>NC_141138.1:137391314-137700342 GCF_053477565.2 Lygodium microphyllum
AAATAAAATGAAACTCATTTAAGTGGGCAAACATGGAAGTCTCCTCCATATGAAGGTCCATGAGTTGCTTCAGCCAATACATCTAAGAGGCAAGGCTCTACTTGTCACATAGACATTACAAATCTTATCCCATAACTCCCACGCGGTCTACTCTTTAGAGACAACATTATAGAAAACCTGCTTAGAGAGTAACAAATGACCATAGATTTGCATACCTCATCTAGTTCAGCCTAATCCTTTGCAACAAAGCATTCGAGCATTACACCCTCATGTCTCAATGGCTTAATCTGCAATTTTTGCACCAAAACTTGCCATATATGTGCCTTCCAATAGTTGTAGTTAGTGCCAGCCAGTTTGTCAATGTTAAAGATAGCACTAATATTTGATCCACTACCCATAATGTAATAAATGCAAGCATAGTCCAAGACAAGCATGTTGCTATAAATGATGGCCAAACATGCCAAAATTGAGACCAAGATGATGTCTAGACACATGAAATCAACAAAGATTAGGGCTATCCACTAACTATTAGTAAATGACAGTCAAGTCAAAGCATTTTCTCTCATAGCTGATGCATAAACTTGCAATTACAACATGCTGAAAATTATTATAGCAGTAAAACCAAAGCCAAGTGTGAACAATAAAATTATAGAATATAATCTACAACACCTAGGTATATCCTACAAGAAGTGGGGTATGTATCAACAAGTACTAGTTCATTGAGCATGCAACCAGTACCAAGGAACTGTCAAACTCAATGTGTTAGAGAGGGATATACCCAATAGGCTTAATTGTCATGTATATAGTAGGTCTCAAAGAGAATGGAAGAGAACTACCAAATACACAATTGATTAAGCAAGTTTAAAGAAGCTCAATATATAGCCAAGTAGGATGAGTACATTAGTGAAAATAACATAATAAAGGTAGGTGTTGAGCTCATCGCAAAGATCAAATCAACCCGCTATGCAATAGTTGCATTTGAAGAGCATCTAGAGAGCATAGACATCCAATTTTCTAAAGCTCAACTAAATATCCAAATCTCTATGTAACATCCAAGTGTCAGGAAAGCTTCCGGGCTAAGGGTCACACTGCCATTTCTAGTTAGTATGAAGCACTTATTTTCCTAAGGCCCAATTAGGTCTTATTGATGCCGGGAAGGAGCCCATGCAAGTCAAGAAGAGGCCTATGAAGCATAGGACTAGTGCATACCTTCTTGAGGAGCAGCCATTAAACCTTGAGCTATATGTTTCAAATCTCGGCTGAAATCAACTAATGAGGCTCCTTAAACCAATGCTCTGATCCTAGTTGAAGTGAGAGCACAAGCAAGTGGAAGCATCAAAGGTATGAGCTATGGTGGATGGAGAGAGAGAGAGAGAGAGAGAGAGAGAGAGAGAGAGCGTGCGCGCGACTCCAGATGTGGTAAGTCCAACAATCACAATGTGTGACCAACCTTCCCTTATTCAAATGCCACTAAAAGAATAAAGAATGAAGTGATAGTGATGAGCACCCGCTAGCACCTACAATGTATAAGTGTGTAGGTGCTATCAATGTAGTGAATACTTTGGCGGTTAGGCACATGCGCCTTTACCTCCAACAAATAGAGTTTTTGAATATAGGAAGCAAGAGTGAATTTGTGATAAAATAATCTTATGTGCCCAATTTGAAGGTCTATTGCCACATGTATGGATGAACCTTATTGATTCAAAATGAAAACTATTACTCTTACTAAATCTTCTCAAAAGATGACCATCCTTAGATATTATTAAATTTCCAAATTGAGAAATGTGGTATGAACAAAACTGTGGTGGTAATCATTGATCATGAAAATTTTATAATCTTATTAGTCAAGATTAATGAGATCCTTTGGTGAATATAGAAAATAGACTCATTGTATTTGATTATGATTTTGAAGAATACCAAGGGGTTTGGAACATTGATGAGTACAAGATCATGTGTGTGCGTGTGTGCGTGTGTGTGTGCATGCGTGCGTGTGCACATCACGTGCACGTGCCAACGATTAACAAACCAAAAGGTGAAACGTGTTTATATGTTGAAGCATTATAATACTAGAAGTGGCAACACCTCATGTACTATCCAATTATGGTATCCAAACACTCTTAAAATCCAAGTATGGTACACCAACACTCCTAATTTAGGAGAATGAGTAAGAGGGTTATTAGTCTTCATAAGTATAAGAATATGTGATATGAAAAATATAGGATTGTGTTTGTGTTTGTGTGTCAATCATTTGCTTGAAATGTGTGTGTGTGTGTGTGTGTGTGTGTGTGTGTGAGGGGAGTTTTGAACTAAAAAATGTGCCTTCTAAGGAATGCCAAGTCACAGTATCCCCTAAAAAGGGGGGGCACAATCAAATTTTTAGAAACATGCTCCAGATTCGTCAAAGTTTGAATAATTAGATTCTAGTCCTCAAGATTTTTTCCGGTGATACATGGGTTATTAGGGTTTGAAAGTGGGACAATGAAGTTACATCAAAGATTCCCTTTTGCCTAGGAAAACCCATATATCACTGGAAAGTTCTTGAGGATAGAATTGATTTCATCAAACTCTGACAATGAAGTTATACCAAAGATTTCCTTTTTCCCATGGAATATTACCATTACTACTTCATTGTCCCACTTCCAAATCCTATCAACCCATATATCACTGGAAACATCTTAAGGAGTAGAATCTAATTTCTCAAACTCCAAAAACATTGGAGCATGTTTGCAAAAATTTTACCATGCCCCCCCTATTTCAAGGGATACTATGACATGGCATTTCTTAGAAGGCCCATTTTTTAGTTCAAAACTCCCATGATGTACGCAACTTTTATAGCTAATGTTCCCTTGATACTAACAGCGCCATAAAGTGGATTTCTTTTTGTACCAATGGTAATGTAAAGTACATTCTAATTTGTGTGTGTGTGAGAGAGAGGGGCGGGGGGGGGGGGGGGGGGGGGGGGGGGGGGTGCGTGCGTGCGTGCGTGTGTGTGTGCGTGTGCGTGTGCGTGTGCGTGTGCGTGTGCGTGTGCGTGTGCGTGTGCGTGTGCGTGTGCGTGTGTGTGTCTGTGTGTGTGTGTGTGTGTGTGTGTGATTTAACACTTTCCTTCAAAATTTTGAAATATACATATTTCAAAAAGAAGCATGATTTTTTTAAAAATGATTAACTTCCAATTGTCCTTACAAGTATCCTATCAAAATATGATGTTTCACATGAAACAAGGGTAGAATGTCTTCAATCAGAATCTTGGGCAACTACAATTAGTAAAACTTGGTATCGCAATGCTAGGAACTATACCTACATCCATATAAAAGAAGAAAGTTGGAACCAAGCATTCTAATACGTATTACAGGTGTTATCATTCCTAACCACTTGTCATCAATGTCAACAATAACAAGTGGTAGCTAATGTTAGCCAACCCTAGATCCTAAAGTAATTTAATATATGAAATACATCATCAAGTATACTATAGGATAATAATATCCTAGTCCCTAGATACTAAAGTAATTTGATATATGAAATATATCATCAAATATACTATATGATAATAATATCCTAGTCCATACTGAGTCAATATTGTATTTTCCAAGACCATACTGGTAAACAAATCAAAGTAAAAGAGATTTAATGGTACTAGAGAATTATGTGTTTGAAAGACTGTTTCAAACTTCTAATTGCTAGAATTGAGGAGTTATTAAGAGAGACTAATTAAGGAGAGAAACTTGTATTTTAAGAGGAAGAAGTATATTTTGCTTCATGTGTTAGTAAATGGGTAATCTGTTTTCTTAGTCTGAGTTAGTATGCTTTACAATTGTAATGAAGCACTGCCTAACAATTAAGAGGGATCTCTAACAAACTAACCCTCCAAGAGTATTACAAATAGGCATTTGAGGCATTGCATATAAAAAAAGTCATCTACATGCATCTACATACTTATGTTACAATAAAAAACAAAAAGTAAGCAATATTAGCTTCAACATTTATAGCATTGTTTATATTCATATGTCCCATGGTTAGGAAAATTAAGACACATATTTTAGCTAATAATTCAATATACTAATATTGGGAAGAATCATCAAGGAGATTTAAAAGAGCCTCAAAGCTATCCATAATTTTCTAGTTATGCCAACTAGATTGTGCATATATATGCATAGTTTGGAACTTGCCTTTAGCAACCACAGCATTAGCACTAATCATACTCTAGCATTTCAAGGAGGGGTGCCAACATAACATCAATCAATAATAAAAAGCCTTAGATAGTCCAGTTAAAGTAATCCAAAATCAAGTGTCATTGGTGCTCCTTAGGCATTCACTACCCAATACAATTTCCTCATTCCATTAGTAGCAACAAAAAAGTACCCCTATTTATTTTAAGATTGTTATTGAGATCAAGGTGAGACTAGTGTTCATTGTTTTGCCTAGTTTAAAATAGGCAGCAATGTTATTTATTGACATAGAAAGCTAACAATGTCCTGTAATAAGCTTTGATATGCCACACCATTGATATTTTGAAAATTCCAATTATTAATAGCACGTATCATTGACTATCCAAGTGTGTGCCTAGTCCATAATATAACCATCAATATGATATAAGTCATATTGATTGCATCCCAAGAAATACCAAAATCTGCAATTTTAGTCCCTCCTGCATACATCTAAGTGTAAATACTTAATTAGTACCACCCCCAAGTCTCTATTAGTAGCCACACAATCACTTCATGGCTTTCCCTCAACCTTATTGGAATATGCTACTGGAGCCATAAGTTGACTAACTCTAAAACACCAAACATTATTTATACCTGCAGCAATAATTTGTGCCATTAAATATACCCCAAATGTATGTCTATTAGCATTAATTCACTAAGTCAAGCTTAAAATTTTACTAAGTGCCTTATGGCCAAAGAAGGTATTTAGTTATCAAGGTAAATTCATGGCATAACTCAATTCTCTCTCGCATTCACTGACTGTATGCCAAAAATTGCTTGTAATAAATTTCCCTCTGGGGCACGTAATGAACCGTCTACTTCTTGAGGCGTTGATTTACCTACCAAAACATCTCCCGCTTCTACCCGGGATCCCAGTTCGAAGATCATAATATGAACTGACTCAGTATCCTCTAATGTGAACTGCTACCACACTGAGGTCACAGTTAGACTTGCAATAGTAAGATATGAATCTTTAATCCTTTCTCTATACAATCAACATGTTTTATTCAGTTTCCTATTGGTAACCCATAGTAGACTCATGACTTGACTCAATAGCCCCATCAAGGCAAGCTTCAATTGTGGTTAGTGTTATCTAAAGCAATTGGAAGCCCAAAATGTTTTTCCTTAAGCAAGTTTAAGCACAAAGAGGCTTTATGCATGCATCAGTATTTAACTATACCAATTTAAACCTAAAATTGTACCTTGTAGAGAGATTTATTTGTTGCAATAGTTTGAAACAATCTCCTATTTTCCTCATGCAAGGCTTCAGTATTTCAAATGCATACTATCCATAAACATTACATGGATTGGTCAAAGTTATAATACAAGATTTAATAATGTATTAGGTTAATCGTCTTCAAACATTAATCCTGGAGGACTTGCCATGGCTTCTAGCACTAAAGTACTCAAATTCTTCTAAACTGATGCATCATCATACATCAACCCACATTCTAATGCTAATCTATTCATGCTATTTTCAAACAAACAACCCATGGTAGTACATACAATTAATATGCCCAAGTATAAGCTTAGTACAACCACAATTTCACCAATTCTACATACTATGCTAATTATGCACAAAGTTACCAATTTGCACAATATTTTGTTTGAGCTATTCATTGAACACTTTTTCGAAAAATATCCCATAGAACTAGGTCAGTATACCAAAACCTTCACCTAGTTGTCATTAGAATATTACTAGACACATGGATCCATGTACACCTGAATCGTATATCCTTGTAGAGTAGTCAGGGAGTCAAACATGTTAGGGCACCTTATATGCAGCCTAGGTTCATTTGCCTCCATTCAATTAGTCCATACCAAATTAAGAAAAACCCATCATTAAACCCATTTTTGTTAAATGTCTTACCTAGATCATGGCATCATACCCTAGTAATACCTTTTGATTTTGTACTTGAGAATATCAAATATAATTATATCCTTGCAACAAGCATTATCATTAGTTGGACAATGTCCCATACTTACTGAGCAATTTGGTGATTATCCCATCATGCCCTATGTCAACAATTAGGGGCACAATATTTCTAAATGATTATGCATTCTCTAGGATTTATTGTTATTAGTTTTCAGTATGTGTTAATTTTCCAAACATATAGGATTATAATCAGAGCTTCAATTCTCAGCAGTTCCTACACCACTGTATCTTATGACAATTGCAATTAGGGGCACAATTTTTCTAAATGATGGTGCGTTCTCTAGGATTTATTGTTATCATTTTTTCGTATGTGTTAATTTTCCAGACATGCAAGATTATCATCAAAGCTTCAATCCTCAACAATTCCTACACCATTGTATCTTACGACAATTACTATAGAATGCAATTTGTGAGATAACCTGTAGTCAAATACAAGCCTAGAAACATCATACGTTGACATAAGTAATTGAAACCGAAAATTTCAAGTTACTTTGCAAGGATTAGAATTAACGTAGTCCAAACCTGAGGGTTTGATGACGAGTGTATCAAAACCATTGAGAATAAAGGCCCAAGAAGGTTGATGAAGTCCATACACAAACTAGTAGTAGACTAGGAAATGATTGAAGCAAGTAATTGCTTGTGAACATAAACCACTCCATTAAATAGTCATATGTCCTCATGCAGATCATGAGGGTAGATTGAGAAATTATCCAGATATTCATGGAGAATATCATAAGAATCCCCCACCGCTCAGACACTAGATCAAAACTCTCCCTTACCGAATAGAAGGAGAACACAATGAACAAACCAAACAAGGCATGCTTGAGTAATTTTAGTGTAATTTTAACCTCCAATATGCATGCATGTGTGTGTGCGTGTGCGTGTGCATGCGGGTGCATGTGCGCATGCGCGTGCGTGTGTGTGTGCGCACGTGCGCGTGCATGCATGCATGTGTGTGGGTGTGCGTGCACATGCACATGCGTGCACTCGTATGCGCCATTGGCAAGAAACTTAAATGTGTTATTTGATATCTAAGAGTACTCATATACGCTATTAACAAGAAGCTCTTGAAGGAACTATTTGGATTACCAAGAGCACTCTTTCTTTCTCAATTAGTATATGTACCTTTTAGAAGAACCTCATATACGCCATTAACAATAAGCTCTTGCAGAAGGTATTTAGATTACCAAGAGCACTCTTTCTTTCTCAATTAGTATAAGTACCTTTTAGAAGAACCTCTCATTCAAATCAAAACCCTCTTTTCTCTTTGTTTGTGAAAATTTAAGAAGCTTTGAGCTAGTACTTTGGTTTGTGACAATTTAAGACACTTTGAATTAAGATCTCTTCTAGTGTCATAGGCCTTTTTCTCCCCTTCTCTCTCATCTTCTACTTAGAAACAATTACTCTCATCCACAAATAAAGCTTGAAGATATGAATGAAGTTTTGAAAAAAAGGAAGAGTGGTATTCACATGATGGTGGAAGAAGAGTATTCAACATGAAAAGGAAGGAACCATCAATGTTCTCACTAATCATGTAGAAACCTATAAAGCATTAATGTGCTTGAAGAGGAAGGAACCATTAGCGTGCTTACTAATGACCTTGAAACCATAAAGCTTTAAAGTTTGAGAAAAAAATCACAAAAGTGGAAACATCCAACTTGAACAAACAACTAATGCCCTTTCCAAATTCTACACAACCAACATACAAAGCAATCACACTACCAAGAACAGTAAATTTTATTTAGATTTACAAGGTATGGTCGTAGCACAACCAATACCCTCTTTGAAACATTCAACATGTTTTAGAGAAAATAAACTCAACAAATATGAAATAAATTAACCATTCATGAACAAATGAGTGTTTAAAGAAGAAGATAATGAACAAAATAATGAAGATGTTGATGAAATAACCAACAATTATCTTAGTTGAACATGTTAATATGAAGAAAGATCTATTCTTATCACTTATATGTGCCATTCAAGTATCAATCAAAAACCTTTTTTCTATTTTTAGTTTCTCTTAGTGTCATAATATGGAGTTTAATCATATCCATAAAAACCTTAGATATTTTTGTGTTTTATACCTTCCAATGCTTTTTCTTTGATATTGTAGCTCATCTAGAAACATTGTAGTTCAAAATATCCATCTAGTTGCCTGTGTCTAACTATATAGCAGTAAAAGATCATACAAGCATTCGAATATTGAGTAAAATTGAGATCTCTACTCATAAGCGCATAAATAGTTTATAATAATATCTCTAGAAAAATAGAAAGTTCTAGAAGGCTAAGAGACACAACACTATTAGAAAAGTAAGATTTTCTAGAAGGTTTAAGAAAGGAAACACTCATGTAAAAATCAATGCTATACATCATCCACACTCCTAACCTCTCCCGATTGAGTAGCATCGAGATCCATTGGCATATCCTTTTCCAACTTTATGTAAGAAAGTTGAAATAAAGCATGTAAATATGCAAGTATAAAGTTCATTGGTGAGTCTAACAAACCATGTATCTTTTATTAGGTAAAGAAATCAATCATATTATGTAGAACTTAATTATGATAAGTGGCTATCAAATTGAGCTTTTTAATAATCCAACCAAGCATTGATTACAACCTTAGTCCTTAAAATTACAAGCTTTTGTGGGGACTTTTATCATTTTGATACCAAACATGAGCTCAACACAACTTTTCTAATTGGTTCGAATATAGATCTAATCCCTTATAAACTCTAGATTGAAAATCATGACATTCTATGTGTGCAATTTTGGTGGACCTACCATGTGTGAGAGGCCAAAACTACTTTTGTTTGCCAAGGTCTCACCTCCCTAACCTCCAAATATCACTCCCAAATTCAAGGTTTGCTATCCTTCCTTGATCCTTTGAGTCTATATTTTGGCATCTAATTAAGCTTCCACAATCAATAACACCTTCTTAGCTCCTTAAACATGGGTTAGGTAAAGGGTATTATTTTGGTAATATTGAACAACATTTACTTTTTGGCCACCCTTTTGATGAGGACTTTTGGAACATGCAAAATACATCCCTGCAATGCCTTCAACTTTGTGCAACATAGTTGCATGTATGTTACCCATGCATATAGATTTACCCTCGTGGAAAGACACCCTCACGGAAAGACCATAGGCTGATTAGACAAAGACTTAACAAGATACTTGTCTCACTACATATAGTTGATAAGAAAGCTTAATAACATTTGAATACCCCCTTACTAGAAAGCCTAAGGGAAGCATTGTACATATCAAGGATGTTGAGGCCACTTGTGAAAAGAAGCATAAGCAAGTAGAGAAGTCAAAGATAGAGCAAGATAAAAAAGAAAGAGAGCATCAACAAAGGGAAGAAGAAAGAAGTAAGGAAAGTCAAATTGCAAGTTCTAAGCTAAGACCCAACAACATACGAGAACTACTTTTCAAATGAATTAATGCTCTCCTCTTGTTCTTGGATTTGAGTCCCTATTTTTTATTTTGCTCAAAGCTTTACATATCTACCATTATAAGTGTATTTTTCTTTATTTTTGACTCCTTCCATCAATAATTCTTGTTTTTTAAGTTACTTGATGTTCTCATTTCAAGTGGGAAAACAAAAAATGGACTTTGTTTTTAACCCCTTCATACTAGCTAATACCAATTAAATCTCAATGGGGTTCTTATAAGAAATTAATTTTGTTGAGGAGTTTTGTCTTACACTACAATGAGAGGTTAGTGAATCAAAAAACTTTTTGGAAAGGTTTAATAATTGAAATGGCACCTTATCTCCTGAATTTCCTCTATAATTCACATTAGCATATTGCCATCCCACTTCTTGTTGGATGCAAAAATGTATATTTTACGACCTTGATCTACAACACATTAAAAACAAAGTCCTAGTGCCATACATTAAGGTTGTGAATCTAGATACACTGTGTAACCCTAGAGGTCTATGTTTGCAAGGTGAGGGTGAAAAGCCACTACTTCCCAATTGCACAAGCTAACCCTAAAGGTCTATGTTGGTACTGTAAGGGTGAAAAACTACCAATACTTCCCAATCCTCTACCCAGACAAAAGACATGCACTCCCAAACTTAATTGAATATGGATATTAAATTGGGCCTTCCACTAGTGGTGCTACAAGTTTCAACTTCTATGAATAAGATGCATCCAACCAAAATTGGCTTGTTTCATGTGACCAATCATCCTAAAAGCCATTTGGACTAATGACAGGACTAATGACAAAGCTACTAAGATAGGAGTTAATACTTGCTTATACCCTAGATGTTTCCATTAAGTTCAAACTATTCCTCATTTGTTTATTGATCAAAGAGCTAACATTAATATTTGTAGTCTTATACACAAGACAATCCTTCCAAACCATCCCTTCTCCCTAAGTACGAGAGAAATCTTGTTGAGCAAAATTTATGGGCTACCTCCATTCATCAAAAACAATTTAATTCTTTGCATGTTGAGTATATACAATATCAAAGACAAAGCCTTGGTTAATAATTAAATTGTTGATCCTTCACATTGTTTTAAAGCTACTTTCTTGTGGCAAGTTCAAGAGGACATCACAAAGGAACACTAAAAGTGGGTTGGGGATACACCAAATAGATTTGGAGCTCTTGCGGAATCTATCAATAGCGATGCTATTGTTAAACTATTGGGTATGCAATATCATATCTAAGGAATAAACAATTAGCTCAAATCTACCACTTGCTAGCAATGTTTTATCAAAGGTATTAAGAGCCACAATGTAAGGATATTCTAAACAAGGGTTAAGCTTCCTACACAAAAGTTGTTTAAGTAATCATTTTTTGTTTCTTAATATATTTTATCATTTTCACCAAAAAGAAACATTTTAATACACTTCCAAACTATTTTTTGGAAGTAGGGTTTTTATAAGACTCATTAATGCTCTAGAAGAAAGATATATTGCCTATAAAAATGAAAATTATACCATTGTATATGTCATCCATGTCCTTGACCAACCAAACACGCATATATGGAGAGTCACTCAAATTGATTAGAGGATTTTGGAGGCCAAGTTTATGCCTACTAATAACGGATCACAATAAGATGTGTACTTGACTCATAAAAAGTGTCACTAGGGAGGATGGAGTTGATTTGAATAAGATATCTACACCATTATAAAAGCACACAGCATTTGGACATAAACCATAGGATCATCTCTTCCTTTCTAAACAAGTAAAAATAAAAGACACTGATTGTTCCCAAAAAAAAAAACATTTTCCTAAATGTCTAGCCATAGGAATCTCATTTGTACTTTCTAGTGTGTGATTTCTTTCACTCACAAAGTATGTTCATTGGAAAAAAGGTATCCATTAAAATATTGTTATTACTAATGAGCTACTTTTAATTGTCAGAGGGGACAATCAACCTCTGGGTGGGATGGTCTAATAGTAGGATAAAAAAGATTATTATAAATAACCCTACATCCAACCTTACGTCATTTGGCTAGGATGCATGGAGATGGCTTGCATGATAGGGTCAAGTAGAAGCAAGCATGGGGTTTGACACTAACTACCAAATAAAGAACATCGGCACCGGCACCCAAGATAATACCCTTAGTAACCTAACTTCCGTTGTTGTTCCTAAACCTCCTTGTTAGGAGCAAAGTGCAGTTTATTACCCTTGACCACATGTCATACTGCAATCCTATTAAAATGCAGAAACATTCATACATGAAATTGCATCTCTCAATACCAACCAGAGATATAGCCTGGCACTGCTCAGATGAACATGCACAAATTTTACATCATCTGACAAAAGCAGATGGAACCATAGTAGACTTGCCGGATCCCTTCTTTAATCAACTGCATGAAACAGTTGATGCTTCAAGTTTCCTCCCTAGTGAGTGCGATATTCTTTCAGATTTAAGGCTGCCATACCAACATTTGCATCCTCAGGCTCACCATATGGTTCATATTCATCCTCAATGCCACTGTCACTGTGGTCATCATCATCTTCCTCATCATCCTCATCTTCATAACTGTAGTCATTGCCAGTGGCACCATGCGACGATGCCCCATAATAAGATTCTCCATCGGCGCCTCCCTAGTCAGCAGAAAACACCATTTCAGCAAGGGTCTTGATTCATGGAAATGTAATAACCCAGATCTTGTTGGAGATTATAGGAATCCATCACCTGCTGTCGCCCAAATTTATGCTGTCGGACAGACACACTGATGTCCTTAGTTTCTCTCAGTGGATATCCACACTTCTTACATGACAATGCCTGTACCACAGAAACCATCATTAATGATTGTACAAACATCTCAGAAACTGAAGAGAAGGGTACATCTTATATTCAATGGCTTATTTTCACCTCGCCTTTCTTGCTGACATTGGTGACACCTTTGACGTGTTCATCACAAAAACATATTTTGCAGCGGAGACAGGTGTATAGTCCCATTCTATTGCAGGATAAACAGTGGAAAGTCTCACTCTCAAGCTGCTGGCATGATGCTTGATGTTCAAACTGGTCATCCTCACAAAGCCATTGGTCACATGAAAAACATCGGAAAATTCGACCTCCATGTTCCCAAACAGTCCGTTCACATTCCACACACACAGCATCCATCAGTGGGCATGTGCAACAGTGTGTTGTCAAGCAACGCTTTGAATGGCACAAGAAAGCCTCACAGAAGTCGCAAATGCAACCAACCATGCCCATCCCTGCAATAATCAACTAAGCTGGTAAGTAACAAACTTCCCCAAACACAAGGTTTCAGAAAATAAAAAGAATGAATAACTAAATGTATTGAAACCTGCCTAAGGTCATGCACACTGTCTTTCTGCGATGTAACTCATAGGCTGCTTTATATACATGTCAGCAGCCCCAACACACAAGGTTTCAGAGACGAAAAGACATTATACGCATTGAGACCTGGCCAAGATAATGCACATGCATTATTTACAATGTGATTCATAGGATGCTTAATGTACCTTGACATAGGCAGCACTTTTAGGTCAGCAAAGCACCTGTTGTGCATTCTTTTAACCATGTTTCATACTTGAGCACAACTACAGAATCTTGATTTCACTTGAAGCTAATGCCTAGATGTGTACTGAGTAGTTAGTAGGGAGAAATTCCAAAAAACCCACTCAAGGATTCCCTAGCGCATCACATGCTGATGAGGGGCAACTTATTAATGCACCATTAAGCCCACAGTACCATGAGGCTTCAGCAAAGACCCGAGTGTATAGACTATTAGAGGTTGGTCTGCAGCTTTACCAAGAGAATGGATCTAGTCCTCTCCTGAATCCATAAGCTTAGAAAATCCGTCATCTAAATATCTCTGGTGCAGCATCCACAAAGGGTGAGACATAGTCTCGTTTGTTTCCAGCAAAGATAGAAAGGCAATCCTATTCAACCTTTTCCAAACAATGCATTGACAAATAGCACTCCAGCCAGACAGCATCATAGCACTTGAATGGAAGCTTTTTTGTCCAAATCATTTACAAGTTCTGCTTCCAGCACTACCCTGATTTACTGATAGCCTGAGAGTCAGCTCAGCAAACTTTGTTCTGACAACCCAGCTGATTTATCCATAGTCCAAAAGCATGTTAAATGCTTAGCAATCTAGTCAAAGGAATAATTAGCCTACATATTCTACCCAAAATAAGGGAAACTCATCGGTTTGTAAACTCCAATCCAGCAGTTTGTCTTCTTAACATATGAAATGTCCTCACTGAAATGACACCAACATTATGTGCACTATAATGCATGTTCAAATTCCAAGTTGATTGAGCTTATGCAAAGGCAAGTGTTGTGTTTTGTTGAGAGATGAGACAGGAGTAAAAGAAGCTCGCTAGGTTTCCTGAATAGCCTTTGTCTCCAGAGAAACATGCCTTCAATAAATGATTTCCAATCTACTTAATTATTTGCCTCTACAGTCTTCTAATCCTATGCAGATACTAAAGGATAGTTTATCATGCTTATCAAGAATAATCCATTCACCTTTAGCCAACATCCTTTCTCATCTGTCTACATCATCTCTTCTTTTGTCTAGTTGTCCATGAATTTCCAACCCTTCACATGAACTCGGTAAACTAATCATTCTCCAAATTATGGACAAGAATTGCAATGGACTTTATCAAGGAAATGCTAAAGGTTCCAAATAGAATGATGCCATGAGAACTATTGCACACAGGTCTGTAACATGGCAGATTCTATTCCAGTAAAGATGGACATTATAAGTAAATTCCTTACCAGACTTTGATCAATTCCCAATCTTTCCCCAAGCTTGGGATGTCATTAGTCACTTCAAATTGAAGAGATTTCTCAAGTCTTAATATCAACATAAAGGTATATGTTCTCTAGATCCCTCTTCATGTAACTTGGTAGAGGTTGCTTGATGAAATTTTAATGCTCATAATATTAAAAGAAAATAACAAAATGGAATAAATTTGCATAGAAAAAATCCACCCTATCATGTGCTTGGATGATGTCCGGTATATGTGCTGAAGGTATATAAAGTGAAATTGTAGCTCTTTCATCACAGGAAAAGCATGGGAAAATTAAGGAAACACAAGGCAAGGCATAATGGAATGCATATAGCAAGGATCTTTGTTTTCAAGCACAAATAAGGGTAAAGGCAAAGCAACTTCTTCTATGGACTCTTCAAGCACTAAGAATGACGGTGCTAATAAAAAGAGATCCAATTATAGCATAAAAAAGGGACCTCCTATTAAAGGATGCAAAAAGAGAATGCGAGTGAAAAGAGGAAACAATAGAGCATGTGTTGCTGAAAATTCAGCAAATACACAAATGCATATTTAGCAAGCTTGGACATTGGTCAGTCTTATGCTTTTGTTGTGCATTGTTTGTATGATTCTTTTTCACATGAACAGGGTCTTTTAGTGGCTGAAAATTGCAGCAGATGGTATTGTGACAACCGAGCTTCCATGCATATAACGTCCTTTCGTGACCTGTTTATATCATATACAAATGTACAAAAGGGGGGATCCATTATATATGCAAACAATGCTTCATATGCAATCCAAGGCATTGGTCAAATTTCCATTATTGCAACAAACGGGAAAACTATCATGCTTGAAAAGGTCCTGTATGAGCCAAACATAAAGAAAAGATTGTTTTTAGTTTCAACCATTGCATGTGTTGGTTTTGTGGTTAAATTCCACATGGATCGATGCAGTGGCTGACTATAGTGATGGGGATACCCTCATTGTCACTAATACATTGTACAATGGACTATCAACGTGATTTATATGAGAGAAGAGCATCAAAGGATGCATTACACGTTCATGCCACCATTGTGGATGACAGTAAGTTATAACATGCTCAGTTTGGACATCTTAATTATGGCATTTTGCTTCGCCTAGAAAGCAAAAATATAGTGCTTGACCTCCCTCCATTAAAAACACCTACTCACGATGTATGTGAAAGTTGTGTACTTGGTAAAATGCATCATGCTTCATTTCCCAAAGGTAGTTCTATATGTACTGATTAGAAATTACAGCTTGTGCATAGTGATGTTTGTGAGCCCATGCTTGTCAAATCTATTGAAGGATACTTGTGTTACCTTCATTGATGACATTACTCATCATTGTTGAGCATATTGTTTGAGACACAATTCCAAAGTGTTTGCATGCTTTAAAATATTCTTGGCCTTGGCTAAAAATGGTAGTGGATGCAAGCTAATTACACTACATACCAATCAAGAGAGGAAGTATATATCACAGGAGTTCCACTCCTTTTTGGCTAAAAGGAACATTATACATCAATGTACTATGCCTTACACACCTCAACAAAATGGTATGGCTGAAAGAAAAAATCGCACTTTGATGGAAATGACACGTTGAATGCTGTCACATAATAAGCTGCCCCCAAAGTTCTAGCTTGATGGTATCATGTGTACAGTGTGTGTGCTGAATTGCAGCCCCACTAAAGCGTTGGCTAAATATATACCTTATAAGACTTGGAATGGCCAAAAACCAATGGTATCACATATTCGTGTCTTTGGTTGTATAGCATATGCTTTGGTGCCACAACCATAACTACATTAACTACAAGACTATTAGGTTAGGATTCCACACACGCACACACACACACAATGTATAAGTGAACAGCAAGAGAGAAAAGTGTTGGAAGGTCACATCTACTATGTGAGAATGAATGAAAGTACAATCTCTAAGTACCACACCCACTGACGTGCGTTCACACAAGAAAAAACCCTTCTCCAACTAGAAGGTAAAAAGTGCCTATGAGATAAGGAAGCATTCATACCAAAACATAGGAGAAACATGACAAGTGTAACAAATCCCCCTCAAGTGAATGATGTGAACATATACAGGGAATAGGCAGATCAATCCCCAAATGATATCAAGCCAAGAGCCTTGTGAAAGGCTTCAAACTTCTCTTATAAACGCATCTGCCAAGTTGTCCTATGTAGCAACATAACCAAGTAAATCACCCCTACATGGAGCCTCTCTTTGACATAATGATAATACACCTCAATGTGCTTAGTGTGAGCATAAAAATTTGGATTCCTCGCAACTACCATGGCACTTTGACTGTTAGTATAGATAGGAGTGGGTAACTACTGTTCCACACTAAGATCCACCAAAAGGCATCTGAGCCATACACATTCCTAGCTAGATATGGCCATTATAGATTGCTTCTTGCTCAGCCAAGAAATCCATGAATCACCAAGCATGAAACAATTGCCACTAGTAGACACCCTCATGTTAAAACAACCAGCCTGATCACTATCTATAAATGCATGCAAGCCAAAAGTAGTGCCTTTAGGATAAAAGAGGCCCAATGTTTGAGTGCCTTTCAAATAGTGAAAGACACATTTAATTGCTTGCCAATGTATAGTACTAGGACTGTACATAAAGCATGCCAACTAAGAAACCCCAAACTAAATATGTGGTCATGTATTACACAAATACAATAAACAGCCAATAGCCTGCTAATAAAGAAAAGCATTAAAAGGTTCTCTTGCATCCTCAAGTGTAAACCTCTGGCTTGTCTCAGCAAGAGTAGAGATAGGCTTGCAATCTTGCGTCTGAAAACACTCAAGATTTCGGGGCCTGTTTTGGAGGTGGAAGTTTTCTGCACGCACTCAAGAAAAGGCCCAGTTTTATGCTATACAGCCACTGTTCTACAGGTTGGTGAAAAGTTACTGTAGAAATTGCATCGTATGCTTATGCGCAGAGACATTGGGAGTTACAGAATCATCCATGTTGCCTGTTGATGCAAAATCGTCACTAGGAAGTGACTGTGTGGTCAAATACCACTTTCGTCAGTTTTGCAGATTTGCCTTTGTGAGGCTGAAGATGTGTTCTTTGCAGTGACAGAATTTTTTGCAGTGTTCTGTAATGGCGTCTGATTCTCTCTCACAGATTGTCACTGAAAAGCTTGACAAGAACAACTTCCAAGCATAAAATGCCATAGTAGAACACCGTAGTAAAACACCATAGTAAACAAGAAGACAGAACGGTAAATGAATGAAAAGAGGGATGAGACTTGCACAAAAGGGATAAGATTGAATGGTGGCCAACTTGTGTACTTACAGGTATTGAACCCAAAAATTAGGGTTTTTGGGGGCCGCTGAAACTCTCTTGAATCATTAATTAAGCATGTTTTGAGACTGTTCTAACCCTTTTTTAACAAAGCCAAGAGGTTGAGTAACATAAAGCAGTTTTCACATCCAATTGATGCACATACCAATCATAATAAGCAGCCAAAGCAATGACACTACAAATGGTGGTCATACATGAAGTAGATGTAAACATCTCATCATAGTCAATCCCATACTATTGGGCATACCCTTAGGCAACAAGATGCGCCTTGTAGCGATCAATACTACCATCAAATTTGCATTTAAATTTGTAAACCCACTTGGTGCCTATAGCACGCTTGCTAGCAAGAAAGTCACGTAACTCCCATGTGCCATTTTTAACAATAGATTTTAACTCTAATAGCATAGCTGCCATCCAATGTTCATTTTGTAAAGCATCATGTAAAGAAACAGGTTTTTCATTGCATGCAATAGCTACAAGTGCATGCACAACCGAGTTACCCTCTGAATGGCGAGTGGCTGCTTTGGTTCTATCGAGAAGAGGAACAGACTGTTTGATGTCCCATGATGTATCTAATAGCCATCTAGGGATTGTTTTAGTTTCCCGAATAGCAACCCTCTCATCAGCCACTCCATAATCAGTAAAGCCTTGATCAATGGGCTGAAAATCAGGCTGCTTTTCAGCATGTGTTTGCTGCTGATTTTGCTACTGTAAACCCTCAATACAATACTAAAATTGACCAAAATCAAGTCCACTTTTCTGAGATAAAGGCAACAAATTGTCAAACATGTCCATATGCCCCACATTCGGCTGATTTTTGCATTCCATGAAGGGCTGACCTACAAGTTTAGCAAATACCAAATCTCTACTAACAAAAATCTTATTGGTGGAGGGTTGGTGCAAGCAGTACCCTTTACTTTTCTGCACTATAACCAATAAAGATACGTTTGACAACCTTGTTTTCCAATTTATGTCTTCGTGGTTGTGACATCAGAGCATATGCCAAACAACCAAAGACACGAATGTGTGACACCATTGGTTTCTGGCCATTCCAAGCCTCATAAGACATACAATAAGCCAATGCTTTAGCAGGGCTGCGATTCAACATGTTGGGAATAAAGGGCCACCCTGCCTTTTATACATGCTCAAGTGTGAACACATCCTTAGCACTTGTACTTTGTACTTTACATATAACTATCACAAAAATCTAAGAGTGATACAACTCTTTGTACCCACACCTCGTGCATCTCACTCTCGCTCACTCTTTTCTACTACTCACTCTCTTTCTCTCTCTGCGCCATTGCCATTGCCATTGCTAAATATCAAACCTTCACTACGTATAGGCCACCACAAACTAGTATCTAAGCTGAGGGCCATCCCAAAGCCCCTGGAGCTTGTCCGAGCTATGACACAGCAGATCACAGGATTGTTCAATAGTCAAGAACAGATTGCAAACTGACACACGTAGATACAACCCAGGCGACAAGCAGGTCAGGCAACGCAAGGCAATTAGGCAAAGTCACAGAACAATTCCAAGGCAACAATTCCACGTCAACAAGATGGAGACTATAGCACTGGTATGAATGCGTTCAAAGCCATTTGACCCTTCTGTTGTTCCTGCTTTCGAGGATGAGCTTTCCAATCAAAGACCAAGGTTTCTCAAAGAGTACCTAGCTCTAATACCATGTGAAAAAGTGCTCTAAATATTGAAAACACAAAACCAATTGTACAACAAAGCACAAATTGATAAACATAGAACACAAGTAGGATTAGGGTAACTCAGAGACAGTGAACACAATGAATAATGAAGTGAATGACTCCTGAATATACAATGTTCATGCAACTAACACACTATGCAGTGAATATTAAACCTCAAACTCTTGTATATTTGGAATCAAGGCAAAGCTTATGAGCTGGAGAGTGTGTTGTACTCTGAACGGATTCCGAAACACAACAAGGCAATCTTCGTGTGTTGAACACCAGCAAACGCAGCTAGAGAGGCTAGAACTGATGCAAACAAGTAATGCAGGAGAGAGAAAAATAAAAAATGCATGTACCTAAGGACAGAGAAAAATTAGCAACTATACAGAACACGAAAACGCAAGCTCACTATGATGAACAATAAGTGGAAACTGATGGCAACGGTGCAAATGCTGATGGTGACAACTAGAGGAGAGAGATTGACTACAAACACAAATAGGATGATGATGGTGACAAATCCTACTGATGGCAACCAGCCTTGGTTGCAGCAAACACAAGTTCCTTGACGATAGCGACAGCTCCAAGAGGTAGGTGACAAATACAAAGACTAAAATCAAGTGCCAAATGAAAGTAGACTATGATGGAAGACTCTGACCACAATGTCCACTGCAAACAGGGTGTGGACAGCAGAGATACGGCTTCTGAAACATGCTAAACGAGATAGGGTTTTGCATGTGGGACATAGTAACTCTCTAGGATCGCATTTCTTTTTAAAATAAGAAGGTCTCTTCATTAATTAAGTGTGTTTTTGGGGCTATTTAAGTCAGGCTAATGTAATTTTAGCTCAACAAGTGAAACTATAGGACGTGCACTTGACCACAAAGTATAATCCTCATGCAGTGCACTAACCACAAGGCATTGCCGTCTCTAATGCTCTAAACTAGCATACACATCATCAGGCACATCAAGGCAATTATCAATATCCTTACCACAAACACAAGCAAGATGATCCTTCACTCTTGTAGCACTCCTTGTGTGTATGACATGGTAGTAGTTGCATTTCCACTACTTTGAGCCACCACTACCTCCATAGTCACTAACAATCCGCGTCTGGCTCCAAAATGTGTCCTTCACCATGGTTGTACCTTGCTGGAAATAGAGGAAACCAACAACAAAAGTGGGGAAAACATCAATGTCAACGGCGAAGGACAAAGAGAGGGGAGGGATTACTCGCTAGAAACAATGAAAATTAACACCAAATCTGAGGAAAAATAGCTAGAAATAATATGGATAGGAACGGAAAGGAATTGGGCAGCTGAAGGATAAGGAATGTGGAGTTTCACGGCTGCGATGTGGAGCAAACAGCAGGTAGGGAGGGTGATCAGCTGAGAAAGAGGGTGGACAGCAAGGGAAAGAAGGCGGAATGCACACACACAAAGGCGCAAAAAGGCGAAATGCAGTTTGCGAGCTGAAACTAGGACAAAACCTTGTTCAGTAACACATTTCAAGCCTAGATGAATTGTTTCCATTTCAGGCAACTATGTATATCAAGCAGTAAGAAGCACTGAACCCTATCAAATCCCTATATGGGCACCAAAATACCACTTCAGCCCTAAATTTACTGTTTATTACAGCAGCAAATAATGACTCGTATGCTACTACAATAAACATTTCGTTAGGGCCCGAAACGCCATTTGGGCAACTATGTATATCAAGTAGTAAGAAGCATTGAGCTCTATCAAATCCTTGTATGGGCACCAAAATACCACTTCAGCCCTAAATTTACTGTTTATTACATCAGCAAATAATGACTCATATGCTGCTCCAAATCCTTCTAAAACTTGGTCTCACACAAGTACAAGCATTCCCCAATCATAGGCAATGATATACACCCAAGAGATGACACCGGAATCACTGTTAGAGCTCAAAAACTCTATGGACAGCAAGCTGCCCTATTCTTTTCACCGATGTACCTTGTTATTTACAGCCTGAAGAAGCTTCAAATCCTTCCTATGATAGCCAAAACTCATCCCTAAAGAGTAGGGAACCTTTAGCCCTATTCTTGAGTGATAAAGCAAGGAATTCCCTATGAATATTGAAGAAGCATTCCTTGTGAAGATTGAAGAAGAATAGCTACAACACTCATGCCTTGTTCTTGGCTATTTGAAAACCTTTCACAACAGTCCTAAAACTCCTCCTCAGCCCACATACCATGCATGAAGGTGTGAAGGAGATTCAACCCTAAGATATCATTAAGAAGTTTGAGTATTCAAGAGCCATAAGTCCCCCCCCCCCCTTTCTTCTCTTGATCATACGCCCCCTATCCCTGTATTTTCTTGTGCCAGATTTCCCACATCAACCACCTACCCAAGCATGGGATTCCCTTCAACCCTTCCAAAGGCTCCCAAAGATAGTCATTGAAGTACCTCTTTCACACCTAACTCAACCCACAAGCAAACCTCCACATACCCAAGTTCCAAATTGACTTGTCACTTCATCCTCTTCAAGTCATGTTCAACACTTGTCATTGCACCTACTGTTAAGTGAATACAGCCATCTTGAAATTCTCATTTCAACATGTCATGTATACATTCTATTGAACTCATTAGGATACATCTTTCCTTCTATTTTCATGCCATGGATTTAAATTCTCATGACAGCGTATTACTCCACCTTGTCAATATATTATCTAAGTAGTGTGGGTAAAAACCGAGAGCCCTACTTCAAACCAAGAGTACTAACAATCTCCTCTAAGTAGCCATCAGAGCCCAAACCCTGTCAACTCCTCATGGGTAAATATAATACCCCAAAGAGTCTCCCAAGTCCTACAACCTCCTCATGTCTAGCCCTCAGCACAGTGTCAAAAGCTTTGTAGAAATTCATAAACAATAGCAAATCCTCCTCCCATGTGCCCTATCATCATGAGATGATGCCCTAAAGAGTGAAGATGTGATCAAGGGTGGAGAAATCTCATTAGAAACCTACCTACCCTCTAGCTCTCACTCCCTACATCTCAACCCAAATACTGAGCTTATGCTCCAAAAAAGATCAATAAAGCCTGGCACAAACATGTCCAACCATACTAATTCTAAAGCTCCCCTGCTCCTTGGATCCCCCAACTTTCACGATAGACACAATGGTATTGCCCAACCAACAAGCAAGGAACTCTCGTATGCAACAAGGTTGAACACGTGTATCAAGAGCCGGGGCCAATATATCACGTGCATAGGAGAAGTGTCAATTTGATCACATACCCATCTAGTAGTAAAGAAAGAATATTCTGTGAAGTGGGGCTCTCATGGTAAGGGGAGAGACAAACAAACAAACAAACAAACAGACCAAAGGTTCAAAGGTTATTATTTTTTACCATAGCGTGTGGGCTCTAGACTCGTGGAGCATGGTATCCATTATGTTTGTAAAGCATGCTTGACACTACTTTTCTCATGTAGCAGCCAATGAGAGCCATGGCATCCAAAGAATCTGCATAATGAGACTCTTAGTCTAGACTCTAAGCCACAAGTTGCAACACTAAAGTGAGGATGGTAATAATAGCCAAAGGAGTTGTTTTATCCTTGGGACAACTTAAGGTTGTTCAAAGGTTGTGGCAATCAAGATTTGGCAACATCTCTCTCTTGTTAGTGAAGGCATCGAGGTTACAAGCGAGTAAGCTCTTGATAGCAACCCCTTGGTGCTAGAAGTGAAGATGTCTACTTCCTTGGAGATTAAAGATTATTGTTTATGGTATGGGAGTACAATTGTGTCTATTTTGGCCCAACATGTAGAGATTTTATGTGATTAGCCTATGCAGGAGTTTAATTGTCGCGCTACTTCCATGGATTTATATCAGCTAGAACGCTCTGATTTCAGTCCAAGAGAGGCTCATTCCAATTTATTAGTATTGAGATACCTATTTGCAGTACCATTCTAAACTGGATGTTATGTGAAAAGAGTCGACAAACTATCTTTGTTGGTCAAATATTGGAGAGACTCGAGAGGCATATGGCTGCTGGAATGTGAAATTCCACATGTTGAGTTTCTCAACTCTTATCAACAATCATGTACTTCTAAGCTGAACAAAAGAGGTCTATCAAACAACAACATATCCAACTTAGTCCATATCACCAAGTCTCCACACCATAGCTACTTGTTCTGACCAAAATTATGAAGGCACCTTGTCTTTGCACACCATAAACATATTGGACCATCACCTCCCAATTCTGATTCATTTCAGCTGTCAAGGGAAGCACCCTAGTGGTGAAGGGGGCTAATTAATTGCTTACCTATAAGCCTGCAAGCCTACCATAAAATCTTCTATCCAGGCACTGGTCTGGAAATCTACTCCTGTTACACCTCTATCAAGTTGCTTAAGATCCAGCCAATCCCATGGAACGAAGTGAAGACTCCTTAGACCTCACACTGCGGCATGAAAAGTAACACAAAATTTCAAAGGAAGTCCCAAACAGCAGCTTGATTCTCCAAACAGCTCCAAAAACTGTTGTATGCAGAAGCAGATCTGATTGCTACAGCAACAGGTACCAGTATGATCAGCAAGTGAATGGGAATGTGTGAGCCTACTGAGCATATTCTTAAAAAGCTTTGACAGGAATATTGTACTACTCTTAACGATTTGGGTCATTCTTGCATGAAAAGGTTCAAACCAACTGAACAAAAAATTGCTATGCTAGAGTGGTTGGGATTAACAGCAAATAATGCAAACCCGTTAATTATAAACCAAACCCATTGATGAGACACAAAGCCACATCTTTTATAACTAAGAAATTAACCAGTGTGATTTGCTTAAAAACTGAACCATTTACCTGTGACATTGCGGCCAGGGTGTCGGACCACACAGTCGGAGCCAGCTGCCAGACACTTGGTCTTCCCACAGCTAGCACAGGCAGGAGTTTTGGGGACACTCCCGCAGAAGTAGCAGAAGGCTCGATTCCTTTGAGGCCTGTGACAGAAATCACAGATCATGTTGATGTTGCAGGGATGCTTGCCTAGGTCCACATGGTACTGCTGCTGGGAGATAGCCTTCTGCCGCGCCCTCTGTTGTTCGGCTTTCTTCCTAGCCCCTGTCTTTCTCTTCGGCATGGCCTTGATCCTGGATCAGAAGGGACCAGCTAGGCCGACCTCCCTAGCAAGGAACGCCTGTGTACTTGTCCATTGCTGAGGAAAACCCACCCTGCCCGCTTAGCCGTACACACCTCTGGAACACACGCGAGCGCCTGCGCACACGTTCTCTCTCCCCCTCTCTCTCAATGGGTAAACGAGTTAATTAATTACCTAAGTATAGAGCATAATAGAGTCACACGACTATCCGGGTGATGGATAGTTCAATTGGCATAACTAAAGAGAGTTCAATATCCTCAAGGACTTGTTGCAAGTTAGGCTACTTGCCTCAGGATGCATCGTTCAACAAGCAATTGTGATGGTACCAAACATTTAATAATGTCACTCCATATGACATACCTTCCAAAGAAAAGAGAAGAATGGTTAGAAGACTCAAATTTTAAATTCACAGAAAAAGATCGATTGTGTGTGTGTGTTGCATTGAATTACATTAGTTTTGGAAGTTGATCCAAAGTTGTTTAGTCACTTGAATCACCTCTCGATAATTGTAGGCAGAAACAAGGGCTAGAGTAAGTGAATTTGTGAATAGTATGAGTGTAAACAAACTTTAGAAGGCTGCAACATTAGAAGTTTGGGAAGTATGAAGAGAGAATGATTAGCACAAATGCATCATGTGGCCCAAATGTTTGTTGATGCTATCATTGGCCTCCTCCACTTCATCACGAACCAGTCACGCCATTGAACTCCTCGTGATCCCTCCATCTTGCACCTCTAAGGGCTTGGGCCTAACTCTAAACATGGATGAGTGTAGATTCCTTGCAAATGGGAAGGTTCAAATAAATGTTTGGGGGAGTGAAGGGAGGGGGAAGAAAGCACGATATGATTTCACTATTCTTCTACTTTTTTAATTCCAAAAAAATAGTGAGTTTGGTTTTGTTAGTCATGTCTTCCTTCAAAAAAGTAAATTTCTTGATTAGAATTTTCTTTTTTTCACTCAATTTCTTCTCTCTTGCATTATGTTTTTGCATGAGAAGCATATTCTTACTAATATTTGATATGAATGCATCTATAACGATTTTAAATTTTACTAATTACAAATGTGTTAAAAATGTGTAAATAATTCACATTTTCTCAATGAAATACTTAATTAACAACTTTTATATATTTATTTAATTGTTTCAAAATCTCACATTGTTTTACTAGTAGCAATCTCATAATGGGGCTATAGACCCTACTCTTTTATACTTTTTTCTACCTCACAGACATATTGTTTGGAAGCTCTATTCATTTCTTCAATCCTCTAGAATTTCACCTCTATTGAGAATCCTATGAAGCTCGAAGTAAAAGCATCTTCACTTGCTGTAATAAGTGGGAGCTTTATCCTCTTAGTACCCTTGTAGTCCCACATTACAATAGTACTTAATTGAAAACCTGGCTCTTGAAACTCTGTGCCATTGAGAGGTAGTGGATAAGCCCTTAGTGTATCCATGTTTCTTATATGATTGACATAGATTGTCATAAACTGCACTATTCTTTTGTTATCTTTGCTCTTGATTCTTACATAGGTAGAACCATCATCCAAAACTTTAGTCTCTATCCATGTTGTAGTAATAAATCATTGCCCTAAGATCACTAAATATGGTGAGGAATCTTGCATGAAGAAATCGTGATCGTCGTGTACATCTCATATGGTAATCTTCACGTTTGGACATGTAGCATAGAGGTCTTGTGTGGAGTTGGCTACCCACATCCTCCATTCATTGTTGACATCTATAGGCCATCTTCCATTCTTATAAATACTTCTCACCATGACATTTATCTTTGAACCATGGTTTATTAGTGCAACACATGGGTTTTCTAGCTCTCCACCTAGAGAGAGAGAGAGAGAGAGAGAGAGAGAGAGAGAGAGAGAGAGATTATGTGTCTTGCTTTGACCCATTTCCGATGAAAAAAAGTCACAATTCCCCTCCATTATCTCTCTAAGGGGGGACTTGTGAAATTTTTTTTCCAACTAGACAAGGGGCTGTTGGCAATCCCTTCGTCTCATGAAAAAAAAAAATTAGAAGTCCCCTCAACTAGTAGCCCTGCTGTCTAGCAAATAAAAATTTCACACGTCCCCTTAGAAGAAGAGATGATGGAGGGCGCTTATGGCATTCTCTTTGTCAGGAAAAGGTTATTGGAAACCCCCTTTCCAAGGAGAACAAAAATTCAAAGCAAGTTAAGCAAAAAATTAATTAATTAATTAATTATACTACATTATTAAAAAATTTATTATAAGGTCTAATGAATAATAATAATAATATTCTTAATTAATATTTAACTAATTATTATATTAACTAATCAATATTATTAAATAATTAATACATAACTAATTTTAACTAGTAAATAATATGAATTATTAATTATTTAAAATTAGCTAATATGAATATGCAATATTAGCTAATATTAAGTATAAACTATTAATATTAACTACTAATGTAACCTATTGCCTAATGGAGAGAGAGAGAGAGAGAGAGATTAAGGAAAATGAATATGATTTAATATCTAATAGTATTATTAATTACTCATAATCCACTATTAGATTATACAATCTAATAATAAGTATAATTATTATCATTATCAAATATATTTTATTATCTAATAGTTATCTAATCATTAATATTGTCATTTGATATTATTTAATATTAAATAATAATATAGTATTAAATTATCAATATTATTAGTTATCTAACTATTCTTATTATTTTCTAATTAACAATATTATGAATTATTATTATTATCATCTATTAGATCATATTATCCACTGGCATTATTTGATTGTTAACTAGTCATTAGTATTGCTATTTGATATTATTTAATATTAAATATTTTTAATAATTAATTATGTAATTAGTATCTAATTATTAATATTATTATCAAAGTTTTTTAATTTCTAAATAAATATTAGTATTATTTTTAATTAGTAATATTATAATGCTAATAATACCTATTGATTGGTTATGTAATTAGTATGAAATTATTAATATTATTAGTTATCTAATTACTTATATTATTGTCTAATTATTAGTAATGTTATTAATTCTTAGTTAAATTTTATTAATATATACTTATGATGAATGTTATTTAAGTGGTAGTATTATTATCTAATTATTAATTATTATTTAGTTATCTAATTAGTATATAAATATTAATAATATTCTTATAAGATAATAAATATCATTTTTTAGTTATTAATAATAAGGTTTTTAATCATCTTAATTTTTATAAACCGTTTCATAATTAATAAGTGATATATTAACTAATTACCAATAACTTGTTTAATTATTATCAATAATATGTACCTATTAATAATTATCTAATTACCAATACTAAGTATCTACTGATAGTAAGTATCTAATTAGTAGTAAATAACAAGTATCTAAAATTATCCAAATGTATATAAAACTAGTTATTAATAACTGCATAAAGATGACATAGAAGGAGTGGTGCGCAGATCGGTCGCAGATAGCTCATGTGGTGAATCCTGGAAGGTCCCCAAGAACAAAGTACTCTACCTTTTTGCACAAAAACCCATGTAAAAGCATGCACGACAAGAGGCAAGAGACAAATTGGGTTCAATCTCCCCCATGCCTTGTGTGAGCGCTTCACAAAGCATGTATTTTATGTATATTTCCAATCTTCATGCTCAATAATAGCCCAATTACAAAAATATGACAAGCTTTTAGCTTTTGAGTTTGCTTTCTACAAAAATAAGAAAATAAAGCTAATGGACGGTGCCCATAGTGTCTGGCACGCCCAATCTCAATGTCCAAATAGAAATAACATATCCGGGCACATAAGCGCATACAAAATAATAATCAATAATCAATGTCTCAATAGACATAACAAAATATAGGCGTGGCACCTATCAAAATATAATCCAAAAGTCGAAAACCCGCTAGACTCCAATGCTTTCCTCCGCCACTGCTGCTATCTCTACACATCAACTGAAGCATTCACAATCGTTAGTAAAATAATACAATTAAACCGACAAAAGTGAATACCTAGCAGTCTTTAGCTACATAAATAAATCAACTGGTTAGAAATAAATCCTAACCTTAATTTATTACGAGTGCGCACTCTAAACTCATAAACGTTTATTAATTTAATATGCATTTTGCAGAATCACCCGCTATGGAATCACCCATGTACACACTAAATTAATGAAACGCCTGAAAAGGACAGGCGTCCCCATCAACTTCTCGCACAAAGAATCCTCTTTGTGTATGAGCCCCGGTCATCTAAGTTTACGGAATCCACCGTAAAACCTCACGGAATCCACCGTGGCATATGCCTCCTGGCATCATACCCCCGGGGTGGGATAGCAATTGACCTCAATTGTTATTAGCTCAATGTGGAGCTAACAGAGTGGGGAAAGCATTTAAGTCTCTAGCGTGCATCCATTGTGCTTCCTCTACAGGATGGTTCTTAAATTTCACTAGATATCTAGAATACCTTCGGCCAGTTCTAGTGGTCATGTAGTCAGTGTCTATAATGGCTTCTGGTTCAAGTATTTTAGTCTCTTCTTCTAGTAAAGGTGGGTTTTCATAAACAGGGTGGATAGGTAATTGGCCTCTAAATGGTCTCAATAAACTAATATGAAATGTATTATGAATTTTCCAATGAAATGGCAGTTCTAACTTGAAGGCATTGTCATTAATCTTATGAATAATTCTAAATGGTCGATAGAATCTAGGAGCTAATTTGACAACTGGATGCCTATCTACACTTTGCAGTCTACGCTTTTCTATTCTAAGCCAAACATAATCATCAACTTTGAAATTCATAGCTTGTCTTTTCTTGTTGGCTTGTTTGGTATATGATTGTTGGGCTTTAGCAATCATATCCTTTACCTCATCAAAAATAGAGTTATGCATAGTAGCAATATCATCAGCACTTTGAATTCTATTAGACAAAGATGCAACAGGTGTAGATAATCTATATCCATAAATAACTTCAAAAGGTGCTTTCTTTGTAGATGTGTGCGGTGTATTATTGTAAGCAAACTGTAATAAATGTAAATGAGTATCCCATGTCTGAGGTTTAGAGATAGTGTATGCACGTAAAAGATCTAAAATGGTGCTATTTGTGGCTTCTGTTTGTCCATTTGTTTCTGGATGAAATCCAGATGAGAAATCAATCTTTGTGCCTAGATTTGCAAACAGTGTAATCCAAAAATTATTACAAAATCTAGAATCTCGATCTGAAATAATCACTTTTGGCAATCCATGGTTAGTAAAAACAGTTTTCAAAAATAACTGTGCTGCTTGTGATGCTGTTAAAGTTTTCTTACATGCAATGAAATATGCTTGCTTACTAAATCTATCTACAATTGTCCAAATCATGTCATGGTTAGATTTAGTATTTGGTAAACCAGTAATGAAATCCATAGAAATATGTTCCCAAGGTTTAGATGGAATAGATAAAGTCATTAATAATCCATACTGTTTACCATGATGTCTCTTTATTCTTTGACAAATCAAACATTCAGAAACGAAATTAGATACATCTGCATCCATATGCGGCCAATAAAAATCTTCAGTTAACATGCGTAATGTAGAAATGATACCTCTATGACCTTGATATGGGGGACAATGAATTTCATTCAAAACAAAAAATCGGAATGGAATAGTAACACACAGTCTCTTTTCAAAGAACATAAATCCATCATTATATGACCATGAATCAACAGGAATGAAATTATTTTGAACTAATTTTTGCCAATCAGAATGAAAAGTAATATCCTGGTGATATGTGTCTTTCATAGCAATCAAAGAATCAAAAGATATGATAGAAATGTTATGAATTGCAGGTCTTCTACTCAATGCATCGGCAACTACATTTTCTTTTCCAGGTTGGTATTGAATGATAGGATGGAAACTTTGAATGAAGGAAGCCCATTTGATATGACGGTCAGAAATTTGGGGTTGGCTAAGTAGATGTCTAATGCTTCGCTGGTCGGTCTTTATCATGAATTCTGAACCCATTAAATAATGCTTCCATTGTTTTAATGCTTGTACAACTGCTAATAGTTCTTTGTCATAAGTGGAATATTTAAGCTCAGAGGGTTTCAGCTTAGAACTAGAATATGCTATTGGATGGTTGTCTTGCATTAATACGGCTCCTATTCCTGATCCGCTAGCATCGGTCACAACTAGAAAGAATGGTCTATTAAAGTCAGGCAATTGTAAAACAGGGGCATTGGTTAATGCACGTTTGAGTAAATCAAAGGATTTATGCTGAGTTTCAGTCCATTGATAAACAATTCCTTTCTTAAGAAGTTTTGTTAATGGTAAAGCAAGTAATGAGAAATTACGTACAAACTTCCTATAGAAATTAGCAAGACCAAGGAATGAGCGTAATTCATGTACATTTTTAGGAACAGGCCAATGCAATATTGCATCAATTTTCTTAGGATCAACTTTAATTCCTTCTTTTGATACAATATGACCTAGATATTCTATTTCTGTCTTAAAGAATTCACTCTTGTCAAGATTTGCAAACAATTGATTTTCTTTCAGTAATTGAAAAACTAATGATAAATGCTCATAATGCTCTTTTTCACTTTGACTGAACACTAAAATATCATCAAAGAAAACAATCACACAATATTGATATTTCAGAAAAATACGGTTCATCATTCTACTGAAAGTAGCAGGTGCATTAGTTAATCCGAATGGCATAACTAAGAATTCATAATGGCCAAACTGTGTCCTGAATGCAGTCTTAAATATGTCGGATCTATCTAGCCTCACCTGATGATATCCAGACTTAAGGTCAATTTTACTAAATATAGAAGATCCTTGCAGTTTGTCCATAAGGTCATCAACTCTAGGTATAGGATACCTATTCTTTACAGTGATCTTATTTAATGCTCGGTAGTCAATACACATATGATAAGTATTATTCTTTTTCTTGACTAAGAGCACAGGTGCACCGAATGGAGAACTGCTAGGTCGAATTAGGCCTCTATTTAGTAATTCTTCAACTTGACTCTGGATTTCTTTCTGCTCTATTTGATTGTGCCTATATGGTGCTTTGCAAGGTGGTTGTGTGCCAGGTATTATATCAATCTTATGGTCTTCTGGACGTGATGGAGGTAAACCTGGTGGTAGGTCTTCTGCAAAACAGTCCTTAAAATATGCAAGAAATTCCTTATGCCTAGGGTGCATATGATTTTTCTTTGCGTGCAATTCATTCACCCAAATGAGATATGATTTAGTATTCTTGCGTAGTGCATGTTTTGCTTGAGTATGCGAAAGCAGTGGAAAAATATGAGATGCATGCATACCAAATAATGTAATAGATTTTCCTTGAAAATTAATATTCATTGTGTGTGTGGAATAATCTATATTGGGATTATGTTGGTGTCTCCATGGCATTCCTAGAATAATGTCGCTTGACTGTAATGGGACAACTAAGAAATTTCTTCTTTCAATGTATGAACCAATTTGAATTTCTAAATCTTGAACTTCTTGTGTGCCATTGTACCTAGTGCCTAAAAATGCAGCTTTTATGCGATAATGCGTAGGTACAGTATGCAATTTTAATTCCTTTACCAATTTTGCTGAAATAAAATCATGGGTACTACCGTCATCATGCAATATAGTTCTTTCTTTTCCATGCACCATACATTTCATAGTCAACAATGAATGTGAAGTAGGCATACCTGGTAAAGTGTCGGAAGTAGTAGTAGGATCATCTTCTTCTTCAGTGAAATCCGGCATATCCTCATGCTCGTCTTCGTCCATAGCTCCAAGGTAGTTGATATGTGCTGGTGGCTTCTTTGAATGACAATTTGCTGCGAGATGCCCTGGCCGGTGACACTTATAGCATACTATTGGCTTAGCTTTGGTCACATTATTTGCAATGGCTGGGAGTCTGGGTATATTTGGATTTGCTTGTGGAATAGGCTTAGAATTTGAATTGACAGTGGATGGTAATGCAGGTGGTTTAGGCCAATTCTTGCGGAAAGATGGTGATGAGAAACGACCTGGATTAAACCTTCGAAAATTGGAATTGAATTGTTTAGATCCATAATTACCGTTGGCTTGGAATGGCTGTGGTCGTCGGTCTCTTCCGCGTAACTTATCTTCAGTGTCGTGAGCTAAGGAGATGGCGTCTTCAAGGGTAGCAGGCTTGAACATGTTCACTTCAGCGTAGTAATGTCCAAGAAGTCCAGACATATACTTCCGCTTATGTGTCGTCTCTGGTACGTCTTCAAGCATGCGTAACTGTAAGAGTGCATTCCAAAAACGCTCTGTATACTGTGGAATAGGCTCACGATCTCGTTGTTGAAGTAAATCCCATTGCTTGATAGCCTTCTCATGAAATTGCGGTGGAAGGAAATTTTGCATGAACTTCTTCTTGAAATCTTCCCAAGTAGCAGGACATTCTATACTCTTGCGGACTACAGTCCACCAAAGTGATGCTCTGTCTATCAGATGATTAGTAACACACTTGATTTTATCTTTTTCGGGATAAGTTTCCTCATGGAAATAGTCATCAAACTGGCTAATGAATGATAAAACAGTCTTTCCTTCTCTTATGCCATTGAAAGTGCGAAACTTGAAACTTCGTTTACTTATCTTGGATTCCTTGCGAATGGTTTGTGCTTCAAGAGTGGCGTCGATGGTACGGCGAATCAAATCTTCAGCTTGCGGTTCTTCTTTATCAGTGGACGCTCTTTGTAGCTTTGTCAATTGCGCTTGCAAGGCTTGCCTAGCCCTTCGCCCTTCTTCCAATTGCAGCATGATAAGATCCAGCTTTTGTTCCATGGTAGGCTCGGGTAGGTCGTCTTCAGCCATAGGATCATCCATATGTGGGGTAGTCATCCTGTAAAACTCAACAAACCTTTCTCACTCAAAATCAGTTAGCGGGATGAGCGTAGCTCAAATTTGGGGTTACAAGGCTATGTATTTTTGGGTATTTCTTCTTCAATTTTCAGAAATTCTGCAATATTTCTGTCTCCGTTTGCTGAAAGTACTTCAAGGAACTTGTAGATAGGTAGAACAGCTTGCTGCGAACAACTTTCCAGTTCAGAGTTTTTGCATACGAACAAGTCATCTATGAGTTTTAAGCACTAGTCAGTTCTGATTTAGTCTGACTTGCAGAGTTGCAGACTTAGCAGACTTGCAGAGTTGTTGACTTGCTGGACTTAGGCCGACTTGCAGAACTTGATTACCGTCGACTTGCGGAACTTAACTTCAGAAGTGCGAGACCCGGAGTTTGCCGACTTGCCTGATCTGTGTGACTTGCAGAAAGCCTTAAGCTTTAGTAATTAAGCTTAAGCTTATGAAGCTTAAGGAGGACTAACAGGCCGCTGTTTTTTTTTCATGAGGGGGGGGCCGTTTTTTGCGTCGGATTTCTCGGGATGAAGCCGTTTTGTGACGATTTGGATTGTTGGAGCTCCCTAAGCTTAAGATTAAGCTTTATTATGATAATTAACTTGATTATGAAGAGAGCTTATCTCTGTAACTCCACGACTTGATGATGGAAGTGTATGAGTGGTCCTCCACCTGCAGAGCTTGGTCCTTCGCGATCTGACAATGGAAACAGGGGTTCTTGATCGCCAGAAGTCTACCTGTATCAACGGTTCGCGACGAGATTAACTGTAGAGCCCGTTTGTTCCTGGAGCTCCGCCTTCGCCCGAGATTGGTAGCGATTGGAAGCTCTTGATCTCTGCTCCGCTCTGATACCACTGGTGCGCAGATCGGTCGCAGATAGCTCACGTGGTGAATCCCGGAAGGTCCCCAAGAACAAAGTACTCTACCTTTTTGCACAAAAACCCATGTAAAAGCATGCACGACAAGAGGCAAGAGACAAATTGGGTTCAATCTCCCCCATGCCTTGTGTGAGCGCTTCACAAAGCATGTATTTTATGTATATTTCCAATCTTCATGCTCAATAATAGCCCAATTACAAAAATATGACAAGCTTTTAGCTTTTGAGTTTGCTTTCTACAAAAATAAGAAAATAAAGCTAATGGACGGTGCCCATAGTGTCTGGCACGCCCAATCTCAATGTCCAAATAGAAATAACATATCCGGGCGCATAAGCGCATACAAAATAATAATCAATAATCAATGTCTCAATAGACATAACAAAATATAGGCGTGGCACCTATCAAAATATAATCCAAAAGTCGAAAACCCGCTAGACTCCAATGCTTTCCTCCGCCACTGCTGCTATCTCTACACATCAACTGAAGCATTCACAATCGTTAGTAAAATAATACAATTAAACCGACAAAAGTGAATACCTAGCAGTCTTCAGCTACATAAATAAATCAACTGGTTAGAAATAAATCCTAACCTTAATTTATTACGAGTGCGCACTCTAAACTCATAAACGTTTATTAATTTAATATGCATTTTGCGGAATCACCCGCTATGGAATCACCCATGTACACACTAAATTAATGAAACGCCCGAAAAGGACAGGCGTCCCCATCAACTTCTCGCACAAAGAATCCTCTTTGTGTATGAGCCCCGGTCATCTAAGTTTACGGAATCCACCGTAAAACCTCACGGAATCCACCGTGGCATATGCCTCCTGGCATCAAGGAGTACCTTATTAATAATAAGCAATAATAAATAATTATCCAAATGTATATAAAACTAATTATTAATAATTATCTAAAGATGAAGCAAAGGAAGAAGGAGGGGAGAGAGAGGGGGGGGGGAGGGAACGTGTGTGTCTAGGGTTTACTTTTTGTCGAAAAGGGGATTGTCGGGCTGACGAAGAGTTATAGAGAAGGCAAGAAATTGAGAGATTTAGTGAGAGGAGGATAGAGATATAGAGAGTCTATATACAACACAGAGATATGGGGATTATTCAAAGAGGGAAGGAGCTCTAATATTTGAAAAAGGAAGGGAAGAGAGAGAGAGAGAGAGAGAGAGAGAGAGAGAGAGAGAGAGTGTGTGTGTGTGTGTGTGTGTTTGTGTGCGTGCTAGGATTATTTAGAGGGAAAGGGAGAGATATTTAGAGAGGCAAGGGGATAGAAATTTAGAGAGGGAAGGGGGGAAGAGACTGTGTGTGTGTGTGCTGGGATTATTTTGTTGTTGGCATCCCCATATTTAGTTAATAAATAATATATCCAACACCACCTTGCTCTCTCTCTCTCTCTCTCTCTCTCTCTCTCTCTCTCTCTCTCTCTCATCTTAGACATGTATTTAATGCTCCACTATCTCAAAGTGATTATATAAGAACACCCCTACATCCGAATAGAAGATCCCTCACCCTGACGACTTTAGTTATTTCAATAGGTATATACATTCCCACGCACGTCTCTCTCTCTCTCTCTCTCTCTCTCTCTCTCTCTCTCTCTCTCTCTCTCTATACTCATAAACGACACTCTCTATTGCACAAACCTCACATCTCTACTTACCTCTTCTTTTCTTGTGCGTACATCCATGTAAACTATCTCACTCTCACCCTCTTTCTCTCTCTCACTCCCATACACATATCTAACACACGCACTCAATCTCTCTCTCTCTCTCTCTCTCTCTCTCTCTCTCTCTCTCTCTCTCTCTCTCTCTCTCTCTCTCTCTCTCTCTCTCTCTCTCTCTTTCCCTACTTACCTCTATATGTGTGTAGATTGCTTATGAAATGGAGCCATCATTAAGTGCTACATTAAAAGTAGAGAATGAGGTCCTTATATTATTAACCTCTCTCATTGCCCAATCTATTGTGTAGTACGCAAACAACATGTTCTTAATGTTGAAGGAGGAAGACATTTGTATTGGCAATGGTAGAGGTGTTCTTGCTATTACCCACATGAATGGCCGAATACAAAGCACACCAATCCATTGCAAGAGTGACCATGAGGTTGGCCATGTGTATGTTTTAGATACTCTGGTCTCATAATACTATCTTGTTGAACAAGGAAATGGGCCTACATTACAACCCTCCCCTATAGGAGATCTCACCAAGGGCCCTTGTAGAATGGGGCAAACAATAATCAATATGGAAGGCTCACCAACCCTAGACATGGCAAAAAACAAGACCATTCCAATCATAGTTGATGTTGAAGAGGATGGGATAGGGCCAACCTCTCATATTACAAGTGTTGTTGAGTACATAATGTCTTCAGAAGGGTGACATCAAGTCTTATATCGATTGCTTCAAAGTACAAGTGTCTGAGAGAGAGTGGAGGAAATACCAATTTTGTACAATGACAATGTGGCATATGAGGCTCCATTAGTAGGAGTAGACAACATGCATCCCATGGAGGGTATGGAGAAAAAGTATGGTGGCCATTGTTGGAATTTAACATTGATGGCATTCTCTTGCATAGTTCACCGAAGCAAATGTGTGGAGAACTAGAGTGTCCAAATAGAAATTGAGTTGGCTACTCAATCTTTGAATTACCAAACCATGACATGGAAAGGTATACCAATCTTCATTTGCAAGGTTTTAAAAACATTGTGGGATAGCATCCCAACTTTCATAACCTAAAATGACTACTTATTACGAGTTAACACCCACCTCATGCCATCTAGGGAAACTTAATACCAACATACTAGTTGTTGGAATGTCATTTGATGGTCTTGGAAGCCTTGGATGCTTCTATTGCAAGCAACCCCCCATTTTGCTCTCCAAGTGTGAGTGCATAGTGTATTATGTGATGTTAGCAAGCATGATGTCAAGATTTTTCATCCATCGAGGCACACATAAACATGAGGTGCAAAGAGGCACTTGTAGAGCAAATGTAAAAGAGATTTGAAAAATTGTAGAGGAAATGGTGAGAGACTTTAGTTAGCTAGGCCCAACACTTACAAATGAATGTGGTTAGAAGACTAGTGATAAGTGCCCTAGTTTGCGAGAAAAATGTTCCCATGTTTAGCATTGAACTCTCAACAATGCTTGAGGAACTCTAACTACTCGTTTAGAGAAATAGGTAACATATTATTCCATTCAAGAATAAGTAACATAGCTTTAAAAAACCCAACAAATGATGTTGAGTATTCCATGCATATAGGTTCAAACATATGGTTCATGTAGCATGCCCAAAGAGTGATCAAGAGATGGAATCTCATATTTTGAAGTTAAAGCAACATTGCGCATGCAAATTTTTCCATAGTAGCCTATTTTGTGGACAAGCTATTGATAATGATAGTATGTGCTTCATATTCAAAATGTCAACAATAGAGCCACTTTTGGTGAATCGCATGCAAAGGAAATATGGTACCAAGGACCTATGCAATAGTTGGATATGCTTTGACCATGTGTATTCCATTGGTGATTGGACCACCATGGCATCACATGTGTATGACCCAAGGTAGTTTCTCTTGTCTTCTTTTGTCATCACAACATGAACATAAAGAACATATTGTTCCTTGGCCTTCAATTTGGGATTGTTTTTTATAGTGTACAAGAGTTGATGACTATGGTAATATGTGAGATGAAGGAAGAAGATACTGATGCAGAGTCTTATTCTATTCATAGTTGAATGAAGTGTGGCAACCCAAAAGTTGATTTTTGAGGGTTCATGGTAAATGAGGCAAGTACCAATTGGAGGGTAGTCCACACAGTGTTCAATGATGGTCTGGACAACATAATGCAAGCAAGGGAGAGAACCCACTTGTCTCATTGGGAACAAAGTCCCCAAATACACATATTTTAGTATGTGTACAAAGAGATTCTAAGACAAGGAAGTGTTTGTGTTGTATGTGGAGATGTGTATCCATGGAAGATGAAGCAACTATGAAGTAACAATTCATTTCGGCTTGGTGGGCCTTAGGTAAAGTTGTAGATTGCAATATTTTGGCAATAGATTGTTGACTTAGTTAGCGGCATAATAGATATCCACATTGGAGATGGCACTTTATCAAGGTAAGTCTAATTCGTAATAAGGATAGGCAGTGTGATATGTGTTGTAATTTCCATACACTCTTCTACTAATCTTTGTGAAGGTGGTAGAGGAAATTACTCATATGCTAACCACAAACCTGGTAGAGCCAATGCATGCTAGTTGCTTGGCTAGTGAGGGATTCAAATGGACTATCTAGTTGTATGATTCATGCATCTACTATAGAGCACAAAACAACATGCATTCATTGGATGAAAGTTCCATGGTGTAAGACCAAATGTAGAGAAGCTTTTAAGTCGACTATAACAAGGGAGTAGCCCCACACCAACAGTGGAAACAAGGATGGTGGAGGAGACTATATGGGGTACCTACACCTTCATTTTGGGGCCTTATGGAGTGGTCCAACTCAAGAGGGAAAGCTAGTAACCAACATGGAATGTGGTAATAGCTCATTTGGTTCTGCAATGATAGTGTGGACCATACATAGAACATATATTTTTCCTTTCAAGTCGCACCACCTAGAGCTCCACAAATATGGCTAACAGCTGAAGGCACAAATTTGATTGCAAAAGAAACCTGCATGTTGGAGAGTAGTGGGTTTGTTCTACAAAAGGTAGTGCAACAAGTAGATGCTAATGAGGGCTCACATAGATATCGAAGCGGTGTCTCACAAGCTACAAGGAAAATGATAGATTCAACACTAGCAATTGTGAAGGGCCACAACATGGTGAAGGCCTCAAAATGTAAGCTTTTCAAACTAGAGAAACCTAACTCAATGTCTTGAGAGAGTGTTATGATGTGCACATTGCAAAGAATCCAACATGTAATTGTTAGGATTTCATGGATCATGTAGCAAAAGGGAATGTATATTTGGCATGCAAGCATTTATATTACATGTATCTTTGAGTGTTTGGAATGACTACAAATGTAAACATGTTTATGCACCAATCCATACTTACCAAAGAGAACTTGAACCTCATATTTGGAAGCAAAAGACCTTTTCCAGTGTCACCCATTATGTGACCAGAAAAGCAAAAACTATGCTAGTTCTTAGCCTAAATGCATTTATTTTGTTGAGAAAATATAGACATAACTCCCATGGTTAGCAATGATCAAATTTTTGATAATCTTTTACTATCCTTGTCTCTCTTATTTTGTGGAGCATTAGTACACTTGCAAGAAGACAATGTAGTACAATTCTAGATCATGATTGCTTGCATGAATTGTTTTTTATTACTATTTATTGCAACATATCTCATAATACAATGTAATGCAGATCCTACAAATCTGGAGTACTCACATGAACGATTTTGCATTGCAAAAGGGAGAGAGAGAGAGGGGGGAGGGTGGTGTTGATGGTGAGATAAGTGGTGTAATTGAGAGAGAGAGAGAGAGAGAGAGAGAGAGAGAGAGAGAGAGAGAGAGAGAGGTGAGTAAAAATAGAAAGAATTGTATTTTATAGATATAAAGAGCAAGAAGGTGGTGATGAATCTCTATCTGCATGAAAGTAGAAAAAATGAGAGGTAAATGAGGCTGTTTGAAAGAGAGAGAAAGGGAATGGGGAGAGAGAGAATGTGTATATGTGTGTGTGAGAGGAGAGAGAGAAATGCTTTATGTTATCGTTGCATACCAATAGAAACAAATACAAGGAAAAATAATCATTTTCACTACAAGGATTGTAACGTATAGCGACGACGGGTAGCGACGCAGGTAGCGGCATCGCTATCTGCGTCGCTATTTGCGTCGCATTTAGCGACGCCCCACAGGGAAAAAAACCAGGCCGAAACCCAAGCGTGAGTTCATTTCGCGCATTTTCGTCGAACATTTAGAGAGAGAGAGAGAGAGAGAGAGAGAGAGAGAGAGAGAGAGAGAGAGAGAGAGAGAGAGAGAGTGTGTGTGTGTGTGTGTGTGTGTCTTGCATAGGGTGAGAGAGGGAGAGGAAGAAGGCTTGCCGCCGTCGCCGTCATTCGTGAAGGAGAGGAGGAGCCTTCATCGCGAAGAGGAGTCGCCAAACCCTCGCCATATCTCATCGGTGAGTCCATTCTCTCCTTCTTTTGCTTGTTTAGGAGAGGAAATAAGAGAGAAAGAGAGGGAGAGGGAGAGGGAGGGAGAGAAAGAGAAAGAGAGAGGGAGAGGGAGGGGGGAGGAAATGAGAGAGGGAGAGAAAGAGAAAGAGGGAGGGAGAGTGCATTCTCTCTCTATTTTACTTTTGCTTATATGATGTGTATATATATTGAGAGAGGGAGAGGAAATGAGAGATAAAGAGAGGGAGAGGGAGAGGAAGGAAATGGGAGAGGGAGGGAGAGAGAGAGAAAGAGAGGGAGAGGGAAAGGGAGCGAGAGGGAGAGGGAGAGGGAGAGGGAGTAAATGGAAGAGGGAGGGGGATGAAATGAGAGAACGAGAGGAAGAGAGTGTGTATTCTCTCTCTTATTTTTTTATTTTTTGTATAATTTGTATGTAATGAGAGAAGGAGAAGAAATGAGGGAGAGGGAGAGGGAGAGGGAGAAAGAGAGGGAAATTAAAGAGAGGGAGAGGGAAGGGGAGAGGAAATGAGAGAGGGAGGGGGAGGAAGAGAGAGAAAATGAGAGAGGGAGAGGGAGAGGGAATGAGAGAGGGAGAGGGAGGGAGAAGAAATGAGAGAAGGAGAGAAAGAGAGCAAAAGGAAATGAGAGAGGGAGAGGAGAGAGAAAAAAGAGAGAATGAGAGGAGAGAGAAAAAGAGATAAGATGTTAAACATAATAGGCAAATAGAGAAAGAGAGGGTGTGGGTGAGGGTGAGGGTGAGGGTGAGGGAGGGAGAGGAAATGAGAGAGGGAGAGGAAGAGAGAAAAGGAAATGAGAGGGAGAGGAGAGAGAAAAAGAAATGAGAGAGAGGAGAGAGAAAGATTATTAAACCTAATGGAAAAATAGAGAAAGAGAGAGTCAGGGTGAGGGAGGGAGAGGAAATGAGAGAGGGAGAGAAAGAAAGAAAGGAAAATGAGATAGGGAGAGGAGAGAGAAAAAATGAGAGAGGGAGAGGAGAGAGAAAAAGAGAAAAATTTATTAAATCTAATAGAGAAAGAGAAAAAGAGAGGGTCAGTGTGAGGAAGGGACAGGAAATGAGAGAGGGAGAGGAGAGAGAAAAAATGAGAGAGAGGAGAGAGAAAAAGAGAGAAAAATCATTAAACCTAATAGGGAAAGAGAGATAGAAAGATAGAGTGAGGGCGAGGGAGGGAGAGGAAATGAGAGAGGGAGAGGAGAGAGAAAAATGAGAGAGAGAGAGAGAGAGGAGAGAGAAAAAGAGAGAAAAACCATTAAACCTAATAGGGAAAGAGAAAAAGAGGGTGAGGGCGAGGGAGGGAGAGGAAATGAGAGAGGGAGAGGAGAGAGAAAAAGAAATCAGAGGGCAAGGGAGGGAGAGGAATGAGAGGGAGAGGAGAGAGAAAAGAAAATGAGAGAGAGAGGAGAGAGAAAAAAAGAAATATCATTAAACCTAATAGGGAAAGAGAGAGAGAGGAGAGATAAAAAATGAGAGATAGAGAGGAGAGAGAAAAAGTGAGAAAAACCATTAAACCTAATAGGGAAAGAGAGAAAGAGAGGGTGAAGGCAAGGGAGGGAGAGGAAATGAGAGAGGGAGAGGAGAGAGAAAAAGGAAATGAGAGAGAGAGGAGAGAGAAAAAGAGAAATATCATTAAACCTAATAGGGAAAGAGAGAAAGAGAGGGTGAGGGCGAGGGAGGGAGAGGAAATGAGAGAGGGAGAGGAAGAGAGAAAACGAAATATTATATGCTAGGTACTGAGTACTAGGTACTAAATACTAGTGTTCTATGATACTATATGCTAGGTCATAGAAAAAGATAGAGATGGAAGGAGAGGATAACAATCTAAGAAAAGAAAAGAATGATAACAAAAAACAAATTTTTTGTTGTAAGGTAGACAAAATGGAAAACGAAGAAGGTCCTGTTGTTCAAGATCGCGAGGCGTATCTTAATCAACGTGTCCCATGTCCTTGCTCTCAATGCAAGCTGGCAATTAGACGAAAACGCCGATTGTCTATAGAACATGTACGACGATTTGGCGAGTTTCAATCTGAGATCATTGATCACGCGATTGCGGATTTTCAACAAACGGTAATTTGAAGTTAATATCAATCATGAATTGTACTCGCAAGCTAATTGAATACCATATATAATAAGATTGGGTCTCGCTGACAAATTTTCTATCCAGGGAGGTGATGTCTCGTTCCAGGGGGGAGTGCACCCTTTGCAGCCAATTAGAAGAGTATGTGGGCGTGCGATGGATGGAGTGCAGAAGCCAATCCACCACTCGCAAGGCCAATCTATACCGTCAATGCTAGAGGAGACAGGCAACCTTTCAGACCTACCTACAATCTTGGAGCCTGAGATGGAGGCAATGATCGATGCATTGATTCCCATGGATGTCGAGACTTTTGATCCGCTTAGAGAGGAAGCATCCATACCATTATATGATGGGTGCCGAGTATCTCGGCTGAAGACACTGCTTGTACTCTTAAGTGTGTAAGCAAAATACGGGTGGAGCGATACGAGTGTGACCGAGTTGTTTAGGTACCTTGTACATACGCTTCATTGATTTTTTTTTTCGGCACTATTATTACAAACATTTGTGCTTTTTCAAGGTGTTTTAGGATTTTTTTTCAGGTTATTAAAATATCATATATTACCACCTGCAAATACCATGCCTGAGTCTCATGACGATGCATGACATGTTTTACGGAAGCTTGGCATGGACTACAATAATATCCATGCATGTATCAACGATTGCATACTGTTTCGAGGAGAATACGAGACTATGGAGACATGTCCAAAGTGTGGTGCTCATATGTATCGACAGGACTTGCAAGGGCAAACCATTCCTCAAAAAGTTCTCAGACACTTTCCACTTATCCCCCGCATAGACCACATGTTTCATATATCCGACATGGCGAGCTTGACAACGTGGCATGTGCAGAATAGGTCTACAATATCCCTCCATGGCTTTCTACGAAGAAAGGATATCTCATCCTTAGCTTGCTCGTCCCCGGCCGCTACAAAGTAAAAAATATGGACGTGTATCTTCGTCCATTAGTCTATGAGCTTAAGATTTTGTGGGAGGAGAGGGTCACCATGCAAGATATGAGCAGGCGCGATGGTCAACGATCAGTCAATATTTGAGCCATCTCATGTGGACGATGCATGACTTTCCGAGATTCGGAGAGTGCTCAGGTGAGCAGGCCTCTGTTCTTGCTGGTAATATCTATATTTTATCTCGTTCAAGCAAGTATTCACTAGGTTGTGGTGTTGGAACAGGTCTAGTTACCTCAGGTTATCATGCATGTCCATTGTGTGGGCCATAGTTAGACTCCCGAAGGTCACGAACCATGAAGAAGATGGTATATCAAGGACACGTTGCTTTCTTGCCAAAGGATCATGATCTCAGGGAAGGTTTCCTTGGACGACCTCCAACACGTATGAACGCCGCAAGCTAGTACGAGCTGAAAATGGTCCACGCAGAATCAAATCCAAATGGAATGCGGCGGTTCTCAGTTTTCTACGAGTTGCCATATTGGACCCACTTATAGGTCAACCATTTGTTGGATCCCATGCATATTTTCAAGAATGTGGGTAGCTTGTTATGGGACCACATCACAAGAAAGAGAGACACTATAGAGGCACGAATGGATTTGAACAAGGTAGGTAAGATGGAGACTCTTTGGTCGCAATCGAGTGCTGATGGTCGCGTGCAACTTCCTCGCGCTCCTTGGGTTTTGTCCACTAAAGAAGAGCGCATTGTGAAGTAAGTAATCAAGTCTATTCGCACTCCGACGGGTATGATGTGTTCTCTCAGGTTCGCATTTTCTAAAGACGATCAATTTTCAGGGCTAAAATCCCATGACTGGCATAAGATATGTCAGGTTTGTACTACAAATGGATTGTAATTAGGGTGGGCATTTTGCTATTTGGAATGTAGTCATTATTTGTAATGCTTTCTCATTTGTGGTAGTTTGTACTACCGATTGAGATCGCAAGATGTCTTACTCCAGAAATACGCGGGGCCATTTACAATTTGTCGACTTTGGTGCAATGGATATCACAGAAGGAGATTAAGACATCCTCTATTGAATCCACGAGGCGAGGAGCAGTGGAGACGGTCTATCTCTTTGAGAAATACCTACTCACCAGTATGCTCACGATACAAATCCACCTTCTTGTGCATCTTGTAGATGAAGTGGAGATTGTTGGACCTGTCCATACACGCGATGAATGTTCTTCTTGGAGTGCTTCATGAAAACCCTGAAAGGCTTTGTGCGACAATGAGCTCGGCCAGAAGGTAGCATGGCCGAAGGTTGGTTGGTGTCTGAGGCGCTAGTGCATATTTCACAATGGCTACCAACGGTGGAACCAGACAATGAAATGCTATGGTCCGCTGAATGACGATGATAGATTGACTGGAGATGTGGTGGTTGGAAATGGGGTAGAAAAAAGAATGGATGCCTCAATGGAAGAGAAGGTGAATCGCTTTTGTATGTTGCACCATGCCTCTATGGAGACGTGGCTCGCTAAGTACTAGATCGTTAGGCAAGATCGAGAGGAAGCGCGAGCTGAATTTTGACGTAGTACGCATCATTGATCGATTCGATATCTCGAAGGCATGGAGGAGATGCCGCGGTTTATGTCAATGCGATGGTTGCATGGAGCTTTGACCGTAGCGTCTCGCGAAGGGACAGAGGTCTCAATGGAGGAGTGGAAATTCTCGAGGGGATGTAGTCCAAAGGTGATGAGGGGTTTAGAATCTGTCGTATCTAAATTTTATATGCGACATCTAATTTGAGTGTTTCAATGTACAGTACAAAATATATAGTGCAGCGTGGTCGCGCGGACTGCATTTTGGCGTGGAGCATATTGACAAAATGCGCTCCACAATGGACTGTGGTATCATGGCAAGGTTCGAGCAAGAGAGGTAGCGACGAGCAATGGATCCAAACACGATTATGGATGAGATGGAGTATTTTGGGAACTTGCAAAGTATTGTTACGGTGGATTACTGTAGCTTCTCCATGATACTATTCGATGTGCAGTGGTTCAAAGTGGTACTTGGAGGAGCTGGAGCAACAATTTGACGAGGTCCATCTGGATTTCTCAAAATAGATTCTGAAAAAAATTGGATACATTTGCGCGACACCTTTGTGTTGCTGGCCCATTGTGAACAAGTGCATGGACTCATTTGCTTGCTAATTGTATTACGACATGGTTTATGTCACAATGGTTTGAACTCTCTTGTACGTGTTTGTGAACATGTAATCTTCTATCCAAACCCCCAACAACCTCGATGGTGGTATGTTATACCTTCAACTCCTCGAAGTGCGAGAGTATATGATCAAAGCGATGTTCTGAGCATAGATGAAGATAATATGCAAATAGAGGGGCCGATATGGCAAGGGGTGGAGGCCCTCGAAAGCTTGGAGCCAGCATCAGTTAACAATGATGGAAATATATGAGTCCAAGAATTCTTTGAGAACGAGGTGGACTCATTCTTTTGTGGTGACATGTCTATCGACCTTCTAGTGTATGCGGAGTTGTGTTAGGAGATTAACATGGGACAATAGGATACTTCATACTTGGAGCATCCACTTACTCAATTCGTTTACCAATCAAGCAAGGATCGTAAAAGCAAAAGCCATTTTAAAAAAAGCAAGCCTTGCAAACCCAAATTTGGGCTACGCTCATCCTTCTAGATTTCGAGGTTGTTTGAGATTTTTGCATGATGTCCGATTAAAACAGGGAATATTTTATGGGTGAAGGTGATTTGCCTTATGATGCAACTTCAAGAAGAGCGAAGAGCATGTCAAATTTTGCAAGCACAACTCGCTACACTTCAATGATTCACTGTCAATCAAGACGGCGTGTAACCTGAAGACCTTATTCGACTTACGATTGATGCGACACTCGATGCATAGTCTCTTAGGAAAGAAGCCAAGATAAGTAAAAGAAATTTTAAATTTTGTACTTTTAATGGGCAACGTGATGGCAAAATTGTTGTTGCTTTCATCAGTCAGTTTGATGGCTATTTTCATAAAGAGCAATATGCTGAAAAAGATAAACTTAAATGCATCACTAACCATCTAGCAGATAGAGCATCGTTATGGTGGATTATTGTCCACAAGAGTGTTGATTATTCCTCTACTTGGGAGGCCTTTCAAAAGAAATTTTTGCAGAATTTCCTTCCACTTCAATTCCATGGAAAATCTATCAAACAATGGGATCTTTTGCAACAAAGAGATTGTGAATCCATCCCGCAATACACAGAGCATTTCTGGAGTGCCTTACTACAACTTCAAATGCTTGAAGATATTCATGAGGCGATCCATAAGTGCAAGTATATGTCTGGTTTGCTTGGTCACTTCTATGCGGAAGTGAATATGTTCAAGCCAAAGACTTTGGAGGATGTGATTTCTTTAGCGCATGATGCAGAAGACAAAATTGGTAGACGAGAAAAGTGATCGTAATAATTTTTGACTAATGGTAACTTTGGTACAAAGCAATTCAATTCTAACTTCTGAAGATTCAATCAAAATCGCTTTGTTCCTTCTTCTTTCCATAAACCCTGGACTCGATCTCTTGCTTTACCATCAAACACAAATTCAAACCCTACACCTTCTCTCCAGCCAAATCCCAACATACCCAAATTTTCAGTCCTTTACCAATAATATCTCTAAGGCAAAGCCTATAGTTTGCTACAAGTGTCATCAACCTAGACACTTAGCAGTGAACTATCAATCCAAGAAGCAAGCTTTCAAATCAATCACTTGGGAGCGATTGAAGATGAAGACCATGAAGATATGCAAGACTTCACTAAAGATAATGATGATATCAACGATGCTTCAGATACTTTACCAGATATGCCAAATCCTCATTCATTATTAACGATGAAATGTTTTGTGCATGGTCAAGAAAAGATTATTTTGCATGATGATGGAAGCATGCATGATTTTATTTCTGCAAAGTTGGTAAAAGAATTGAATTTAAAAATTGTTCTAACTCATTATCGCATAAAGGCTATATTCTTAGGCACTAGATAAAATGGCACACAAGACGTTCATGATTTAGAAATTAAAATTGATGATTATATTGAGCACAGAAATTTCTTGGTTGTGCCTTTACAAGCTAGTGATATTATTTTGTGAAAGCCTTGGTGTCACAAATATAATCCCGACATAGATTATTCCACACATTCCATGAACATTCATTCTAATGGAAAACAAATCACATTACATGGATCATACACCTTTGATAAATTTCTCATGCTTAGTCACACACAAGCTAAATGTGCATTGAGAAAAGGTAGCAAATCATACTTAGTATGGGTGAATGAAATTGAAGCTAAGAAAAATCAGATGCATCCTAGGCATGCACAATTTCTTTTACAATTTAAAGATTGTTTTGCTACTGATTTACCACCTACACATCCCGAAGACCATAAAATAGACTTAATCCCAGGTTCTCAACCACTATGTAAAGCACCTTATAGACACAATCAGATTGAGCAAAAAGAAATCCAAGCACAAGTTGAGGAACTCTTGAACTGAGACTCATTAGGCCGAGTAGTTCTCCTTTTGGTGCACAATATGTCCTATTAGTTAAGAAGAAAAATAATACCTATAGGATGTGCATTGACTATCATGCCCTAAACAAGATCATTATTAAGAATAGATATCTGATCCCTAGGGTAGACAACCTCATGGATAAACTACAAGGAGCCACTATTTTTAGCAAGATAGATCTCAAATTTGGATATCATTAAGTACGATTGGATACACCTGACATTTTCAAGTTTATATTTAGAACTCAATTTGGTCATTATGAATTTCTTATTATGCCTTTTGGTTTGACCAATGCACCACCTACATTCAGTTGTATGATGAATTGCATTGTTGGAGGTAAAGGCGCCTTTGCCTAGCCGCCCGTGTATTACTACACTAACAGTCATCGCCACTGCACACTGCAGGTGGCGGGCGCCCATCACTATCACTTTATTCTTTATTCTTTTAGTGACAGGTTGTTGGGGGTAAAGGCGCCTCCGCCTAGCCGCTCGTGTATTACTACACTAACAGTCACCGCCACTGCACACTGCAGGTGGCGGGCGCTCATCATTGTCACTTTATTCTTTATTCTTTTAGTGACAGTTTTGAATAAAGGAAGGTCCGGTCACACATTGTGACTGTTGGAGTTCCCATTTCTTGTCACTTTCTTTCTTGCTCTTGCTCTCCCGCTATAACTCTCGGTGCAAGCTTTGATCCTTCTCTCCTTTCAACTAGTATCAGAGCTCGGCTTCCCGACTCTTGAGCTTGGCTCATGGCATTCTCAGCTTCCCATCGACTCCCCACTTGCATTGGGTCTCCTTCCCGGCAGCCATAGCTCATTCTCTTGAGCTCTCGTCACTCCTCGGCTTCCTGAGCTTCTTCTCGGCCTATTGAGGCACCATCAAGGCATTGACATTGAGGTATTGCTTCATTATTTCAGAGATTTATTTCAGTCCACAGGTCTAGGCAAACAGGGTAGCCACCATTGAAGCTTCCAACCTTTATATCTCTTTGCCACCGTTGTGGGCTGCTAGAGGCTTGTTCCCAGGCCCCTTTGGCTTATGTTTCAGCCCTCCAACCACTCCAGATCTGCCATGTGGACTAGTAGGACCAGCAGCAACCCCACACAAATTTGTGCCTGTTTTCTAGACAGCCACACAGTCAGCCACTTCAGCTCCAGCTCCAGCTTGGCATCAAGCACTTGTTTGGGCTCCATTTCGGGCTTTTTGCACATGTATTGATACTTAGCATTGATCCTTTGGGATTAGGCATTGGTTGGTAGCTGAAAACAGTGTTTTAGGACTATTATAAACAGTCCATAGACATTTGATGCTAGTGCTACATTCACAGTTTATGCCTATGCTTGTTTGGGCATGACTACATAACCGGTTTGATGCCTATTGCATCCCAATTGATTGGGGGATTGAAGCTACATGTAATGCTATGATTTTGGCCTGATTGTAGGGCTGGGAATACTCAGTTTATAATAGTAAATGCATGTTGAATACTCTTGGGCTGAAGTTATCTTTCTTGCTTTGACATATGTCTATTGGTTTTCGAGTGTATGTCTTGGGTTATGTTATGATGTATTGATCATTGAGGGACGACTTCGAGATTGTCATTGGATCCAAATGCTTTTGGAAGCTTGAAATTATTTCAGCCCGCACTTACTGACATCGGTCTATACTTGATAGTGGTCAGGTTATATGCTCTTTGGGTACATGCTTACCCGATGCCTACGGTTTGACGCATTTGTCTTGGCACAGTGTACCATGTACTTGTTGAGCTTTAGTGCTCTTTGAAGACTTGGCTTGGATTCTAATTTGCTATTCTAGAATTTTGTATTGTATGTCACTTTGGTTGTCAGAGATCTTTATTGGGATGTATGTCTTGCTCATGGATGCTACCTATAATTGCCTTGTAGCTGTCATGCTCTTGGGATGCTATTGAGACATTGTCTTGGTTACCTGTCTTTGGTACTTTGACTTGGTTTGATTGAGCTATTGAGCTCGTTTATGCACCTTTTGTGCAAGTGGGAGCATCTTGTATGTTCGATTGACATTGAGCAGGAGGTTTATGCTATTTGAGCATTTTGCAGATACTTGAGACTTTGGGATCTCTTACACTTAAATGTTGCATGGTTCATGCACTGATATCTTGGAGTTGCTTTTGACGTGAGCTTGGGCTTTGCACTCTTGAGAGCATACACCTATTGGTGTCAGGTCTTGCCAGTGCTATGTATACTTTGCCCTATTGTCCAGGGGATATGCCTACTCAACATTGACAGATGCTTTGGTGACATGTTTGGGTGTTTACTTAGGGTCTTGATGACTGTTTGGTGCTGATTTATGCCTGTTTATGGCTGGTCATGTCTTGGATGTCATTTATTGACTTGGTGCAGCGATTTGGTCAGCAATTGACTCTCACAGTACCCTGTTGTCATTTATTATAGCAAGCATATAACTCCGGATTGACATGGATTTTTCATGTTGAAATATTTTGAAATGATGTACTTTAACTAGTACTTGGTGGATAGTAGCTTTAGTTACACTTTTCTCGTCATTTTCTCTCGATTTTGGTGATTTTTTGGTCATTTTCTGCAGTAAATAGCAAGCAGTTTTAAACTGTCTGTAGTCTTCCAGCTTGCATTATGGCAAGTTCGTCCACTGATCATGCTATTTTCAACATCACTAAGCTTGATGATACGAATTACTCTTATTGGAAGAGCCAAATTTGGCAGGTGTTGGTGTAGAAATCGCATATCAAACCATTGAGGTCGAGCGGGCATCCGCTTGCAACTATGCCCAATGAGGAATGGCTTGAGCTTGATGAGTTATGCAAGTTCACTATTGTATTATCTCTCACAGAACAGGTTCATTACAATGTATTTGAGGAAGAACAAAGTGCATGGCAGTTGTGGGATAAAATCAAGAATCTCTATGACAAGAAAAGTCCAGCGAGTCAGATGTATTGGCTGAAGCAGCTTATGGATATGTGGATGAAGGAGAATGTGACTATGTCTGTTCACTTGAGCAGTTTCATGCTATACTCAAGAACTTGACTTCGCATGACATCACTTTTGCAGAGGATGTCACTCCTCTTTTCTTGCTTGGTACTCTTAATGAGTCATGGGATGTATTCCGCACTGCATTATGTGCCTCTACTGCTACCTTGAAATTATCTGATGTTGAGAGTGCTCTTCTGTAGGAAGAGGTTAACTGTAAGAATTTGGATGCCTCTCGTGTGTCGCATGCTATGACGGTTAGAGGCAGGAATGATGGATATGGCAAGCATGGCAGTGGCTGTGGCCATGGACGGGATTCTCAGAAATCTTGGTCCAAGTCTCGTGGGAAGTCACGTAGCAAATCCCGTGGTAGGAATGTAGATGTTACTTGTCACCATTGTGGGAAAAATGGCCATATTAGGCCACAATGCCATGAACTGTGCAATGAAAGGCGCAAAGATAAGGGGAAAGACAAAGTGCAGGATAAGTCTTCTGATCGCAACATAGTGCCTGCAAAGTCCAGTGTTAAAATTGAAGAGATCAACGTTATGCAGCTTGACGATGTTGATGATGATTATATCCTTGCAGCTTCTTCTACTGCTTCGCAAATGATAGAGATATACTCTATGTATGCACAATGTTGTCTCTTGGACTCAGGTGCATCTTTTCATGTGACACCTTGCCACCGAGAGTGGTTTCATTCATATCGTACTGTTTCAGGTTTTGTGCGCTTGGGTGATGACAGCTCTCTTGATATTGTGGGCATTGGTGATGTTAGGCTGCAGTTTCCTTCTGGCAGCAATTTTGTTATGTAGGATGTATGTCATGTACATGCTTTGACACGTAGTCTCATGTCAGCTGGACAACTTGATGACGTAGGTTATCATGTATCTTTTGGAGACTCTGCATGGAAGATCACTCGTGGCAGACTTGTGATTGCGAGAGGTGCCAAGGTTGGCATCCTCTATCCCTTGATTGTATTCGCTTCTTCCCTTGATCATGTTTTGTCTGTGGGTTCTATCCCACATGTATCTCTTTGGCATGCTCGTTTGGGCCATATGTCTTTGAAGGGAATGAAAATGCTTTCTAATTTATAGTACTTACCACCCCTTGATTATGCATGTTTTGATTCATGTGAGCATTGTCTTTATGGCAGGCAAACTAGGTCTATGCATAAGAAGTTTGGTAGGCCACGTATGAGTGAGCCCTTGGCATATTCGGATGTCTGTGGGCCCATGCCTTGTTAGTCTATGGGTGGTGCAAAGTATTTTTTTACTTTCATAGATGATTTTTCACGTAAAGTTTGGGTTTATCCCATTAAGCTGAAATCCGATGTCTTGGCTGTGTTTCAGAGCTGGCTTATATTGGTTGAGAACTAGTCTGGATATAGGCTAAAATACCTAAGGATAGATAATGAGGGTGAGTATGTCTCACATGATTTTGAGCAGGTATGTGATGAAAGGAGTATTAAGCGTCACCCCCTACACCCCCCAGAATGGTTTGGTTGATCGGATGAATAGAACCATCCAGGAGCGTGTACGCAGTATGCTTAGCCATGTAGGCTTACCACAGAGCTTTTGGGCCGAGGCAGTTAGTACAACTATGCATATCATAAGCAGATCACCTTCTAGTGGTTTGGATTTTCAGGTTGCAGAGGAGGTATGGACTAGAAAACCTCCCTCTTATGCGCATCTCCCTGTCTTTGGATGTGAGACGTTTCGCCATGTGCCCAGGGACAAGAGAAGTAAGTTGGATCCCAAGAGTGTCAAATGCATTTTCCTTGGTTATGGGGATGTAGGAGAGATGGGTTACCATCTTTGGTATCCGCAGGTGCAGAAAGTCATCCATAGTCATGATGTAGTCTTCCATAAAGACAAAATGCATAGGCAGCCTAAGAGAGTTGTTGAGATCCGTAGGGTCATATTTTAGGAGGAGTCGAGAGCTCCTGCACAGCCAGTTGGACAACCTACAGCTGTAGCAGATGCTCATAGTCAAGGTGTTGGACAGGCAGTAGGGCAGGTCGCAGAGCCTGCCGTGAGATGGTCTACTAGAGACAGACATTCACCTTATAGATTTTAGCCCTCGATGCATTATGTCTTGGTTACAGATGCAGGAGAGCCTTTCACCTATGATGAGGCTATGCGCAGAGGTGACAATCACTCCTGGGAGAGGACTATGCAGTCTGAGATAGACTCCTTGCATAAGAATGACACTTGGGATTTGGTTTCCTTGCCTACGGGCAAGAAGGCTTTACCATGCAAGTGGGTGTACAAGCTAAAAAGTACCCCTGGACACCCCAAGCTGGCATACAAGGCTAGATTGGTAGCAAAGGGTTTTAAGCACGAGCATGGTGTGGACTTTGATGAGGTCTTTTCTCCTGTGGTTAAGATGACCACCCTGCACTTAGTCTTGGCTTTGGTTTCTCACCTTGACTTGGATTTATACCAGATGGATGTCAAGACAGCTTTCTTACACGGGGACTTGCATGATGAGATTTATATGGAGCAGCCTAAGGGCTTTGCAGAACCTAGCAGGGAGCACCTAGTATGCAAATTGAAAAAAAGTCTTTATGGCTTGAAGCATGCACCTAGGGAGTGGTATCATAAGTTTGATGCCTTTATGCAGTCACAAGGCTACAACAGGAGTGCTATGGATCCGTGTCTTTACACGAAGAAAGCCCGTGATGGTTTTTTATTGATTTTGGTACTCTATGTGGATGATATGCTGATAATAGCATGGAAAGCTCATGATGAGCTAGATGCTCTTAAGGCTCAACTCAAGAAGAGCTTTGAGATGGAAGATCTGGTACAGGCCGCTCACATACTTGGTATGCGCATTAAACGTGACAAGCATCAGAGACTCCTCTACTTGTCACAGAGGGAGTACATTCATAAAGTCCGTGAGCCCTTCTGCATGCAGGACGTAAAGCCTATTGGCTGTCCATTGCCTTCTTATGTGAAGGTATCATAGGCTGATTGTCCGCAGACAGATGAGCAGAGGGCCGAGATAGCCAAGATTCCCTATGCATCCGCAGTGGGCAGTCTTATGTATGCCATGATAGCCACTCGTCTAGATATTTATAACTAGGCCATGAACGCACGTTATATAGAGGATATATATATAGTGAACCCCTCGAGTTGCAGTTGGTGTTGTGGCACGCTATATGGTTACACCTGGCAAGAAGCATTGGGATGCCGTGAAGGGTATCATGAGGTACCTAAAGGGCATTGCAGATATGTGCATATGCTATGGCAGCTAGGATACAAGAGTCGTGGGGTACACTGACTCTGATTATGCAGGACATGAAGATAGTAGGAAGTCCACTTCCGAGTATGTATTCACCTATACTGGAGGTGTTGTTTCTTGGATGTCCAGGATGTAGAAATGCACAACCCTTTCTACTACAGAGGCCGAGTATGTTGCAGCCACCATTGAGGCTTGCAAGGAGGCCATTTGGTTGGGTCGTTTGGTTACTGACCTTGGTATTGATGCTATCCTTACACCGCGTTCGGATTCTATGAGTGCTATTCAGTTAGCCAAGAATCCGGTCTTCCATGCGAAGACGAAATACATTGAGGTGAGGTATCACTTCATACGTGGTGTTGTTGAGGACAAGTCTGTTGACCTTGTCAAGATCTCGATTGACGAGAATCCTGCAGATCTGCTCATGAAAAGCCTCTCTACAGAGCGCTTTGCCTTCCTCAGGAGGTTGATGGGAGTGGGATGAGATGACGTCTTTCCTCATCCTGTTGTATATGTGTACATGTTATACTGTCTTTTTCCTTTTTACTCCTCACTAGGGCAGATTCGCCTTTAAGTGGGAGGTTGTTGGGGGTAAAGGTGCCTCTGCCTAGCCGCCCATGTATTACTATATTGACAGTCACTACCACTGCACACTGCAGGTGGCGGGCGCCTGTCATTGTCACTTTATTCTTTATTCTTTTAGTGACAGGTTGTTGGGGGTAAAGGCACCTCCGTCTAGCCGCCCATGTATTACTACACTGATAGTCACCACCATTGCACACTGTAGGTGGCGAGCGCCCATCATCGTTACTTTATTCTTTATTCCTTTAGTGATAGTTTTGAATAAAGGAAGGCCCGGTCACACATTGTGACTGTTGGAGTTCCCGTTTCTTGTCTCTCTCTTTCTTGCTCTTGCTCTCCCGCCATAGCTCTCGGTGCAAGCTTCGATCCTTCTCTCCTTTCACATATATTTTTGAAGTATTAGAATTGTGTGATTGTTTTCTTTGATGATATACTAGTTTTGAGTAAGATTGAGAATGAACATTGTGAACATCTATGTTTGATTTTTAAATTGTTGAAAGAGAATCAATTGTATGCTAACCCTGACAAGAGTGAATTTTTCCAAACCCAAATTGAATACTTAGGCCACATTGTTTCTTCTAATGGTATTCGTAATGATCCTAAAAAGATAAATACCATTTTGAATCGGCCAATCCCTAAAAATGTGCATGAGTTACGTTCTTTTTTAGTTCTTGCCAGCTTTTATAGAAAAATTGTAAGAAAATTTTCATTACTTGCATTGCCTTTGATGAAATTGTTAAAGAAAGGTGTTGTGTATCATTGGTCTGACAACCAACAAAAGTCTTTTGATTTATTGAAACATGCTTTAACACATGCACCTGTTTTGCAATTACCTGATTTTAATCGAACATTCTTTCCAGTAGTCCACTGATGCTAGTGGATCAAGAATAGGAGCTATCCTCATGCAAGATTCACATCCCATAGCCTATTCTAGTTGCAAACTTAAACCCTCTAAATTGAAGTATTCCACCTATGATAAAGAATTGTTAGCTGTAGTTCAAGCCTTACGTTAATGGAAACACTATCTAATAGGATCCGAATTCATGATCAAAATTGACCACCAGCAAAGTATCAAACATCTCCTTAGTCAGCCACAAATTTTTGACCGTCATATTAAATGGGCTGCTTTCATTCAAAGTTTCCATCTACTTATCCAATATCAACTCGGAAGAGAGAATGTTGTTGTCGATGCATTGAGTAGAAGAACAAGTATCCATAATATTTCCATTCTATCATTTGATTCCCTTATTCCTATGAAAGATACCTATGACCATGACCCCAGTTTTCAAGCTGATTGGAATAAATTGGTTGCTAATAATTGGATTCCAGTTGATTCTTTGTCTTATTCTGATGGATTTATGCTTTTTGAGAAATGATTGTGTGTCATTGTTAAATTTAGATCATTTGTGTTCCATGAAATTCATTGTTCTCCATATCAAGGCCATAGAGGTATTATTTCCACTTTAAGAACATTGGTTGAAGATTTTTACTGCCCAAAAATGAGATATGATGTTTCTAACTTTGTTTTTGAGTGTTTAATTTGTCAAAGAGTCAAGCGACACCATGGTAAGCAATATGGTTTGTTAATGCCTTTACCAATTCCTAAACGTCCATGGGAACATATTTCAATGGATTTTATAACTGGTTTTCTTAACACAAAAGATAATCATGATATGATTTGGACTATAGTAGATCGATTTAGCAAACAAGCATATTTTCTACCATGCAAGAAAACATTAACTGCATCTCAAGCTGCACAATTGTTTCTGAAGATTGTTTTTACTAACCATGGTTTGCCAAAAGTTTTTATTTCTGATTGTAATTCTAGATTATGTAACAAATTTTGGACTACTTTGTTTGCTAATTTGGGTACTAATATTGATTTCTCATCTGCATTCCATCTTGAAACCAATGGGCAAATAAAATCTACTAATAGTACAATTCTAGATCTTCTGTGTGCATACACAATTTCAAAAACACAAACATGGTACACACACTTGCGTTTACTTCAATTTGCATACAATAATACACCACACACAGCTACACAAAAAGCACATTTTGAAATGATTTATGGACATAGATTGCCTACACCTATTACATCATTGTCGAACAAAGTTAAAGCTGCAGATAATATTGCCAATACGCATGCTACTATTTTTGCTCAAGTTAAAGACATGATTGTGAAAGCCCAGCAATCATACACTAAACAAGCTAATAAGAAAAGAAAAGCCATGAATTTCAATGTTGATGATTATGTTTGGTTACGCATTGAAAAGAGAAGATTGCAAAGTTTTGAGAAATACCCTATTGTTAAATTAGCACCTAGATTTTATGAACCTTTCAAAATAATTCACAAGATCAATGCCAATGTATTTAAATTAGAACTACCCCAATACTAGAATTTACAATATAATTTTCATATTAGTTTATTACGACCTTTTAGAGGCCAATTACATGTCCACCCTGTCTATGAAAACCCTCCTTTGTTAGAACAAAAAACTGAAATCCTTGAACCTGAAACTATTCTAGACACTAACTTTATGGCCACTAGAACTAGCCGTAGATATTCTAGATATTTGGTTAAGTTTAAAAATCATCCTGTTGAAGAAGCCAAATGGATGCACGCCTGCGACCTAAGTGCTTACTCCTCATTGCTCAGTCCACATTGAGCTACTAATAGAAATTGAGAACAATTGCTATCCCACCTCGGGGGTATGATGTTAGGAGGCATATTCCAGGATGGGTTTCGTGAGGTTTTTTGGTGGATTTCGTAAAACTATATTTATTTGTCGGGGCTCATACACAAGGTGGATTCCTTGTGTGAGAAGTTGATGGGGACGCCTATCCTTTTTGGACATTAGGTTAATTTAATGTGCACGTGGGTGATTCCATAAAATACACATTAAATTAATGGACATTTATGAGTTTAGAGTGCACTCAAATTAAATTAAGGTTAGGACAGAGTTCCAACCTATTTAATTATTTTGTAGTTGAAGATTGCTAGCATTCACTTTTGTGGATTTTATCTTATTATTTTCTAACAATTGTGAATGCTTCAATTGATGTGTAGAGCAGGTAGTAGTGATGTTGGGAAGCACCGTGAGATGGCATGAATTCAAAATACCTAGAAGAATTATTATTTTTGATGGGCGCACGCCTTATCACTAAAGGCGTGGCACTAATATTTATTTAGGCGAGCTTATTTATTAAAGCGCTTGACAAACATTTATTATTTTGTATGCGCATAGGCGCTTGGTTAAATATTCCATTATTTGACATTGTATTTGGGCACAGTCGGATTTTTGGGACGCCCAAACACTTTCTCTTTATTTAAAAAAGCAAACACAAAAGCCAAAAGCATGCTAATTATAAAGTGGGTTATTTTTGAGCTTGGAGATTAATAAATCTATAAATGCATGCCTTGTGAAGCACTCACACAAGGCATGGGGGGAGATTGCACCCAATTGGTCTTTTTGTTTCACATCGTGCAAACTCTCTTCTTGCTTTTATGAAGCTTTTGTAGAGTTCTTTGTTCTTGGGGACCTTCAGACGTTCACTATGTGCATATACAACATCCGATTTGCGCACCATGTACTCTAGAACCATTTAATGATTTCATCTTTGGAGTGGTTCGCCCCATAAATAAAGAAATAACCTAGAAAGAGCAAAGTTTGTGTACCTATATATTAAATGTGAGCAAGGAAAAAGGATACATGATATTTGAACATTGTCTTCTTAGAAATAGCCAGTGTCATGTTTATGATCATGAAACGTGAATCACCATGTGACTCTTAATAACCACCATTCTTGCTTTGGTAGATTTAGTAGTCTATCCATGTTGGCAAATTTATTAGCATAAAGCTAATCCATATAATCATCTCAAGCACTCAGAAGCTCCTTGTGAGACTTTTCGTCCCTCCTAGATGCCTTAGGTGGGAGTTTGGTAGCCTAAGATGCCTAAAAGGGAGGAGAATTGCCACTCGATGGCTTAATTAACTAAGACTAAATAAGGCAATAAAGAGGTGTACACATGTAAATAAGTGATCATGTAAATATCCTTTACCTTTAATGTAACTTACACTTATAAAAATAGTGTTGCAATAATTTTCATGCAATCCATACTAGATTTAGCTTTTATCAGCACTTGAATGTGGTGTTAAAGTTAACAAGAATTTATGTTCTATCTTTACTAATATCTAAATTAAAAAATAATTACAAATACATTCTAATTAAATTATACATATGCCATGCTTCAAGTGTATGAAGTTTCACTTCACTTATATTATAATAGAATCTACAAATATTAATGTTTTGCAAACCATGTTTACACCCTTGACTATTTGTGCTATTAATATCACATCTAATTTTATCTTCATACTTATTTGAAAATGTTTGTGTAGTTGGAAATTTTGCTTTGAAATGTAAACTTTCATAAAGAAAAATTTGGTCTCTTATGGTAACACTTTCATTGTCTAAGAAGCATGAAAGAGAAACATTCATTTTCATTTTAGGCTATGATGTTATGTATTTTGAGCATATATTTACCATATTCTTTTTGTGCATATGTGATCAATAGATGCATTATTATATAACAATATCAGAGTTGAGCATCTATGCTTAGTAATGTTTTGCATTGTGTGTGTGTGTGCACGAGGGCATGTGTGTTATCTTTAGCTAAAAGTTGAATAGTTGCTTGTTCAAATGCAACCATGTTTTTTGAGCTTACATGTTTTAAAAATATAAAGGGCAAAATAACTTCCAATGGTAGCATTTAGGTGACACATATGAAAGAGAATGATAAGCGCATTTGAGAAGAATTAGCTTCTTGTCTAGTACCCACACATTTTCAATATGTTTTGTATGTTTTGAAGGTTGGTGTGCAAGATGCACCATACAATAAATGGTCAAGGATACAAGGTGATACTTTTTTAAATCAATTCTCAATGATATAAGTGTACTATGTTGTGGTTGTTCCATTGAAGTTATAAAGCTTATAGTGAAAATGGAATTAAAGAACAAAAATATTTGAATTCCATGGACATTAGGGGGATTATGAAAAATTCAAAGATTTATCATTAGCCTTAGATAAGATTATGAGAGTTTCAAAAATTTATTTTTCTCACATATTCAACACTATGCCCTTAATACTTGATATATCAAACTATCTTTGCAAACCTTAATAATTATTAGAAAATATATGAAGAGCAAATGTTGTTGCATGAAAAGTTAAGGAATAAACATTGATCTTGTTGGTAGAAAGAGTGTTTTTGCTTTGACATGAAATAGATAGTGAAGATTCAAGACCAAATAATGGCAGCATGTCAAGACATTGAAGTTGATTGGTTGTTAAGGGTGAAAAGTGAGAGAGATTCGGGAACTTCTAATACAATGAAATGCATGTTATTCCATCAAAACTTGAGCAATTGACCCAAGAAGAATGTCACATAGTGTGCAAGGCTTACATTTGTAATTTTCTGTGTATAACAAATAAGAAACCTTCTTTGAAGTATTCAAGCATGTGGACTTTCTTTGTTGTGTCTTTAAGCTATAGACAATAATTTGCATATTTTTCTTTGAGTTGCAAAGAGTTTTAACATAATAGATGTACTTTGCCTAAGTATGGTTTGTTTAAGTAGGCATAGAAAATCAACTTAAACACTAAAGGCAAAAGTAAATCAAAATGCCCATAAGAGCAATGAGCAACAAGTACCATATACATAACCTTAAATATTAAAGATGAAAAGGAAGTGAAAGGGTTGTGGCTCAATTGAATAATCTATACAATACTATAAAGTACTTGAAAGGTTTTGAAAGTAATATCAAGATACCCACAACAATAGCTAGCAATAAGATCTTCCAATATAAATAACATTGGCCCATTTTAGTGCTCCCAATAGATAGATAAACACAACATGGTTTAGACATGGTTATCCATGACCAACGTAGCTTGAATATGGTTCGATAAGGATATTTTCTTTGCTATGGAACAAAACAATTCCCTCCCACATAGTGATGTCTATATGGAAATTGATGGCTTAGAGTTGAAGAAATATTATAATTCAATGAAATAAATGGCTTGAACATGGTTTCTTAAGTCTCCATTGAGTAATGTTTAGAGAAGATTATGCCCTCTTACACATAATCATTCATATGTAAACAATGCCTTGAAGTGGAAGCAATATTTTACATCAATGGAATATTTTGCTAGTATAAGCTAGATGTCCATCAAATTTTTGTTGGTAGAAATAAAGATTGAACATAAGACAAGAAAAGTTGGAAATAAAATGAAGAAAGGAACCTATTACATAACCTTGGTAGTGGGATAAGGAAAGGGACTTTCCCTTTAGTTGGTAGCTTGACACATCTAGATCAACCCTTGCTTTATAACCCATGTTTACCAAAGTGACCATATTTTAAAGATGATCAAGTCTAGAATTTTCATTTGATCACTTGGGTGCTTTTCGCTATTGTTGTTTGTTTTTGCAAAGTTAAAAGACATATAAACAAAGGCATTTCTCATAAGTCTTATCTAGGCTAAGATAACATGGAAGTGAGCCTCTTTTTATGATGATATCTTCATATCTTTGTATGGCATAATAAGTAAGGGGTTTAAGTAGGGCCTTGCTACATTTTGTAACAAAGCAAAGAAAAGGGAGAGGCTTGATGGTTTGCACAAATGATCTATTTATGATGAAAATGACTTATTTTGATGCATTTTGGTGATTCTGGTCACTCACCGCATTTTTCTTTATTTTTCATATTCTAAAGGCCACATGGCTTCTATTTTATCATAGAAACACTTTTTTGTAATGTTTGGATTAAGGTTAATTGAGCTGGAAGTGGTTTCAAACTACAATAACAAGATACATGTGCTTTAGATGTCTTTTTGCTTGATATTAACAACCAAGAAATTCCAAAAAAATATTTGCAAAATATTGATATCCACTAACAAGTGCTCAATTTGTTTTGATGTTACTTTTACCTTTGTAGGAGCACATGGTTTTGTGCATTGTGGTCTTTAGTGTCTTGTTGCTTGATGTTCATTTACCTTACGCTTGGGCAATTTATACTATGATTTTAGCTACTTTTTGGCTTTGTAGGATAGTTGGATTGCCATCACTTGGTCTCTTTTGACTTGTAGTTGAGAAAACTTTGGATATTTTGGTATGCAATACATATTTCAAGTATTATAGCTTCTTCATCCACTTGTAAAAATGCACAATGTGATATTGAAAAATTGAAAAGAGAAAATCTATCTTGTACTAGTTGAAAAGAAACAGGAAAAGCCCATTAAATGTAGGGGAATTAAGCTTCAGGACATGGATCTTGTCTTATGCTTGTTGCAATCATAAATCATAAGATTAAATACCAATTCAACTTAATGCAATGAACTTTTTCTCTCAAATCGCTACAATCATAACCAAAATATTAACAAGTCTATATCATGGACTTCAATTACTCATGATATAAATACATAATTTCTCCTTTTACTACCTAGGCCTCTAACATTCCATGTCATGGTAGTGACACATGCTAAATCTTTATGTTGATCAATACATGAATACATGACATCAACACTCTCAAAGTTTTCATAATCCCCTTTCACTACAACAAAGTAATTCCTATCTAAAAGCAACAATTAGACCACCTCCTAAAGTGAAACTTTTTTCTGACCCATCTTGGTCTTTGGTCTCTGCATCTCCTTTTGAGACCCATGATTCTCTTTGTCTTTTCTACCCATGGAAGCCTATGTTTCAGGCCTCCTCTTTACCCAGTTCTATTTCCTTTGAATGTCAAAATCTCGCATTTTCTCATCCTTATGAGAAATCAAAAGACATCATGTCTCTTATTAGAGCTTAATCATTTGACACTCCATGCCACCATAGCAACGCATGTTAATTATTTATGGTAACTAATACATGGTAGAAGCATCATCAAAGTTACTCTTCCCAATGCTACAAATAAATTCTCTAAACAAGTGGCAATGTAACAATTTCTTAAGCAAAAGTCTTTGCTCACCATGTCAACCCTTAGTGCTACGTATTCTTTCGATATCCATGCAATGATTTCAAAATTTTGGCTATAAATAAGGCTTAAAATGAAGGAGTTTGGTTTCAATTCATGGGAAGAGACACCCCTTATCAGTACAAACTAAGTTTTTTGAGGTATTCTATCATAAAAAATCATGTAGACTATGGTTAAAGAGGGCAACTTTGTCTATGTGTCTTGAATGTATGTATATAGACATTGGCTAACTTGACGAGTTTGGATGATACATGAAATTTGGGTGCCAAAATTTCTAGTATTTTTTTAGTAGGGTTCTAGACATATATATTGATCCATGGTTCTCCTTGTCTTTGACATTACTTGCCTTGATACAACCCTTTGGATCTCTAGTTGCAACTTGAACCGTTACTACAACTTCCTTATAGCCTCACACCAATTTGCACTACCTTTGTACTATAGATACTATCCTTAGTATGACCCCACTTCCTTATTCTTATCCCCAAGAGAGCTTTGCTTTCCATAGTTCTTATTTGGTAAAGGGATAGCTTTCTTTCCTTCCTTTTGTTCTTCAAAAGATGTTATCCCTCAATCAGTTTCTAGTAACACGGTTTCCTTCCTTACATGAGCAATTTTTAAGAATTATCGAAAGCCTAATTCTAATGCTTAATTCATGCCATTAGCATCGAAGGCCTCTAAAACCTTGGAAAATTCATTCCCCAACCTTTCTATCAAGTATGCTTATTGAGGAAGAATTATGCAACTCATGTAATACCTTACCACTCAAACTACACACTTCTCCATCCAACCAAAAGGGAATATTAAGAAACATGATCCATATTGGATAGTCATATTATAGTACATCATCCAATGAAAAGGATGAGCACCAAGGTAGAGCATAAACCAAGTTTCCTACATGCCCAATACCATTATATCCCATCATGTTGCCCTTGAGGGCCCACCAAGACCATAAAGAAAACTTTGCCGATGAAGTGATACTGCACTAGGGTAGCTTTAAATTGATCTTAACTCTTGTGATACTGCATTAGGATAGCTTTAAATCTATATGTGCTCGAGAACCAAATAATGAGATCATCTTTGGAGGGGTCCACCCCATGAATAGCTTAGAAATAGAAAATTCTACATGCCTCCGCTTAAGTGACTAAGGGAAAGAGCAATTTCTACATACCTCTACTTGATGTGAGTAGGGAAACTGTCACATGATATTTAGTACACTCTTCTTAAAAACAACACAGTGCCTCCTTTTTATAATCATGAAACTTGAATTATTATGTGATTGTTCCTCAATAGCCACCATGCTCCCTTTTGGTAGATTTAGAAGTTTGTCCACTTTCATAGTTTTAATAGCATGAAGGCAATCCATTTAATTATCTCAAGCACTCAAAAGCTACTTGCTAGACTATTACTTCTTCCTAAATGCCTCATGTGGGAGTTTGGTAGCCTAAGATGCTTGCACGCATGTAAGGCTCATGTAAGGGAAAATAGTTGCCACTTCATGACTTAATTAACTAAGACTATATAAGGCAATAAAGAGTTTGTGAACACATAAATATGTGATGCCAGGAGGCATATTCGACGGTGGATTTCATGAGATTTTACGGTGGATTCCGTAAACTTTTATTATCGAGGCTCATACACAAAGTGGATTCTTTGTGCGAGAAGTCGATGGGGACGCCTATCCTTTTCGGGCGTTTCGTTAATTTAGTGTGTACATGGGTGATTCCACAAAATACATATTAAATTAATAAACGTTTATGAGTTTAGAGTGCGCACTCGTGATAAATTAAGGTTAGGATTGATTTTTAACCAATTGATTTATTTATGTAGCTGAAGACTGCTAGGTATTCACTTTTGTCAGTTTAATTATATTATTTTACTAACGATTGTGAATGCTTTGGCTGATGTGTAGAGATAGCAGCAGTGGCGGTGGAAAGCATTGGAGGATAGCGTGTATTCGAGTTATTATCTATATTTTGATGGGCGCATACCTTAGGCATGGCGCCTATATTTTGTCGCACCTATTTGTGAAGGCGTTTGATATTTATTTATTATTTTTGTATGTGCATGGGTGTACGATTTAGATATTTGTATTTGGACATTGTATTGGGTATGCCTGACTTCTTGGGTGCCCATTAGCTTTATTTCTATTTGGCACAAAAGCAAACTCAAAAGCCAAAAGTGTGCTATTTTGTAATTTGGGCTATTATTTGAGCTTGAAGATGATTAATACATAAAATACATGCTTTGTGGAGCGTCACACAAGGCATGGGGGGGAGATTGCACCCAATTGGTCTCTTGTTCATGTCGTGCAAGTCTTCTACATTGTTTTGTGTGCAAAAAGTAGAGTTCTTTTCTTCTTGGGGACCTTCTAACGCTCACTACGCGCGCTTACGGCATCCGATCTGTGCACCAATATGTGGTGATGTAAATACTTTTTATCTTTATGTAATCCATACTAGATTCACATTTTAATAGCACCTAAATGTGGTGCTAAGGATGAAATGATTTTATGTGATATCTTGATAAATATTTGAATTAAAAAAATTAATCACAAGTACATTATGAGAACATTAGATGTATGCCATGCCATGCTTCAAGTGTAAGAATTTCCACTTCACTTATGCTACAATAGAATCTACAAATATTAATGCAAGAGAAACATTCATTATCATTGTAGGCTCAAATCTTATGTATTTTGAACATCATATCTAGGATTTTGAATGTCCCACAAGTTCTTGTCAATTGTGTACTTACTAGATTTTTCTTTTGCATATGGGATCAAAACTTGCATTAATATAATATTGGACTTTAGCATTTATGTTAGTTATGCCTTCATTTGTGTGTGTGTGTGTGTGTGTGTATTTTGAGGTTACATGTTTTTAAAAAATAAAGGGAAAAATAACATCAAATAGTAGCATATAGGTGACATGTATGGAAGGGAATGATTAGTCCTTTTTGGAAGAGTTTGCTTCCTTTCTACTAATCGCATCATTTTTAGTATGTTTGAAGATTAGTGTACAATATGCACCATGTAATAAATAGTACAGGATTGCAACCATACAAGATGGTCCTTTCTTCTTTCTATTCTTGATGATATGCGTGTTGTGGTTGTTCTATTGAAGTTACAAAGCTTATAGTGAAAATGAAATTAAAGAACAAACATATTGAAATTCCACAGACGACATTGGGGGATTATGAAAAATTTAAAGATCCAAGATTAGCCTTAGATAAGTTTATGAGAGTTTGGACTTCTTTTTCTCATATATTCAACACTATGCCCTTGATATGTCAAGCTATCTCTCCAAAGCTTAGCAACCATTAGGAAATATATGATTGGTAGATGTTGTTGCACAAAAAATTAAGGAACAGAGATTGATGTTGTTGGTCCAAATAACTTTTTTGCTTTGATATGACCATTGATATAAAGATTCAAGACCAAACAATGGTAACATGTGCCAATACATTAAAGGTGATTAGTTGTTATTAAGGGTGAAAAGTAAGAGTGATTTAGTAACTTCTAATACAATGAAATACATGTTAATCCATTGTAATATGACCAATAAACCCCCAGAATAATGTCACATTGTATGCAAGACTTACAGTCGCATTTTCATGTTAAAACAAATAAACAACCTTGTTTCAAGTATTCAAGCCTCATTTGAGCATATCGGTGTTTATTTGTTGCACCTTTAAGCTATATTAGACAATAAATTGTATATTTTGCATTGAGTTGAAAGATGCTTTTACCTAATAGATGTAGTTTTGACCAAGTATGGTTTTTTTAAGTAGGTTCCAAGTATCATAGTAAATAAGCTTAGACACGAAAGACAAAAGTAAGTAAAGGGTAGTGATTGAATTGAATGATCTATCCCAATACTATAAAGTTACACTTACTTAATGTCAAAATGCCTATAAGAGAACTTAGCAAAGCACCATAGTAGCTCACCATTAAAGATGAAAAGGGAGTGAAAGGGTGGTGGCTCACTTGAATAATCTATCCAATCCTCTAAAGTAACTAAAATGTTTTGTAATTAATGTTAAGGTACGCAAACAAGTAGTAAGATATACTAATATGGATGATGTTGTGACCCATTTTAGTACTCCCAATAGGTAGATTGGACTCAACATGGTTTAGAAATGGTTACCCATGATCAATGTGGCTCGAACATAGTTCCATAAGGAACTTTTCTTTAAGATACAATAAAATAGTGCTCTCTCACGTGATGATGTTTATTTGGAAATTGATAACTTGGAGTTGAAGCAAGATTATAATTCAAAGAAATAAATGGCTTGCACATGGTTTCTTAAGCCTCCATTGAGTAATGTTATGAGAAGATTACACCCTTTCATGTAATCATTCATATGCAAATAATGTGTTGAAGTTGAAGCAATATTATACACCAATGGAATATTTTGCTTGCAAATAAGGTAGATGTCCATCATATTGTTGTTGGTAGAAAGAAAGATTGAACTTAAGACAAGTAAAGTTGGAATTAAAATGAAGAAAGAAACCTATTTTATTACCATGGTATTAGGATAAGGGATTTTTCCCTCTGGTTGGTAGCTTGGAACATCTAGACCAACCTTTACTTTATAACCCATGTTTACCAAAGCGACCTTACTTTTAAGATGATTAAGCCTAGAATTCTCATTTGGTTACTTGGGTTCTTTTGGCTATATTTCTTTGTTGTTGCAAAGTTAAAAAGAGACATTAAAAGAAGGCATTCCTCATAAGCCTTGTCCAGGCTATGATAACATGTAAGGGAGCCTCTTGTTATGAAGAGATCTTCATATTTTTGGATGGCATAACTATTATCTAGTAAGGGAAGGAAAAACAATAGTATATGCTAAGATTAAGGAGCATTCAAATTAATTAATATGTAGTATAATGAATTAAAAATTCAACACCCACTATTTGAGAAAAGAATTTTTAAATGTTAGGTTTTTAGAAAATTTGCCCCATTGCCCAAATGCCTTAGTGGGTTATTTGGGGGGCATATTTATTTTGCTTTTGAGCACATCATATGTAAACTAGAAAACTAGATATGATCCAAGGATTTAATGGTAGTGATAACAACCCCTCTCTTTCCTTATAAAACTTTGTCCATTCTTATCATATCTTATCTTTAAATATTAGAATCATTTATTTAGCATTAGTTCTAATGAATTTAGCTCTCTCTCTCTCTCTCTCTCTCTCTACTTTGTGTAGGAGGATTGAGCTTAGTACTCAATATTATCATCCTCACTATGCCATTCATATGTTTGGGACCAATAAGTATGGAATCATCAAATAGCAATGAGAACTAGATTGAGCTATGCTAGCACTCTTACAACAAACTCATGTATGTTCAAACCTGCACAACAAAAAGTGCTTACTTTTTTGATTTACCACAAAGAGAGCAAGCCTCTTGGACATTAAAGCACCCCAATACCAAACTCCTTAAACCACTCCTTGATTGTGATTCTACTTTGTGGTTGGAGTTGAGAGAGAAGGGGAAAAAAGAGAACAAAACTGGATAGTTATGATCTCTCACACTCTCACAACCACATTCCCTCACTCACTCTGGCTACATAGTATGAAAAAAAGAATAGAAAGAAGGAAGCTTGTATTACTTGATGCTAATACATGAGTTACAAAGGGATTTAGTGGCTTTTGTAGTTTGAAAAATTCTTAGAGATTGTTCAAACCCTATTATTATATCAGGTCTTTGACACTTGGTTTACTACTTTACAAAGTTGTTATGGCCTGTGGTTGATATATGGGTATGGCATTGTTCTTATTGTAGTCATGGTCAGTTGCAATTAACATTTCCCTCTTACTATTACAGTGCTTGTCCTTTGGCACTAAAAGGAAGGGCTACTTGTTGTGTGAAGTACTAAGGGCCTAAGAAGTTGAGGGGGGAGTGATGTGCTACTTGAAGTGGTTGTAGATCCCCAACCTTTGTCAAGTTCAAGATAGAGCTAAGGATGTGGACACATTGGGGGAAGAGGGTCGTGAGCCTCTTTGTCACAATGGTGATCTTCTCTTTTAATAGTGAAATTATCCCTCATCTTCTTTCCACATTGTGGAATAAAGGTTGCTTGGCAAAGATAGATGGGGTTCTTCCTCGTCACTATCAATGTGAATATGGCAAACCTTGGCATGAAGCATTAGGAGGTAGTAGCAGGTATATGGCAAACCATGGGAAGAAGCATTTGGTGATAGCAGAGAGTATCATGAGATACTTGAATGGCACTAAATCTATGTACATATGATTCAAAGGGAAAGACATATATTGTTCTTGGATGTATAGATGTTGATTTTGTAGGAAGTGTAGACTCTAGGAGGTCTATTACATGTTTTGTCTTCACTTTCATAGGTGGTGCAGTCTCTTGGGTCTCTCTACCCACTGCAACTAAGTATGACTCTATCTACCACTAAGGTTGAACATTGTAGCTACTAAAGCCTCCAAGGAAACTATATGGCTTACTCATCTAGTGTGAGACTTCGGTATTGTAGGAGAGGTGCCTAGATTGCATTGTGATAGTTAAAGTGCCATCCAATTGGCATGAAAACCTATTTTTCATGAAAATAAAAAAACATTGAGGTGAATTATCACTTTTCTAGGGAGGTGCTTGAGCCTAAGCATGTTGAGCTTATCAAGGTCCATGTGGATGATAAACCCACAAATCTTCTCACAAAAAGTTTACCTTTGTATACTATAGAAGTGCTAATGGACTTAGGCATTGAATAAGATCTTCACTTTCTTCTTATACTCCCATAAAGGCAATTGGCCTTTAAGTGGGAAGTTATCGAGGTAATGCCAATGGCCAATAGCCAAGTGGGTACTACCCCTTGTATGAGTGCACATCAATATAGTCATAATTTGTACCTATAAAGAATTATCTTGCATTCTTCTCTCTCTCAACCTCCAACACTCCAAATCTTTGACCTTCTATCCCACCATTGTTTTCCTCTTAGGAATTTGGTGGTTTAATGATAAACTTGTGGCCATTAAACATATCCTTTAATCATCTATTGGTTTTGCAACTAAACTATTCTCGTTTAGAGTGTAGTTGTTGCCTAAGCTACCATTGTCCTCATTAGCCGTGTTGTGACCTCAACTTCTATCCTCACTCCCATCACCACTATAATTGAGTCAAAATTCTGCCTTATCACACACCTAGCAATGATGATGAATTGCCTCAAAGGCATTGCAAATGAGAGATAGCTCAAGCAGCAGCTGGTATGAATGAGAAGAGAGGACAATAGCCTTCTCATAAGGATATAAAACCTTAGCCAAAGGCTACAAAGCCTACTAATTTTTTTAATTTTAGTATGCCACCGGGGGGGGGGGATATATATATATATATATATACACACACACACACACACACACATAGAGCTTGTAGGGTTTTACATTGGTTGTCTCTATGTATCTCGAATGCTATGGTGATGCAGATCATGAACTGCAAGTCATATATATATATAGATTGTAGGGTTTTACATTGGTTGTCTCTATGTATCTCGAATGCTATGGTGATGCTATATATATACAGAGCTTGTAGGGTTTTACATTGGTTGTCTCTATGTATCTCGAATGCTATGGTGATGCAGATCATGAACTGCAAGTCACCAGAAGATGTATGGAACATATTGATCAGGTACTATGGCACAACTACCAATGCTAGGAAGATACAGTTAAAGAAAAAATTCAACATTATGGAGAGAAAAGGTAGATCTATACATGATTATGTCACAGAGATTAAGACTATTGCGGAGATCAGATGGCATCCATTGGCACACAAGTTGTTGCGGATGAAGACATGGTTGTAGTGACATTAAATGGTTTGGGATCTGAATATTAGTCATTTGATAATTCCATCTCTGTGCGAGCTGAAATGTCAGATTTCAATGAGCTAGTTACATTGTTAATTCATGAGGAGGTTAAACTTGGCTTGGCTACAAGTTCTAGCAGCTCCAAGAACAAGGATGCTGTCATTTATTCGAATCAACATGGTTGTGGCAGCCGTGGTAGAGGTTATGATTCTAGCAGAGGAGGCCAAAAAAATGCATCTTATGGTCATAATAACCAGCAAGGTTTGAATGCACGAGGAGGTGGAAATTTTAGAGGCAGGGGGAGATTTAGCCTTTGTCAACATTAGGAGCTCAAAATTGATGGAAAGATTAGGATTGGAAATTCAAAAGGATGCCTCCACAATTCTTTGAATGGCTGATGACAATTTAAGGCAACTTGAAGGTTGCATTACTAAAGTCCACGTGATTGTTGCTAATGTGGAAGGCATTGTGGACTTTAGGGTTATTAGGTTTGTAGGGCAGCCAATATATGAAGGATTGTTAAAAAGGCCATGGATCTTGCAATCTAGTTTTCAAGTTGATATACATGCTAGTTGTCTGATTTTTGGTAGAGGTGCCCGATGTTTGATAATGGATGCATATCATGAATCTCCTCAAAGTGAGAGAGTATCTTTATCTTTGTCAGAATTAGATGCATTAGGGGATCCATCTAGTAGTGGGACTTCATCACAAGTGATGAATCAAAAGAGGGGTCCACTGTAGAGGATGTCTATCAAGTGACATCTCCACTCTAATAATCCCATATTTTATAGAGGGCTTACTCCAGATCATCCATGAAATCATCAATACTAAGGGTCTCTCCATCTACTCCCGTCCCTCGTATATCTGCTCTCCCCTAGGTAGTAGTTGATCCTACATGACTATTTAGTAGCTTTCTATGGACATGTGGGAAAAAGGGGAATTGGTGGCAAACAATTAGTTGAAACATGTAAGCTCTCCTAAAGTATATAGAGGCTTGGTGATTTCTAGCATCTATTACTAAAGTATTAACATTAGCATGAAGTGGATTAAAGAATTGGATAGCATGTAGCCATGGGCAATATCATTGAAAGAATGAATCATGGCAAGGCTAGGAAGGCTTTCCCTTCTTCAATATGTCACCTTGGAAGATCAAGACTAAGGGCTTGGATACACCAAACACTATTGTCAATTCCTAAGATCTCTCTTGATTATATTATATGGCTAAATAACAAAGTATTTGAGGATGATGTAACCCATAAACCTATGAAATACAAGCTTTCAAAGAATATCTTTGACAAGGGATTGTGCAAATGAAGGGAGTTTGGAAGTCAAAGGTCATGGATTGAACTCATCAAAGGCCATGAATTGGACTCATCTCCAACATTTGGAAGTTAAATGCAATCTGACTATAGGTGAAAAAAGAGTGACGTTGGAACTTTAACTCTACAATTGAAGTAAAGTGATCATGGATTGAACTCATCTCCAAGATTTGCAACTTAGATGAAATCTAATTGTAGTTGAAGCAAACTAGGTTGTAGAAAACTATAGCTAGACACAATCTACAATTAAGCTAAACTAGTTGGAGAAGGGTTTTAGAAAGAAGAAGGAGAATTGCCATTCTTTAAAGGAATAAAGGAATACTAGTTGACTGAAAATGCTATTAATACAAGGTGTCCCTTTCAGCAAATGGAAACCAAAAATCCCAAAGCAAGAGGTTTGGATTATGAAAGCATTTGAATTCTAGAAGGAGGATAATAAATTTATAAATGTGAATAAAATAAGAAATTAAGGAAGACTTGGAACAAGACAACATTTATTAAGCTAAATATTTGTGCTTAAATACTTTAGTAATGGGAACTTACCAACAAAAAATCAAATTGAGTAGATGGGTCCAACTTTTGTAGGATATATGTCCTTATTCTCACTTATAGGGAGAGGATAACTATCACCTTTTTGGGGCATCCTAGCTCTAGAAAAGAGTAAAAAAAGGGTTACCTAAGGTTGTTCTACATGATAGGCTGCCCTGGAGATAGGTCATGTTGGGTTGTAAGGGACGCATGTCCCTTACATTGTTGGAATGTCAGCACATCAATAGAATGGTCATGTTGAAATCAATATCAGAATCGAGAAATAATGTAGCATGTATGAGGGTTTTTTTTTGTTTTGTTAGCTAAACCATTTGATTTTTTTTTGAAACTATAGTAAAGAACCTCTTAAGGTTACATAGTTAGATAAAAATAGCTTTAGTATTGTTGTTGCATTGAAAAATTTGAAGAGCTTTTTAGGAGCTTAATAGTGATCCCTTGGATGTAAAATTTTACTTCTAATACAACTTATTGTATTAAGAAGACAAACAAAGCTGAAGGCAAGAATGTATGCATTGTTGTCATTCCAATAGTGAGTAGTATATGATGGGTTGGCAAATGTCGCTCTCATATGGTGCCATATTGTATGATAATTATGACAAGTGCATTCAAGGGGTATTTTAAAAACTCCTTACACTTACATATACTTATTTAGTAGATTACCTATTTTTTTTCATAAGCCTTGGATTTTGTATAAATCTTATTTGGATAAATTCTATGGAGATGTGAGTTTGTATATTTCTTAGATAATGTATTTAAAAACTCCTCCTCATGAACCCCTTAGGAACACATTGAAATTGATAGACATAATTTAGAAATGCATATCTATAAAAATAGAATAATACTCGTAACACTAGCTCTATGCCTCATATTATGCATTCCTATGAATGCCTATATGCATATTCAAGGTTAAAATAGCTAATGAAAGCTTAAATATCTTGCCTATTAGTATCGAATGATTCTTTGATTAGTTTTTGCTAATGTATATTGATTCACTCATTCACATTGGGCCTTTTCCTCTTACTTGGTGCAATTTATGATACTATTCCTTTTGCATCACAACCATAATGATGTGCTAGATGCATGTGAGCTTGGAATTCAACATGGGACACGAAACTTATATTGGTAGGGTACTTTAATAGGGGAAATACATTGGAAAAGGGGTAAAAAGTATAGTTTAGGTTAAAACAACTCTCTATAGTGGATCGGTTGTCTTCACATAAAGCAAAGTGCATGCCTAATCTTGGCAATGATGAATTTCTAAGTTAGAAGGTGGAGAACGTACCTTTTATTTGCATAGAACAATGAATAGAATTTAAGCTTGTCATCATGGTCCAAGGAATTATGACTACATGATATTTTTCGATCCAACTAGTAATATTTTGCATGAATTGAGCTTGTGTAGCTTAGCATTTTCCCCACTTGTTGTTTGGAGATTTTAGAACCAATGTTGTGCTTGATTTAACATGGGGGATCCTATGCCTTAAAGACTTTCAATATTGAGGTGTTAATTATAAAATGTATATTTGTAGGGTATGTATACATAACAAATGTTATGTGAACCCTTTAAAAATGTCTTAAAAATTCTTGCTATCCTCAATCTTTGAGCAATAGCCCTTAATCCACTCACATAATACCCCTATTGTTGGAATCTCTTCCACACGCACAACTATTATCATGGTCCAAATTAAAAAGTCCAATAATTAATTAGCGTTGACAAGTTAAAATTGTGATGCTAGTAAACCTTATAAAAGGTAATCATGATGTCATCATTTACATTAGGGACATGGCTATGGAGTCACTATAACATTATACTTAACTAATCCTTTTAGATGCTTGTACGCTTAAGTTTTTGCTTTGCAATCAACAATTTAAAATTTCATCACCGAAGCTTGCAATTTTGCCTTTAATAGTCAAGGTTTATAAAAAATTGAGTAATTTGTTGTCCAAAAGTACATACTCATAATCATACCCTTACAAACTATTTTGATACCTACACTAGAAAAAATTCATTTTTAATTTGGGAGCTTTTACTGATTGTTTGTGTGGCCTTTATGAAACTCTCATTTGAGAACCACCAAACATTACCTATAGCAATTACTTAACCAACCTAGAGCAATTATTTTGCATGTTGTAGAATCTCACACATATATTACCTAACTACTTGAAGCAAGTTATTCAAGTATACGTAACTTTAAATGTAGGTGCTTATGATATTTCTCACCACCTTCATTGAAAGATGAAAAATATGTGTCATGATTTTGAAATCCCTTGAATATTTCATTACTTAGTGATCTTCAAATCACTTTGTTAGTCTTGGAAATGGAAAATACATGTAATTTGACTAAAAATCCATGACTAGCTCAAGTTAAAGGTTTTTGTACTATGTCCTATGATGTTTGTTTGGTGGAACATCGATAGATAGAATGAAAGAGAAACGATGAATTCCAAAGGAGCCACGTCTCTACGTGTGAGATTGTAGATGAGAGGGGTGACATGACTCTAGAAAGAGTAATGTCAATGGAGGTAGGGTCTAGCTCTAGGCTGGAGAGAGTCGTTGTTAAAGAAAGGGAGCCCACCAAGCACTTTGCATGACACACGCAAGGCTACCTATGATTGGAGAAGCTGCTGAAATGGCGTGCCCTCATCATGAGCTAGGCATATACATGGATAGGCAAAACCAAACAAAAAGAAAACATTTCATTGAGTAGAGGGAGAGCGAGTATTGTGGGGGAGGACGCGTTTTGTGCAGGTGGGCAGTAGTTGTTGCAGCAGAGAGAGATAGAGAGAGAGAGAGAGAGAGAGAGAGAGATGACGATGGGGTTGGCTTTTCTTCACCGGGAGGAAGGGATGCTCTTGTTGATTATTCTACACCCGGGGGTCTTCTTATGGGCAAGGGGTGGGTGGTGGGAGGGGGACACAGAGATCCGTCGCTAGCCTGCAACACTTTATTAGCCTCTCTCTCTCTCTCTCTCTCTCCCCGGCCGATCCATCGATCGACAGAACATATAGATAGAGAGTAGAGCGTGTGTCCCTTCCGAAACGTCTGATAAATCCTTAGTACTCTCTCTCTCTGCCGGCCGATCCATCGATCGACTGAACATTTAGATAGAGAGTGTAGTGTGTGTCCCCTCCGAGACGTTTGATAAATTCTTAGTGGTCTCTCTATCTCTCTCTCTCTTTCGATCCATCCATCCATTGACCAACTAAATATATAGACAGAGAGCAGAGCGTGTCTCTTCCGGACGTTTGATAAATTTGGAACAATACACAGAAGAGAGAGAGAGGGAGATTGTGTAGGTGTGTGTCTCTCTACGACGTGTGTCATCGGTGAATAGCAATGGCAATGGCTCACAGTCCTCCTCTGATCCTTCCTGGATGCTTAATAATGATCCTCGCCATCTTGATTGCCGCCCCGCCCCCAGCATCCGCCCAATGCACCACCACCGCCAACCAGGCCTTCGCCAGCTGCGTCGACCTGCAGCCGTCGACGCTCGCATGGACGCTTGTCCCGGCCAACAGCACGCTCTCCCTGGCCTACACCGACACCGCCCTCTCGACCGCGGGCTGGGTGGGCTGGGGGATCAACTTCAACAGCACGTTTATGGTGGGCTCGCACGCACTCATAGCCTTCCAGCGGGCCAACGGGACGGCGGCGGCGCTGCCGTACGAGCTGACGGCGGCGATCTACAGTGACAGCAGCGTGCCGCTGAGCCCGGCGAGTCTGGGCAGCTTCGGCGGCGGGCAGCTGGGGGTGGAGAGCCTGTCGGCGTCGATGACGGGGTTGACGGTCACCATCCTGGCGACGGTGCGGCTGCCGGCGGGGACGACGAAGATCAATACAGTGTACAACCGCGGGCCGTCGGTGGGGGCGGGGGACGTGCCGGCGCCACACGGGGTGGGGCAACGGAACGGGATGAGATCGGTCGATCTGGCGACGGGGGCTGTATCGTCGGCGGGGGCGGGACCGCAGGCGGGGCTGAAGAACGTGCATGGGATCATGGCGACGGTATCGTGGGGGGTGGCGACTATATTGGGAGCCATGGCGGCTCGGTATCTGCGACCCTGCCCGGCGGCCGACCTGGCGTGGTTCTACGTGCATGCCACCCTCCAGGCGGGCGCCTTCCTGGTGGGGATCTCCGCCTGGGCGATAGGCCTCCGGCTCGGGGACCTGAGCCCCGGCGTGACGTACTCCGGCCACCGGAACGTCGGCATCTCCGTCGCCGCCCTGGCGTCCGTCCAGATCGTCGCCCTCTTCGCACGCCCCAGCCCGCAGCACGCCCTCCGCATCTACTGGAACGTCTACCACCACTCCCTCGGCTACTCCATCATCATCCTCGGCGTCGTCAACGTCTTCAAGGGCTTCGCCATCCTGGCCCCCCCGCAGAAGTACAAGGTCATCTACATCGCCTTCCTCGTGGTCGCCGCGTGCGTCAGCCTGGCGATGGAGGCGCTCACTTGGACGCAGTTCTTCCGGCAGAAGAAGGAGCAGCAGAAGCTCAAGAGCAGTGGTGTGAACAGGGATCGTAGCTCCAATGGCGTGCCGGCTACTCAATTAGCGGGTCAAACCAAGTGGGATGAGGAGGTCTGATGAAGGATTACGCTTGTGTTAATTAATTAGTGTATTCTCGAGGGCACGCGTTGTGTATAGCAGCTGCTTATGGAGATGGGGGTCGCCTCTCTATTCACATGGACCCTTCCCAGTATATTTCTATAATTCTTTGCCAGCAGACTCTGCAGAGCAGTTTTTTGTAATTATTAAGATATTTCTACTACGGTAGTGCCACCCTTTTCTTTCTGTGATATTCTCTGTCTCTCTCAGATCTCTGTCTCTCTCTGTCTCTCTGGCTCTCTATCTCTGTCTCTCTGTCTCTCTCTCGCGCTGGTAGGTCGAGTCGACAATCCACCGGTTGCTGGTAGGTTGATGAAATAGACTCTTGGAATTTGGAAACTCTGTCATCGTCAGGCCGTTACGAGACTGTTGCCAGCAACCGCTCTGGACATCGCAATGACTTAACATCGCTTAGGCTCTATCGTTGTTTGTTTGTGTCTTGATGTGATTCTCTGCGGATAAGTTGCTCTTCAACTCGTTTTGAGAAACGCACCTTGATTCTTAACTCAGTAAGTGCTTTAAACATTCATGTCCTTTCAACTTATACTTTCTATTAAAAGTCTTATCCTTTCAACTTAAGACTTTGTAAAATTTAACATAGTGTGAGTCGTGGCTTTCCCATGCCTAGGTTTAAACTAACATTTCTGAAATGGGCTCCAAAAAGAAGGTATTATTTTGAAGCAAATATATATTGTGCCTATGGGGATGTGGGGCACAAGGTTTGAATTCATACACCCTTCGAAACTCAACTCACACTCAAACCACTAAGCCTCGACTCCAATGACAAAAATAATGTAGTATTGCCAAGACCAACTAGTTGAAATGGTAGTGAGATGGTGTTGAAAAAGCCCAAGGTCAAAGGTTTCTTTTCCTTAAATACACCTTTTCGAATGTTGAAAAGAGACTAAGGCTTCACTTGGCTTAGGCTGGTCATAAAGATGGATATTGTAATGGGACAAGGTGTTGAGTTAGTAATCAAGGATATGGGTGCCTATTGCTAGATGTAAGCCTTGACATCAACTAATAATAATCTATTTGTTTCTAAAGAGAACATGATTTTTCAAAATGTTGTGTTGTAACGCCTTCCAATAAAATTTTCATAGGTAGTACCCATCTTTCAACCGAATGTGCAACACTAACTAAGAGTTGCCCAATTGTGGGTTTTGAGTGACCTCCTATAACTCACACACATCCTCAACTAATTTAGTTGCCACTTGGTAAAAAAGATGGTTTTATTAACAAAAAGCTATTGAAGCTAAAAACTAATCACAAAAGTTTGCAAAACAATATGTATCAATATGTATCACTAGTTCCTTTATCACCAATATAAATCAACATATGATAAGAAACTAGTAATAGCCATGAGGCCAAACAAAATTTTTAATGCAAGAGTAAAAATTTTTACATTATTGAAAATGCATAATCACTTTGAAAGTAAATTGATAGACATGGCTCCATAAAGGCACAAAGTAGCATGACTTTAATAGCATCTACATAAGTGAGCTCTAAAAATTGTATGTACAATTCCAACATAATTAAAATCACAAATATACTCCCTTACAACCGAACCTCTTTGGGGTATTTTTGATACAAAAGTTTCCCTACAAACACATTGATATTCATCATGTTTACTTTGGCTCTCGCAAAGAATGGAATTATATACTTTGATACCATGTCCTTTAGTACTAACAAAATCCTTGCTAACTAATGATCTAGTTCTCCTTTGAAGCATGAATGGGAGGAAATGAAAAATCTACTCCATCTTATAGATTTTTTTAATGAGAGTTAACCATACTTCTTCATGGATTTCAAGAAGCTTGTCCAAAAGAGGTTTCCATGACTCAAATAACATCTTAATGGTACCTTTGGATAGTGACTAACAACCTGAATAATTTGGGTTACATAAATTGTAATTCGTGTCTACTTTAGGCTTTTCCTCGTATAGCATTTGAAGTATACATATCGTAGATATACTAGAGAGATAGGCTCCTAAGAGCTCTTTATTACGACCATTCCCTTTCATTTGCAAACTACTTGCTTGTTCCTTGAGAATTCAGAATAGTTCACATCTAAAACATGCAATCAATTTGAAATGTACACACCATCATCTATCATGTATATATAGATGTTCATTCTCTTATACACGATTGTGCATGCATGCATACACGTCTATATTTATTATTAAAAAATATTCATCCACATGCTTAAAGCTCACAATTCATGCGCGCGCACGCGCGGACACACACACACACACACACACACACACACACACACACACGCACGCACAAAAGCATTAGCTCCTATGTGTGCACACGTGTGCATGTGCACATACACACACACACACACACACACACACACACACGTACACATACTCTCTCTCTCTCTATATATATATATATATATATATATATATATATATATATATATATATATAACATTAGTTCATTTTTTGCAATTCATTATAAGGAGTGCTTATACTATGTATGAACATCCTTCCTACCTCTTCACAAAGTTACATGGGCATACACTTCCATGATATAGATGCAAATGCATTGAATTCCCTTCTACTACACTACATTTAGGTTATTCACTGCCAATCATTGGTTGTTACGAAGTGGAACACGTGGCAAATCTAGCAAATCAAATCTCAATCACAAACAACTTTATGACACACATAATAGAACTTAGTGAAAAAATCTAACATTATAATACATAAGAGGATTTGAATAACTCAATAGATTGAGAAAAACAAGAAAAAAATGCACGATTGGGCCTAACCTCTCCCATGGCAAAAGCCATCGTTTGCCATCCTTAATTATATATTATAGTTTTACATGAATATTGGCATTTATATCTTATATATAATTACAAAAAAAAATACAAATATCAATTGAAATACAAAGTTTTAAGAGTTAAGAGGTATCCTATAACATGTTGTAGTTGCTGCACAAAATTATGTGCTCCGAATCTTGATGTTTTGACATCACCATCGCATCCGGAGTGTGCCAAAACCCCTAGAACAACTCTTGAATCTCTAAATTTCGACTCCGGATGAGGGACAAACAAAAAAACTCAGTTTTCACCTTGTTTGCTTTTATAAACTTCTAAAACTTAACCACATTAAGAAAATAGCAACGTATTCCATAAAGAAAGCTTATTTTAATAAAATCATATATTCTAAAATAATCTATATTAAAAATAAATAAATAGTATTAAGGACAATGATCTAATCACTAAAGAGGTTTAAACTTATAACTTACAAATAGAGTAATAATTTAATAATACAATATCAAATAAATACAAAATATTATATATTATACTTAAGATAACTAATCATAAGTATGAAATTTATGCTTGGACTTACGCTAACGCCTAGTGCTATCCAAAGCCATCGCTATTTACTCTACACATCAATTGAAGCATTCACAATTGTTTATAAATAAAATAAACAAACCATAGTGAATACCTAGCAGTCTTCAGCTACAAATAATTATAATAGATTAGAACACTATCCTAACCTTAATTTAATTCGAGTGCGCACTCTAAACTCGTAAAAGCTTAATTAATTAACATGAATTTTGTGGAATCACTCGCTGTGAAATCACCCACGTGCACATTAATTAATAAAACGCTCGAGAAGGACAGGTGTCCCTGTCAACTTCTCGCACAAGGAATCCACCTTATGTACGAGTCTCGATCAACAAATAAATTTTATAGAATCCATCGTAAAATCTCATGGAATCCACCACCGTGACCATGCCTCCTGGCATCATACCCTCGGGGTGGGATAGCAATTGCCCACAATTGCTATTAGCTGCTCAATGTGGAGCTAGCAGTGTAGGGTAAGCACTAAGGATACAGGCGGTCATCCGTTGCATGTCTTCAACTGAATGAGTTTTTTTTTTTGAAATTTACCAAGTATCGAGTATAGGACAATGAATCAATCGGAGTCTAATTATTAGCAAACAATTGATCTAATAAGATTAAAAACTAGTGTTAGTGCCATAGAAGTCTTTCATGGGAGTAAGAGAGTCAAAAGATAAGACATAAATATTATGAATGCTAGGTCTCATACTCAAAGCATCGATAATAACAAATAAAATTGTTATTCTAGTTTAATAGTAAGTAAAAATTTAACTAAGAAATCTAGAAAAAAAAAGTAAAAGACTTACCTATCTTATCTTAATTGGAGATCTCTATCTTTACTAGAAAGCATGAATTCGCAATAGAATTAGGAAGTTGAAGAATTTTCCAAAGTACTTTTAAGAAAAATTTGTTAGTCTCAATGTTTATCAAATTAAAAGATAACAACATTAATGGCATACTATAAAAAAAAAAGAGAGTAAGAATCATATTGAAGGCCTACTTTGAATAAAAACAACTTATATCTTCTTGTGAATCAAGTTAGTCTATAATTAGAGAGTTGGAGCTTCTAAGGAATTTTACAAAACATTTACTTATAACTAAGACTAAAATTTAAAAAGAAACATATTGAACATAAGGCTAAAGTTGGATAAAATACTAGTCTCTTGGTAAAAAAAAATAGTAATATTCAAGTTCTATGGCATATTTAGATATGATTATCTTTTATTATATGCATATTTAGACAAAACCATGTCTAATATAAGTTTTAGATCTTTGTACAAGCTAATTTTTTTTTCTTTTGGGAGTATACTAAATTCCAAATGGATTAAAAGCTATGCTATTAGGAAATTAGATGTCTGTATAGGTTGAAATTTACAAATTTCACCAAGTTTGGGTTAACTGCGAGACCTACTTTCAAGATAGATAACTTTCTTTGTCGATAGAATCAGGTCATGATGATAGCTAGAGAGTTGTAGACAACAAAAAGATCTACAATTCATATCCCTATAATGGATTATTAAATCTGAAGGTAAGGTCATAAAAAATAGGGCTCAAAGTTGGCTACTATACAGTTTTCTGCATACTGCAGTGAAATTTACATTCAAGGTCACTTTAAGACTCAAATAACTCACCAAATATTTAGAATTTGTAAAATAAATGTCTAATAACAATTGTAGATATTTTTGAGGGCTAAAACTTTTGTTTGTACAACATCCTCAAAATATGAACCAGTAAAAAGTTACATAACCTAAAAAATAGTTGTTCGAGAGGATTTTTATGGTGAAGCATATGCAATAGCTAGACTACTTTTAAGTGTCTCTTCTATATAGCCTATTACATAAATAAAGACTTAATATGCTTAAAATTTAAACTTTTATAAAATAAAACAAAGCTATGATTTATTATGAAATAAACTTCAAAAGCTTTTTGGCTATAACATCCTGCTTGCATAGCCAAGTCCATGTTATAATCCAAATTCAGAGAATAACAAATTGGATCAATTTGAGTCAATCAATTGTGGATATAAGGCTATCCAAAACACGAGAAATGTAGCTGCAATATTCATATGTAGTGATTTGTCTTGTAGATTTTGCAATTGTTCCATGGTGTTTGCCTTTATACACTGATATCGTACAATTGAAAACTCAAAGCATAGCCAGACAGGCTTTGATACCAATGTTACGAAGTGGAACACTTGGCAAATCTAACAAATCAAATCTCAATCATAAACAACTTTATGACACACATAATAGAACTTAGTGGAAAAATCTAACATTATAATACATAAGAGGATTTGAATAACTCAATAGATTGAGAAAAACAAGAGAAAAACACACGATTGGGCCTAATCTCCCCCATGGCAAAAGCCATGGCAAAGGCCATGGTTTGCCATCCTTAATTATATATTATAGATTTACATGGATGTTGGCATTCATATCTTACATATAATTACAAAGAAAATACAAATATCAATTGAAATACAGAGTTTTAAGAGTCAAGAGGTATTCTATAACATGCTGCAGTTGCTGTAAAAAAGTCTGTGCTCTGAATCTTGATGTTTTGACATCACACCATCGTGTTCGGAGTGTGCCAAAATCCCTAGAACGACTCTTGAATCTCTGAATTTCGACTTCGGATGAGGGACAAACAAAAAAACTCAGTTTTCACCCTATTCTCTTGTTTTGCACGCGATCCTATTGCTTTTATAAAGAAAGTTAGAAAAGCCTTCTAAAACTTAACCACATTAAGAAAATAGCAAGGTATTCCATAAAGAAAGCTTATTTCAATAAAAGCATATCTTAAATCTCATATTCTAAAATAATCTATATTAAAAATAAATAAATTAATAATACCAAGGACAATGATCTAATTATTACTAAATAAATTTAAACTTATAACTTACAGATAGAGTAATAATTTTAATAATACAATATCATATAAATACATAATATTATATATTATACTTAAGATAACTAACCATAGTTATAAAATTTACGCTTGAACTTACGCTAACGTCTAGTGCTACCCAAAGCCACCGCTACCTACTCTACACATCAACTGAAACATTCACAATTGTTTATAAATAAAGTAAACAAACAATAGTGAATATCTAGCAGTCTTCAGTTATAAATAATTAAAATAGGTTGGAACACTGTCTTAACCTTAATTTAATTCGAGTTCACACTCTAAACTCGTAAAAGTTTAATTAATTAATATGAATTTTGTGAAATCACTCGCTGTGAAATCACCCATGTGCACATTAATTAATAAAACGCTCAATAAGGATAGGCGTCCCCGTCAACTTCTCACACAAGGAATCCACTTTATGTACAAGTCCTGGTCAACAAATAAATTTTACAGAATCCATTGTAAAATCTCATGGAATCCACCGTGACTATGCCTCCTAGCATCATTGGTACTCCTTGGCATTGTATGTCTCATATCATGACATTCTCTTAATGGAGTACACAAACAACTCGTGTACCTTGCTTAAGTAGTGATAATTCTATAACAATGCAGATTTGATCCTAAGCTACAAAATTCTAACATGTACTAGAGCACATTTCAGTCTTACCCCAATATTTTATTATCCCTTGCTCAAGGTATTCGAATGCTTACACCTTTGTGTGTTTTCCTTTAGGTTGTGGATTGATCACAAGCATCACCTCTTGCTAATCTTGGCTTGATAAAGTCCCTTGCGACAACGAATATAAAGTTGCTCTTTAGATAACTGCTTTCAAAATGCCAACAATTGTTTCAACTTCAACACTCCTAGGTATCAAAGACTCATTATTACATTATATGCTACTTGACACAAGATATGGACATATTTTGACTTCTTTCCCTACTTATGATCACATTGGTGCCATAATACTCTAACTATATGGCTGATTTTAGGAACTTTTTTTTGGCTAAGGATGCTCCATATTTGCATTGGCTATTCATGTAAAAATTGGCACCATACTCTTCCAAGTATGTGGATATTATTGAAGACACCTATGGGGCCATGAAATTATATGCTTACATTATCAATAGGCACACTGATGGGGCTATGAATATTTTAGGATTTGCATTGGTTAATAGTAACCAACAATGTGTTATTTTACTTACTAATGCATGTCTAACTCATGTCAAAGTTGGCACCATACGACTCCAAGTACATGCTTGCTATTGAAGGCACCCATGGGGCTATGTATGCTATAGGTTTGCACTATCAATAGGCACTCATGGGACTATGAATGTTGCATGCTTTGTGTTGGCTAACACTAACCAAGAAGGCACCATTGTATTCGAATTGACGACCTCAGCTAAGGTACTAATGGTGTGTGGCCACATATGCGGGATACCTGAGTTGGATAGTCACTTCCAACCTACACACAATGCTTAATATCACTATATGGCCTCTTTTGGTACATTGAATGTAGCTGCAACTAATCTATTAGCCTTACCTTGCCATTTTATGCTTTTGCTCTTATCTAGTATTCATTGCAAAGAGTGATATATCTATTGAATACAACATCTATACATGATATCAAGCTTTAAGACTTCTTCCCTACCATTTGTAGATCACACTAGGTATACTTTGGGCTAATCATTGTAAAGTGGTATGAACAGGGTTGCTTTGGGACAAAATAGGCTAGATCTCTAGAGATTTTTTGTTAGATTTATGTGACTAGGGTATTTTAGGACTAAGTTATAGTAGCCTATTGCTATCCTAAATCTCTCCTTTGTGATGAGCATGATCATATTAATGATTTTTGGTTGAAATTTGAAGGTTTTGGAGGCTTGCTTTTGGGCTAAAGATGGTGCATAATTTAGGGCTTATTTGAACATGATTAGGACTGATTTGGGAAGGCTAAGAATAAGGAATCATATGTTAAATTACAATAGTGCATTGTTTTCCTATTTCTTACTGTTGTTACATATCCTTTGTTGTCCTAAAACAAGGGACATCATACTCTATTTTGAAGCTTTATTAAACCACTACTGTGATCCATTGAGAAAGACTAGTGTTTTTTGGGACTAAAATAGGATGTTTTCACTACTATAATACATTGAAAAATAGGGTAGCATTACTATCCAGCACTTTCATCTTAGATCTATATAGTTGTTTGGTTCTAAATTAAGTAATCTACAAGATATGCTTTCATGGGACTTTGTTAAATGCAAAGCTTGATGTATGAAGGTGAAACAAGGATTATAAAGAAATCCAAAATAGAGTTTTCTATATTTATGTGGGTAGGTTATATATCGGGTTATTATCATGAATGATCAAACTTATTTTTGAACCATATAAGATGCTATATATGCTATCAAAATCTATGCATAACGGGTTAGATGCATAAACGATTGAATATAGCTACATTTTCACTGGTTATAAAACTCACAATTTGATGTTTATATAGTTGCATTATCTATATTTGGTTTGGAATAAAAAACTTATGCATTATAAGGCATCTATGGATTTGGTTTGAGTATACAAGTCTCCCCGTGTCCAAATCTTGAAACTTTTTTCTTTCTCTTTATCTCCAATCACTGAAATGTTCCCTCCCCATCTTGAGCTCTTCTTATCTAAGTCATACGTGAAAAATTGTGTGATATCATGCTATAGTATGTGAAATAAATGCAAATTTTGATGGGGGTCTCTTAAGGTTTTAATCACAATTGTAAATACACATGTAAGTGTTTTTTTAGTTCAAAAAGTGCATGAAGAATGCCATCTATGAGGCTAACCCCTTTAAGAGTTTGTAATTCAGATTTTAGCATTAAGTAATACAAGCTTCTATCTTTCTATTATCTTTTACATGCTATATAGTGAGAATAAGTCAGGGAGTGAGGTTGTGAGAGTGCGAGATATCATAACTATCCTCTTCTATTCTCTTTTCTTTCTTTTTTCTAAACTCCAAACACAAAGTAGCATCACAATCAAGCAATGATTTAAGGTTTGGAGCTTAGTATTAGGGTGTTTTGATGTCCAAGAGGCTTACTCTCTTTGTGATGAATCGGAAAAGTAAGCATCTTGTATTGACTAGGTTGAATGTGCATGTGCTTGTTATAAGTGTGCTAACATAAATCTACTTCCTCAAAGGGGTTCACTACATATAAACCCCCTTTATCATGTGTATTCAATGCCTATTTAAAAATATTTTATATGTGAATGTTTCCTAGAGAAAACACACTCCTTTCCTATTCAATCTATGAATAATCCCTTTATATGTCATCCTTCTATATGTAAAAAAATGTGTAAATGAGGTATTTAATAGAGTCCCTTCTTTTGAATCCACATGATACATTTATATATTTATGAGTGATTTTCCCTCATAGTCTATTTCTCATTATCATTTGGTGATTCCATATGTTATTGGTCCCAAACATATGGATGGTGTTGAGCCCAAACTACCTCCATACAGGGACATGTGTGTGTGTGTGTGCACGCGCGCGCGTAAGAGAGATAGAGAGAGAGAGAGAGAGAGATATATATATATATATATATATATATATATATATATATATATATATATATATATTCCAATCAATATTATATAAAGGATTTTGTTATTGAAAGATAAGGTGTTACAAGAATGAACAAAGTTCTATAAGGAAATAGGGGGATTCTTATTAGCATCATTAACTCCTTGTACCTTACTTAGTTTTCTAGTTTAAATATGATGTGCTAAAAAAAAAAATCAATATACCTCCCCAAAAAACAACTTAGGCCTTTAGGCAAGGACCAAATTTTGGGAAAATCTAACATTTTAAAACTCTTTTCCCAAAATTGGGATATTGTTTTAAGATTTGCAATTCATCTTACATTACACATTAATTAATTTTGAATGCTACTTACTTTTAGTATATATTATTATTTTTCCTTCTTGTAATGCATTATAATTATGCCATACAAAGATATGAAGATATCATCATAAAAAGAGGCTCACTTACATGTTATCTTAGGCTAGATAAGACTTATCAGAAATGCCTTTTTTTATATGTCTTGTAAATTAAAAAAAACCAACAAAAATAGCTAAAAGTGCCCAAGTGGTCAAATGAAAATTCTAGACTTAATCATCTTAAAAATAAGGTCACTTTGGTAAACATGAGTCTTAAAGAAAAGGTTGGTCTAGATGTGTCAAGCTACCAACTAGAGGGAGAAGTCTCTTCCCTTATCCCACTACTAAGGTTATATAATAGGTTCCTTTCTTCATTTTATTTCCAAATTTTCTTGTTTTATGTTCAATCTTTATTTCTACCAAGAAAAAAATGATGGACATCTACCTTATGCTAGCAAAACATTCCATTGATGTAAAATATTGCTTCAACTTCAAGGCATTGTTTTACATATGAATTATTATGGAAGAGGGAATAATTGTCTCATACCATTACTCAATGGAGGCTAAAGCAACCATGTTCAAGCCATTTATTTCATTGAATTATAATATTTCTTCAACTCTAAGCTGTCAAGGAGAGAACTGAGAGGTGAGAGAAAGAAGAGTAGAGGAGAGAGAAATAAGTGATGCGGAGAGAGAAGGACTAGAAATGAAGAGAGAAAGACAAGAAAGAAGAGAGAGAAGCCATAGAAGGTGTGAACAAGAAGATAAGGCAAGATACACTACATGTATTAATGTTCAAAAGATGTGAAAATTTACATGGTTCTCCCTCTTATACTTGTGCTACTTGGACAAGGTATTATTAATAATTCCACACTAAACATATCTTCTTCCCAGCTTCTTACAATTCATCCAGTCCAAGGGTTTTTGCACATTTAAAAAAACTTACAAGAGTTGGAAAGGATGGATGAAACAAAGTACTACTCTGCTTTCAGCTATACAAAGTATGGAAATGAATGATTGAAGACATATGGATTGAAATGAAGACATGAAAGTAAACTCAGCTATATACATGATCCCGAGTTCTTCAAAAGAGTTTGGAGCCTTTAATTCTTCAAGAAATAGACTCAAAATGAAGAAGCTAGCTTGTTGTAAAGAACAATACTAAAAAAATCTGTGATAACTTCTAGTAGAAGTATCCAAACGAAGTGTGCCACATGTCAAAACATAGCTCTTGAAGAGTACTTTGACTCTATGTAGGTGGCATATTTTTCAAAATTTGGTAGAATAGAAACTGATCTAAAATGGATTGCTGTTAAGACCCTGTCTGCACGATAACTGGCTCCACAATAATTATGCTTCAACCATCACTACCAATGTATCTCATAGATAAAAAAACTCATCTAATATAGATTCGGGCCTCCAAGAAGCTTCTTTAGGTAGTAAACCTCTCCATCAAATAAAATATTCAATGATAGAGTGAGAGCAAAGCTTCTTCTCACACTAACCTATGATAGCCTTAGGGATGTACTAAATAAGACCTTCTTCATCTATAGGTGGTAGCTAATCAACTGTATCCACAGGAGTACCATAGAAAGGCTTGAGCTGACTAACATGGAACACATTATGAATCTTAGTGGAAGAGGGTAATTACAATCTATATGCCAAGTCTCCAATGCACTTCAAGATCATGTAGGGTCCATAAAATTGGTGAGCAAGCTTGTTACTAGATCCATCCTTTAAGGTAGAATAACAAGACTTGGGTACTTTCAACAAAACTAATCCTTCTTCTTGGAACTCTAAGGGTCACCTCTTCTCATCCACATATATCTCCATTTGACCTTGGGCCTTCCTAAGATTCATCTTACATTGCTAAAGAATGGTTTGCATTCTTTCCAATTCTTGTTTCCCATGAGGATTGATTTTCTCATTCAAAATGACTACGGCTATAAGGGCATCTTATAACTTAGCTAAATGTAACCAACAATCCACGTATGCTGCACATCATGACAGAAATAGTAAAGGTAAGTCTCTAACCACTTGTTTACCCTTTCTGTCTAGCCATTAGTTTGTGGATGATATGCTATAAAAGGAGCCAATTTAGTGCCCACGGAGCTAAATACTACCTGCCAAAGTTACTCATGAACTTTGAATCTCTATCATGTACAATCACCTGCGGTAATTCACATAATCTAAAGATTTGCTCCATAAACTGACTGGCTACTTATGAAGTAGTGAGCCGTGTCTTAGTAAGAATAAAGTGGGTTGCCTTGGTGAGTCTATCCACCACCACATATATACTATTCCATCCCCTTTTTGTAGTAGAAGGCAAATTAGTAATGACGCCCATGGTAATGTGTATTCACTTGCCCTCAAGAATAGGTAGTGGTGGTTACAACAAACCACCTCGCTTATGGGTGCTATCCCTATTGTGTTAACAAGGCGCACACTTCATAACAAAATCTTTAACATCTTTCCATAGTCCTTTCTAATAAAAGCTTTTGCTAATCTTATCATAGGTTTTTAAAACTCCAAAATGTCCAACTGAAGGAAAAGAATGAAACTCATCCATAATTTTTTATATAAAAGAAGAAGTAGAGGGAATAAGAATCTTTCCATTTAACCAGATTATGCTATTTTTAAGTTGATAATGTGACTTTTCCTCCATGAGACCTTGTTGTAATTTCTAAAAAACATGGTTGAGCTTATTATCCAAAAGATGGGCTTCCTGTAATTCTTCAATCTAGTCACTATGTAGCTAAGTCATAGCTGAAACTTTACATGCCTACATGTGAGAAAGAGAATCAACTACTACATTGTCTTTGCCCCTTGTATGAGTGATGTCAAAATCATAATTTTGTAGAGCAGCTACCCATCTATGTTGCTTAGGAATGAGATTGGACTAAGTGGGGAAATACTTTAGGACCTTTTGATCACCTTGAACTCTAAATCGGTTGCTATACAAATAATGATGCCACTTCTTTGTCGCATGTAAGATAGCCAAGATCTCTTACTCATGGACATTCACAACCATTTCCTTATCTGTAAGTTGTAAATTTCAAAGGCAATAACTCTATGCTCATGTAACAAAACAACCCCTATGCTATGGCCACTAGCATCACATTATATGGTAAACTCTTTCAAAAAATTTGAGCATACTAGAATAGGAGCAGAAGTAAGGAGTTCCTTTAATAGGTTAAAGCTAATATCTGCAAGTGCATCCTAAAAAAAATTCTTACTTCTTTAACCTGTCAGTCAAAGGAACTGCAATAGCCGCGTAATGCTTAATGAATAAGTGATAAAGTGAGGATAGACCAAGAAATCCTCTAAGTGAAGTAGTGGTAGTAGGTGTTGGCTAATATTTAATACACTACACTTTCTTAGGGTTAGCCGATATCCCTTTTTCACTGACAATATGGCCCAAGTACTCCACCTTAGTGTGCATGAAAGAGCACTTCTTCTCCTTAGCAAAGAGTCAGTGATGCCTTAATACATAAAAAACCTTCCTTATATGTGATAAATGGTCCTGTAGAGTCTTGATGTACATCAATATGTCATTAAAGAAGACTAGGACAAACTGGAAGAGGAAATGTTGTAAAATCTTGTTCATCAAACTCTAGAAGGTAGTTGGAGCATTATAAGGCCAAATGGCATCATTAAGAAATGTTATAGCCCATGATTAGTCCTAAAGGCAGCCTTAACTGCATCACCCTCTTGCATAAGAGAACCTAGTCCCCCTTGAGCTCATCAAGAAAATCGTCAACTCTAGGTATCGGATACCTATTCTTCACAATGATCTTGTTTAGATCTCTATAGTAAATACACATCTTGAAGGATCCATCTTCCTTCTTCACTAACAAGTCCAGAGACACATAAGGTAAAGAATTAGGTTCAATGAACCCCATCTCTAGAAGCTCCTTGATTTTCCTGGATACTTTTTCATGCTCACACTTAGACAATCTATAGGGTGGCTTATTGATTATCTTTGAGTTTGGCTCCAAATTGATAGGGTGATCTACTGCTCTCTTAGGAGGTAATGAAGTAGGCATGTCAAACAAATTCGTGTACTCCTCAAGAAGAGAATTCAAAGCTAGACGATTTACTAAAATTTTGGACAGATATTCAAACTCTTTATTCAGGTGCAAGACAACATTTGTGAGCACCTCTTGTACTCCTTGAGTTGTTGAATGGTGATAAGCTGAAAATCAAATTTACTAGAGATTCCTTGTAAATGGATAAGCTGTCCATAAAAGATAAACTCCATATATAGCTATGAGAAATCCATAGTAATTTTTCTAAGGTCACCTGCTAATCACATATGAGTACAACATCTATGGGCCTCATTTTCAAAGTAATCATGTTTACTTTTTCTTCACAATTTTTAGCTATCTGTAAAGAAACTTGTGGATATATTTGAGTGCTGATTTCTTCTTCGCCATTTTCTATTTGAACTCTTATGGGATGTTGTAAATCAAACTGAATTATTTATAACTTGTATGTACTATCACTGTTTATCAGGATAAACACATCCTTTCCATGAATATTAACCTTCATACAAAGTGTAATAGGGCTCTTAGAACATGTCCAAGTATGCATGGAAATGGAACAATTAGTGATAGCATGTGGCTCATCATGAATTTCTATCAGATAAAAAGGAATACTACCACTTGGATCAAAAGGAAAGGTGTCGGTATAATCATAAAAGCCATTATTTAAGAATTAGATCCTACTAATTTATCAATCAAAGCTTGCTTTTGGGTAGTGGAATCTACCAACTTCTCAATGGAAGACTTCATTTGATTAGTAGACAATACCATGTATTCAATGCTAGATAGTAGCTCCATATGCCTTCTTTGAGTGTGTCTACTCTCATGTTCACACATGGTATTATTAAAGTGCACTAATTTCTCTTTGCACTTGAGACTCTTCAGGATCTCTTGAGGTGTATTTTCTAGCATGGAATCTTTGATTTGTTGAGTATATTCATATAGGGCCTTATTTTTTCTCTTATGACCTGCCATAGTAGTGCAGTCCTACTGTAATCCATATCATAAATTTGGCTATAACTTGAGCTAGAAAAGTAAGATTCCCAAAATTTTTGATTCAAAATGGAGTTAGCAATGTCCTATTTAAGATGAGCTATAGCATGTCATAACATGTTTAGGATAGAAAATTGTGCAACCCAATCTCCGAGGCTAAACTGTCTAGGTTTCCACCTTGTTTTAACTAGTAAGTACCCTATTTCTACTAGTGAGAGCAAAATGGTAGTACCTAAGGGCTTTCAAACCCTATGGGGAGCTGGATAGGACCTGTGGGAAACCTATAGTACTTGCACCTATACTTCAATAATGAAGATGGTACTTGTAATGACTTGTATATACCCTGTTTTGTCCTGTAAAATCCTTGTTCCACCTTGTTTTTTGATCTTCAAGGTACTTGAGTCATTGAGAGTGCTTCAATATTCAATTCTCACTTTACCTATGCGAGGGATAAAATGGTAGTATAAGCTCCCTACACGGGCTCTAAATCATTGGGAGGTGGGTGAAGTTCCCCTTGGGTTAGTTGGTTGCACCCCTTCAAGATCTTTAATAGTGGGTGAAGGTTAATCAGCATGGCAATGATATGCTACTCTAATCAATCAGCATGATATGCATTATTGAATTAGCAGGTTTGGAATTTTGGTTTGATGCCTTCAAATTGGAAGATTGTAGTGATTCAGTTTTTGCCCAAGGTTCCTTCTCCAACTTCCTTGAAACAATGGAGACCCATTTTTGTTATGGGTTCTTTGTATAAAATCTTTTCTAAAATCATTGCCAATAGATTGCAGAAAGTATTTCTGCACTTGGTTCATCCACATCAATATGGTTTCATCAAGGGATGGAATATCACGCATAACATTTTGAATATTCAACTGGGGATTGATTATGCCAAAGCCTCTGGCCAGCAGGTTGTCATGCTTCAGGTTGATATTGAAAAGGCATTTAATCATGTCAGCCAGAAATTTCTCGATTTCAGGTGCTCAAATTCAAGTCCTAGCCCCTCAATTCTGAGCATACGATATGCATGATTGATAAATGAAAAATCAGAATGAAGAAATGAGTGATGGATGAGGGTCTTACCAATGCAATTCAGTGACTCATTGATTGCTAATACTTACCCTTTACAATATTTTAATCGTGGGTAAAGAAAATTAGTCAATCAAATTAGGGTTATGCATCAATACTTTGTGAATCATATCCATGATGGAATAAGATTAAAATGAATGTTGGAATTCAATGTAATAGGCTCTGATTAATGATAAGAATACTAATATCTGATCTATTGATCAATTGAAAGAATTAATTGACCAATAATCTCCAATCAACAAGTGGGAAAGCTTAAAGCAAATGGATATTGAGAGATTTCAAAGATTAAGCAAGTAGAATATCTTGATAAAGCTTGAAGAAGATGATTGATGCAAGCTTGAGTCCAATTATTAGAAGAGTCCTCCATAATCCACTATGAATCTATCATGAAGCTTGAAAATTTCATAAGATAGGCCTATATACGCTCAAAGAAGATTGAATTCATGAAGAACCAATGCCCCGAGCTTGTTTGAACACTTGGTTGTTGAAGATTCAAGTTCCTTGAAGAAAAGCCCCAAAGTAATCCTTCAATATGAGCTTCAAGAACCTCATTATGCTGAAATCATTGTAAGGCCTTCAATCTTGAAGTCTATCCTATTCTAAGATGATGGTATAGAAGCTTTGAAGGTCAGGAAGAGCCAAAGATTGAAGAAACTGAAGCTTCCTGGTCTGAAGCTATGGCTGCCTTGCTATGTACTAGGGTTTTAGAGAAGAAAAATAAAGATTAGTGGCTTACAAAGGCTCATTCTTATTGAGTACAATGCCAAGCAATAGTCCAAATGATAGGAACGCTAGAGCTAGGTGATTATTGAATACAGTGGATTGTGGACAAACATCAAGAAATCAATGCAAGTTTTGGCACATTTTTGGGTTGGCTTCTAATGTCTTTGCTCCATTATTGCTCACACTATGGTGCTCTATCTAATGCTTAAAGGTCGAAGAATCATCGCCCCATGTTCATACAAGAAGAAAAAGTCACTGGAGAGTAGGATATTGCATTTCTTGGTAGCCACCATGGAAGCTTCAGCCAAAATCTTGAAAAAGGAGAAGAAGAAAGCTCTGCTCCAAAAAGTAACTAAGGTTTTAGTCTTCTTTAAGTCAAGAGTTAACCCCTATTTTACTAAGTTACCTTCAAAATAGCCTATAATGGATGCACGACCTGCCATTTTAGCCACAGTTTGGCCAAATATCTCCAAAATATTTGTCAGAGCCCCAATTTTAGTCTTTTCTTCAAGTAGAACTTCTGTAAGTACTTATGGCTCCTATACATGTTGTCTAAGATTTAATGGTGGAAAATTGGAGAAAATATGTTTGAAATGAGAAAATAAAATGGACCAAAAGCCTACACTCTGATACCACTTGTCAATGAGAGAATTGAGAGGTGAGAGAAATAAGAGTAGAGGAGAGAGAAAAAAGTGATAAGGAGAGAGAAAGACTAGAAATGGAGAGAGAAAGATAGGAAAGAAGAGAGAGAAGCCATAAAAGCTATGAACAAGAAGATGAGGTAAGAGACAGTAAATGTATTAATGTTCCAAAGATGTGAAAATTTACATGTCTCTCCCTTTTATACATGTGTTAGTGTGACAAGGTATTATTAATAATTCCACACTAAATATATCTTCTTCCTAGCTTCTTACATAAGCTGCCAATTTCCATATAGATGTCACTGTGTGGGAGTGAATTTTTTTGTTCCATCACAAAGAAAAGATCCTTATCGAACCATGTTCAACCCACATTGGTCATGGATAACCATGTCAAAACCATGTTGTGTTCATCTATCTATTGGGAGTACTAAAATGGGCCACAAGGTTATCTATATTGGAAGATCTTATTGCTAGCTATTTTTGTGGGTATCTTGACATTAATTTCAAAACCTTTCAAGTACTTTATAGTATTGGGTACATTATTCAATTGAGCCACTACCCTTTCACTTTCTTTTCATCTTTAATATTTAAGGTAACGTATATGGTACTTGTTGCTCATTGCTCTTATGGGCATTTTGATTTACATTTGACTTTAGTGTTTAAGTTGATTTTCTATGCCTACTTAAACAAAGCATACTTAGGCAAACTACATCTATTACATAAAAATGCTTTGCAACTCAAAGACAAATATGCAAGTCATTGTCTATAGCTTAAAGGCACAACAATAAAGTCCACATGCTTGAATGAGGCTTGAATACTTGAAACAAGGTTGCTTACTATGTAAGCCTTGCATACAGTGTGATGTACTTCTTGGGTGGTCAATTGTTCAACATTTGATGGAATAACATGCATTTCATTATATAATAAGTTCTCAAATCGCTCTCACTTTTCACCCTTAATAACAACTAATCAACTTCAATGTCTTGACATGTTACCATTAATTGGTCTTGAATCTTTCACTACGTATGTCATGTTAAAGCAAAAACACTCTTTGCACCAATAAGATCAATGTTTATTTCTCAACTTTTCTTGCAACAACATTTGCTAATCATACATTTTCTAATGATTGCTAAGGTTTGAAAAGATAGTTTGATATATCACTTATTAAGGGCATAATGTTGAATATGTGAGAAAAAGAGTTCTTGAGACTCTCATAAACTTATCTAAGGCTAATGATAAATCTTTGAATTTTTCATAACCCCCCTAATGTCCATGGAATTCAAATAGGATTGTTCTTTAATTCCATTTTCACTATAAGCTTTATAACTTCAATTGAACAACCACAACATAGTACACCCATATCATCACGAATAGATTTAAAAAAGTATCATATTGTATACTTGACCATTTATTATACGGTGCATCTTGCACACCAACCTTCAAAACATACAAAACATACTGAAAATGATTTGGACACTAGACAAGAAGCTAATTCTTCTAAAAAGCACTAATCATTCTCTTTCATATGTGTCACCTAAATGCTACCATTAGATGGTATTTTTCCCATTATATTTTTAAAACATGCAAGCTCAAAAACATGGTTGCATTGGAACAAAGCATCTATTCAACTTTTAGCTACATATAACACACACATGCCCATGTGCACACACACACAATGCAAAACATAACTAAGCATATATGCTCAACTTTAATATTGTTATATAATGATGCATCTTTTGATCACATATGCACAAAAAGAATTTAGTAAATATATGTTCAAAATACATAACATTCGAGCCTAAAATGAAAATGAATGTTTCTCTTTCATGCTTCTTAGACAATAAAAGTGTTACCATAAGAGACCAAACTTTTCTAAAGCAAAGTTCCAACTAACAAACATTTTCAAATAAGTATGAAGGTAAAATTAGAGGTGGTATCAATAGCACAAATAGTCAAGGGTGTAAACATGGTTTGCAAAACAATATGAGTGAAGTGAAACTTCACACACTTGAAGCATGGCATATATATAATGTACTTAGAATGCATTTGTAATTATTTTTAAATTTAGATATTAGTCAAAATAGCACATAGATTCCTCTTAACTTTAGCACCACATTCAGGTGCTAATAAAAGCTAAATCTAGTATGGATTGCATGAAAATTATTGCAATACTATATTTATAAGTGCAAGTTACATTAAAGGTAAATGCTATTTACATGATCACTTATTTACATATGTACAAATCTTTATTGCCTTATTTAGTCTTAGTTAATTAAGACATCAAGTGACGATTTTCCTCCCTTGCATGCATCCTAGGCTACCAAAGTCCCACCTAAGGCATTTAGGAGGGATGAATAGTTTGGCAAGGAGCTTCTGAGTGCTTGAGATGGTTAAATGGATTAGCTCTATGCTAATAAATCTACTAACATGGATAGACCACTAAATATACAAAAGCAGGAATGGTGGTTATTAAGAGTCACATGGTGTTTCATGTTTCACAATTGTAAACATGAGACACTAGCTATTTCTAAGGAGACAATGTTCAAATATCATGTGTCTTTTTCCCTCTCTCACATTTAATATATAGGTTTGCAAACTTTAATCTTTCTAGGTTATTTCTTTATTTATGGGGTGAACCGCTCCAAAGGTGAAATCATTAAATGGTTCTAGAGTACATATCAATTTAAAGATATGCTAGTGTAGTATCACTTCATTGCGAAAGGTTTCTTTATGATCTTGGTGGATCCTCAAGGGCAACATGACTCAATACTTTATAGTGTTGTTGGGTATAATTGGAAACCTAGTTTATGATCTATCTTGGTGCTCATCCTTGAGAGAGAGAGAGAGAGAGAGAGAGAGAGAGAGAGAGAGAGAGAGAGAGAGAGAGAGAGAGAGAGAGAGAGAGAGAGAGAGAGAGAGAGAGAGAGAGAGAGAGAGAGAGAGAGAGAGAGAGAGAGAGAGAGAGAGAGAGAGAGAGAGAGAGAGAGAGAGAGAGAGAGAGAGAGAGAGAGAGAGAGAGAAACTTTTAATTTAAAAAGGGGGGAAAGAGACATTTGTAAAAAGTTTTATTTAATGTGAGAGAGAGAGAGAGAGAGAGAGAGAGAGAGAGAGAGAGAGAGAGAGAGAGAGAGGGAGGGAGGGAGGGAGGGAGGGAGGGACAGAGGGAGGGAGGGAGGGAGGGAGAGAGAGAGAGAGAGAGAGAGAGAGAGAGAGAGAGAGAGAGAGAGAGAGAGAGAGAGAGAGAGAGAGAGAGAGAGAGAGAGAGAGAGAGAGAGAGAGAGAGAAACTTTTAATTTAAAAAGGGGGGAAAGAGACATTTGTAAAAAGTTTTATTTAATGTGAGAGAGAGAGAGAGAGAGAGAGAGAGAGAGAGAGAGAGAGAGAGAGAGAGAGAGAGAGAGAGAGAGAGAGAGAGAGAGAGAGAGGGAGGGAGGGAGGGAGGGAGGGAGGGAGGGAGGGACAGAGGGAGAGAGAGAGAGAGAGAGAGAGAGAGAGAGAGAGAGAGAGAGAGAGAGAGAGAGAGAGAGAGAGAGAGAGAGAGAGAGAGAGAGAGAGAGAGAGAGAAACTTTTAATTTAAAAAGGGGGGAAAGAGACATTTGTAAAAAGTTTTATTGAATGAGAGAGAGAGAGAGAGAGAGAGAGAGAGAGAGAGAGAGAGAGAGAGAGAGAGAGAGAGAGAGAGAGAGAGAGAGAGAGAGAGAGAGAGAGAGAGAGAGAGAGAGAGAGAGAGAGAGAGAGAGAGAGAGAGAGAGAGAGAGAGAGAGAGAGAGAGAGAGAGAGAGAGAGAGATTGAAGAGGTTCGTGTTCAAGGCTCAAGAATCAAACTGCTTATCACGTCCTCCTCGAGAAATCGCATTGCCCCTCAAGTCACTCCCCTTTGCTCAATCACTCTACTCCCCAAATCAATACCAATTCCCTTTACCAACCCCTCTCTTATCCTTATTTTGCCTAATTATCACCTGTGTGCTTGCTTGTGTCTCATAATTGTATATCTTAAATTCACCCAAATTACATCAAAAACCTCTAGCTTGTCATACCTCCTCTTTTATCTCCCTACTAAAGCTTACTCCTCATAAGACAAAACTTAGAAGACTATCAATGGCTCAAAGGAGAAGCAAGAGAAGAGATGTGCTAGGCAAATTTGCATGCACAAGATAGCCCCAAAATGGAGGAACATTGGAGCCAGACCAGCGATAGTGTAATAAGCAATGTTCCTATCAAACCAACTATCTCCTTTGTAAATTGGAAAGTATTTTAACACAATGACAATAGAAAGCTTAGTTGAATAATGGAAGTAACATAGATCACAACTACTTGAGACCCATTATCCTTATGGACACCCTAAGAATCAAGTAGATGGATGAAAAACATAGATGCTTAGGAGGAAATTCCAATAGGGTAATGCCTCTCATGATGGTACATTGTCTATGTTTTAGAACTTTCTAAACTATTAGATGTTTATATTGTGATGACGAATTGGCTGATTCATTGAATATAAAAATTATCTTTTTTTTTTGAAAGAAAATCTCTAAGGAGACTAAGTAACCAATAATGTTGGTTAGGAACTATTCTAATTATCCTATAAAAATCAAGTAGTAGGGAGAAATTGACCCCTCAACTTAGCAAGGATTAGGGAGGTATTAACCCTTTTTGATAGAAAATTTTCTAGCAAGGTATTTTGATTAGTATTTCATTCTTGAATAAAAGAATAAATCTTGATGAAATTGAAACAAAAAGATAACTTTAATCTCATTAAAAGGAAGCCTTCAATGCTTGAAATAGAGGAGTCTCATTGGTGGTAAAGACCCAAGACCCAAGATCAAGAATCATGACTTAAATCAAGTGGAATCTATGCTTATAAGGTCAAACACTTATGCTCAAGTATATTTATCATACTAGTTATCACATTGAAAGAAATGTTTGCATTGTTTCTAGATTCTAAGAAATATGTTATCCAAAAATAGATTAACTCTTGGATGTGTGTACTAGACCTTCCCCAAGGTTATTTGTGCTAGCTCTTCACCAAGGGAGCTAGATTATTGCTCCAAATGCTAGGACCAACACCAAATGTGAAATCTCTCCATAGGGACTTATTCTTTAGTGAGGAGGTTCAAGGAGCTCTGGTTGTAATTATTTGAGTGTTCTAGGACTAGCTTATTCCCTAAGAGCCTAGGCGAACCTCTTGAAAGATCTGATGCTAGCTGAGGATGAACTTGGTAGATTTATGTTTAACATTTTAGCAAAATCTTGATATGTCCTAGAACAACTATTGGAATAAGAATAAATATAATAAATTTTAATATAAATTTTCTTTGAAAAGATTAATTTTCCTTCTATTTGTTTCTATTAGTATGCAATGATAACACGAAGCATTGCTCTCTCTCTCTCTCCACACACACACACACACACACACACATCTCTCTCTCTCTCTCTCTCTCTCTCTCTCTCTCTCTCTCTCTCTCTCTCTCTCTCTCTCTCTCTCTCTCTCTCTCTCTCTCTCTCTCAAACAACCTCCTTTTCCTATCATTGTTTCTACTTTCATGTGGATAGAGATTTAACAACTCCATGTCCTTCACCACCACCTTTTTGCTCTCTATATCTATAAAAATCAATTCTCTCTCTCTCTCTCTCTCTCTCTCTCTCTCTCTCTCTCTCTCTCTCTCTCTCTCTCTCTCTCTCTCTCTCTCTCTCTCTCTCTCTCTCTCTCTCTCTCTCTCTCTCTCTCTCTCTCTCTCTCTCTCTCAAATACTCCACTTACCTCACCATCACCATCACCCCCTGTCTCTTGTTTGCAACACAAAATCATTCATGTGAGCACTCCAGATTGATAGAATGTGCATGACACTATATTATGAGATATGTTGTACTAAATACTTTTCTATTTACTCATAAATTGTGTTCTCTCTCTATCTTTTTACTCATAATTAGTTTTCTCTCTCTCTCTCTCTCTCTCTCTCTCTCTCTCTCTCATTTGCAATACAAAATCATTCATACGAGCACTCCAAATTGATAGAATCTATATATATTGTATTATGAAAAGTGTTGCAACAAATATCTCTCTCTTTCTATCTTTTTACTCACAAATAGTTATTTCTATTATTGTACAAACAAGTCCCCATATCTCTCTCTCTCTCTCTCTCTCTATATATATATATATATATATATATATATAAACATTTATGCTAGCACTCTAGATTGATAGGACTTGTATTACATTGGATTATGATATGTGTTGCAACAAATAGTTCTCTCTTTACTCGTAAATCACTCACACACACACACACACACACACACACACACACACACACACACACACACACACACACACACACACACACACACACACACACACACACACACACACACACACACACACACACACATGCAAATAGAAAACAATTCTTACAAGCAGTTAGGATCTAGATTTATATTACATTGTCTTCTTGCAAGTGTACTAATGTTCCACAACCAAGAGAGACAAGGACAATAAAATATTATAAAAAATTTGACCATAGCTAACCATGGGAGCTATGTATGTATCTTCTCAACAAAATAAAATTCATTTAGGCTAAGAATTAGCATAGTTTTTGCTTTGCTAATCACCCTATGGGTGATGCTAGAAAAGTTTTTATGCTTCCAAATATGAGGTTCAAGTTCTCTTCAGTAAGTATGGGTTGGTGCATAAACATGTTTACATTTGCAATCATTCCAAACACTCAAAGATACATGCAATATAAATGGTTGCATGGTAAACATGTCTCTCTTTTGCTACATGATCTATGAGATCCTAACAATTACATGTTGGATTCTTTGTAATGTACACATCATAACACTCTTGCAAGAAATTGAGTTAGGTGTCTCTAGTTTGAAAAGCTTATGTTTCAAGGCCTTCACCATGTTGTGGCCCTTCACACTTGCATCTATAGCTAATGTTGAATCTATCCTTGTTAAGGAGAGAACTGAGAGATGAGAGAAAGAAGAGCAAAGGAGAGAGAAAGACTAGAAAGTAAGGAAAATAGAGAGAGAAGCCATAGAAGCTATGAACAAGAAGGTGAGATAAGAAACACTAAATGTATTAATATTCAAAAGATGTGAAAATTTACATGTCTCTTCCTTTTATACAAGTGTCAGTATGACAAGGTATTATTAATAATTCCACACTAAATATATCTTTTCCCCATCTTCTTACAATCCATCCCCTTTTGGTAGTAGGTAAACCGGTAATGAAGTCCATGCTAATGTGCATCCGCAAGAATACATAGCCTTTTGAGCTCCTAACTCACAAGAATACATAGCCTTGTCTTGAAATAGACAAGCTCCTCAATCATGGAAAAATCCTAATACTTAGAATTGAGTTTTGGATTTGTATCCTTAATGGGAATTTCTCTTATCATTCTCTAATAACCTAGATCCTTGAGTGCTTCTTCTTTGGCTATTTCTATGATAGGGTTGCTGGGAATTGAAATCATTGTAGTAAGATTTTATGTCCTAGAGGATTCTTATAGGATTAGAGTATTAAGAAATGATTTACGGCTTAATGCATCCGTAACGACAGTCTCTTTGCCTGGTCTATATTTTATTTCAAAATCAAATTTTTGCAAAATTTAGATCCATTGACGTTGCCTCATATTGAGATCTGGCTAAGTGAAAATCCACTTCAGGCTTTTGTCATCGGTGACTAAGGAAAACTTGTTAGCAAGTAGATAATGTCTCCATAATTTGAAGGCATGAATTATAGCAAGTAATTCTAGATCATGCATGGCATAGTTTGTTTCATAGATCTTTAATTTTCTTGAAGCATAGGCTATTGGATGTCCTTCTTGCATAAGCATGCATCCCAATGCAAGGGAGCTTGCATCAGTTATGACTTAGAAATCCTTGCTTAAGTTAGGTAGCCTTAAAATAGGGGCGGTTACCAAACTATGCTTAAGCTTTTCAAAGTTGGATTGTTTGATAGACGTCCATATAATGGTGACTTCCTTCTTGAGTAGATCAGTGAGAGATGCATCGATTGAGGCACAGTCTTTAATGAAGACTCTATACCAACTCCTTACCCCTCAAAATCTTCACACTTCTTTTACTGTTGTTGGGGTGGCCAATATTGCACATCTTTGGCTTTGGCTAGATCCACTAAAATGCCATCTGTTAATTATGAACCCTAGATATTCAACCTGGCTTTTAAAGAAAGCACATTTCTTCTTTTTAGCATATAGCTTGAGTTCTCATTGTTTCAAGAACTATTCACAGCTGTGGTTCATGGTGTTCTTCATTCTTGGAATATGTTAAGATATAACCAAAGAAGACAAGGACAAAATCATCAAAGATAAGGTTTGAAAATGTCTTGCATCAATGGGTTGAATGTGGCAAGATCATTTGTTGATCCAAATGAAATCACAATAAATTCATAATGGCCGTATGTTGTGTTAGGGACGTCTTTCTCCTCGATTCTTATTTGATAGTAGCCCGATTTGAGGTCCATCTTCTAAAATATCTTTGGTTCATGCAATCAATTATGCAACTCATCTATCCTCCCTGGGGATTGGATATTTATTTTTCAGCGCCACCTAGTTCAATCCACCATAATCAATACAAAGGCAGAGTATTCCATATTTCTTTTTTTGAAATAGTACTGAGGCTCTCCATGGTGAATTACTTGGGTGGATGTATCCTTGGTCTAATAACTGTTTGATTTATTCTTTTAGCTCAATGGCTTTAGGAATTGATATCCAATAGGGTCACTTGGCTATAGGAGCAACGCATGAAATGAGTTAGATCTCATGATCTACCTCTTTTTTCGGTGAAAGATCTATTAGGTCTTCTAGAAAAACATCCACATAATCTTTTAGCCAAGATGGTTGGTCCTTGGCTACATGAACTTGCTTGGCCTTATTGAGTTTTATTAGATAGATAGGTAATCCTTTCCTCGGTCCTTTCACTATTCTTGAAGCTTTAGCTAGCTAAACTTTAGGTTTTCATGCTTCTCCCTAATAAGTGGTTACTTGTTTCCCTTCTAGGGTTTTAAATGTAATTTGACCCATTTTGTAATGGATATGGGTGTCGTTTGGAATTAGCCAAATCCATACCTAGCAAACATTCATAAGCCCCGAGGTTCATAATCTAGAAACTCATTTTGGAAGAATTGCCACCCAGACTAAATTCTACCATGCTAGTCTATTGTGTTGAAAGAACTTCTTTACCATTTGCTAGCTCCACAAGCAATCTAGTTGCAAGAATAGTGTTTATGCCTAGCTTTTTTGCACATCTTGGTGATATGAAAGAATGGGCACTCCCACAGATCAAGAATTGGTGATTTGGACCCTTCTTGTTGATAATGGCATGTACTCTTGCTCTTTCCATGTCAATTTCCATAATAGGATCTTTATCATTACTGATTTTCTTCAAGGTTACTCCAACAACTTTGCCCCTAGTACCTTGGTTTTTCCCTCAAATTTGCACTTGGTGGTTGTTTGGCCAAGCTTCGAGAATTGTCTTTTGAAGTGTCCTAGTTCCTTGCAATAAAAGCACCTTGGAGTCTCAAAATTGCACTTGGTGGTTGTTTGGCCAAGCTTCGAGAATTGTCTTTTGAAGTGTCCTAGTTCCTTGCAATAAAAGCACCTTGGAGTCTCATTGTCTTTTCTTGTGGGTACAAAGTTTCCCACTACATTTGACAAGTTGGCTCTCTTTACCCTGTTTGGCTGATATTGTCCTTGGGCTCTTTTTGGATAACCTTGGGATTTGCCCTTATTCTAACAATTTTTGTTCCAAATTTTTACATTTCTTGACTTTTTCTCCATCTCTCAAACTATTGGGACCGCTTGAACCAATGGATCGTGTAAATTTGATGGTTGCATTGACTCAAGATGCATATTTAGGGGTGGATTTAGACCATTGCAAAATTTGGATACTTACTATGAGATAATAATAATTGCTGTATAGCTTACAAGTTTTACAAATTTGGAGTAATAAGATTCTAGGCTTAGGCTTAGCTGATTCAAGTTGAAAAATTCGTTCATGTTCTAGGTGTGATACATGGGTGGAAGGTATCTCCCACGCATATCATCCTTAAAACATGGGCATCCCTTGTCAGTTTTAGTTTTGTGATCATTGCTTGATTTGATAGTGCCGTCCCTACAACAATGAAATAATCTTCCATAGATACTATCCATGTTTTTGCCTCAGTTGGAGTATCCTTCCTTTTACCATTGAATTCTGGTGGCTTGTACTATTTGAGAAGAAATTTATTCTCTTGAGATTTTGTGCCATTGAGGTTAGAAGTAACATCTTGGGGATTTAAACAATTTTCATGATCAAATTTTTCTCTAGTAATAATATTCAAGAAAGATGTCAACTTGCTTAAGGTGACCTCATTAATTTTGGAAGAGAAGTATGCATTATTTAGTCTTCCTGATAATGATCAGGGTTTGTACATTAAAAATAAAATTTTAATTATAGCTAAAAATTGTTTCTATTTTTCGACTTACCTATGGGTCTCGGGTAACTCAACATATCTTATTGGCTGGAATTGCGGTGTGTACATCCATATTTGGGTATTTAGTGGGAAGGTCTAGATATCCTTCTATGTAATACTTATGACAAGGTTTACTTCCTATAATAGCAATTCTATTGAGAGCGATATGAACTTAGTTAGTTCATCATTTATGTAATGATTTTGGTGATCTAGTCGCTGAGATATACACATGACTTGAAATACAAGGAATTTCTTTCTAGCTTCGTTACCTTGAAATAAATTGCGATTAGTTTGTAATAACTCTATTCCCACTAGGATTTAACAAATCTAAACTTCTTTAAAAAATTTGAAAATTTGCAACAAAACTGATAGTATTTTTCCATTATTCTTAGTTATGAAGGTGACAACCTATTTTGATTACAACATGTGGACAAAAGTAATTCCCTACGTAAATAGGAAGGGAATACATTATTCGAGTAGCTTAGAGGCTTATATTATTCTTGGAAGATGATTTCCTATTACATCCATTAAATAATAATTAGGGTTCTAAAAAAGAATATCCAAAAATCTATATTTTAGGGGAAGATCAAGTAATCCATTCTTTTTGTAGTTTTGCAGTGATTGGAATGACCTACAACCATCACTTTGTCAGCCGTATAACCTCATTGACCTCCTCGTAGAAATGTGCCAGTTTAATTTGACTTGTCGTCCTCCATGAACATGTTCATAATTTACTCTAGCCTAGTAGAATAGATAAATCTTGGCAACCTTAAGGGTTTCCATCCATTTCACCCTCTTTAAATTGTTTTGGAGATAAGCAAGATTGTATGCGTCAATGTAACAGTACTCTCCACTTAAAATCCATTGTCTTTCACAATACAAGGGCGAAGGATTATATATCTAGTCTAATACTCGCATCATCTGGGTTCTCCAGTTGAAACTAGATGAGTGCATAGCTAACATAAACATGACCTGGAAAATGAGGTGTACCACAGCTTATCTACATTATTTATATTAAAGTACGTATTTATTACTTTTTACACATGCAAAATGCATAAAAATACTCTTTACACCTACCAACCAATGGAAAATTATAAATGATAGGGAGAAGTGTTGTGGGGAGTCAAGAATCCATTAAAATATGATTTTATGTATATCTTAACATGTAGGATTTTTTTGCTTTAAGTCCAAGAAGGATAGTAGTACGAATTACTTCGGTGCTACCTTAGCAACGACACATTGCATTAGAGTGAAGTCATGGAAGGGCTTGTTTGCATACAATCCATGCTGTTTGATCTATAAGTTTACTTGTTTGTGCACTTAAAGATATTCACTTTGCATCCCCGTTTTATATATGGTATCATGAGAATCATCTTGTGGATGTATAACACTTGTTTGCAAATATTTGACCCACATTGACTATGAGGTTTCCTAAGCGGTAAATTTAGACGATCATTTCCTTTGCGGCTTGATTTGGTAAGGATTGAATTATCTCCTGGAACAAATTTTGAAAGAGAGGACTATGTTACATATATGCTTTATGTTGAAAGGACACATCTTGGGGCTAATCCTTGGGGTACACAACAATTAGCTAGGGGGTGCTCCCTATGTGTGTGATATGAGGTGCTAGTCACCGATTTGTTTGGAAACTCTAATTGCTTGGAGTCGAGAAGGGTAAAACGTTGGACTATGCGTTAGAAATAGTATCTACAAATGGATTCTTTGGTTCAATAAGTTCATAGTGTTTATACACTCTTGACCCTGAGGCCATGGGGTTGTTTAGGTGAGTTTAGGAGGCCCGCCGGCTAGAGCACTAGAGCCAATGTCGGCCCATTTTTGGTCTCGATAGGTGGTGCATTTACTAGGAGTAGCTAATAAGTGGCGGTTTTTGAATCTTTCGTAGTTAGGGACTAGTTAGATTGTTTATGCCAAAGAGCATCGAGATTGACCCTCCCTATAAACACTGTCAAGCCAATATCCAAAAATAAGAAAGAGCCAAAAGGGCTAAATAGTGGGCTGAAATAATTAGTGTTGAGTGTTGAAATGACCTATTTTTTGGCTGATTTTTGTTATTTTTGAGAGTTGAATGGTTGATTTTATGAGATGATTGATTGGTTTGGAAGTGGTTTGAGAGTGTTTTGGATAGGTTGGAATGGTTTTATTAAGCTCATAATGTTTATTAGTAGAGATGTGAAGTTCTATTGATGTTCTGATATTTTCTGTTTGGTCCTGATAGCTTCTGTTGAGCTTCTGTTTTGTTCTGTTTTCTCTCTATATGGAAGGATGGAGTATTGATTGATAGGGTTTGAGATTGTTTGAAAGTTTATTGAGTGATTTTTGATGGTTTGGAATGGTTTTGGTATGAGTTATGTGGTTTTGATGCTTTCTGTTGATATTCTGTAACTCTCTGTTGAGCTTCTGTGAGTCTCTGTAGACCTTCTGTATGCTTCTGTATGCCTCTGTATGTGTTCTATTGGATGAGAGTGTAGCTTGGGAAAGTTTTCTAGTCTTGGAAAGAGGTGAATACAAGTACAAAAGAGCTAAAAGAAGTCAAAGAAGTAGCTGCTGAAGACTCAAGTAAAGACTGGAGTGAAGTGTCAGTGGTGAGCTATGAAGAGTCACTGTAGTGGCTCTAGTGCCTCTTCATATCAGACATACCTCTTGGGAGGTGCATCCACCACCTAAGAAGGATTATTGAGGGTTATTATGAGAGCATTGTAGTGAGGATATGATGTACTATTGATAGAGAGAGAGAGAGAGAGAGAGAGTCAGAGATAGTCAAATCTATGAAAATAGTGTAATTGTATATGAGAGATTGAGAGAGAGAACTATGAAGATATTGAAGATGAATAATATGTGATTGATTTCCATTCAAAGATGGTGTATTCCTTTGTGTTCTTTGTTCTATTGATGGATTTTGTGAAGATGTTGGAGAATATGGTTGATTCTATCAAATCCGTGGGAGATATCTACTATGATGTTGCGTGAAGAATTGCTATTTTCTTTGTTTTGATGATCAAAAGAATGAAATAAAAGCTTGTTGATGTTACAAGATATATTTTCTCGCAAGAGAATTCCCTTTTCCTTGGTGTTCCTCTTGGGGCTCCATATTTTTGGTGCGCAGCCGGGGAAGCTTGCCATCAACAAGTACTAGAAGAGGCTGAAAATGAAGGAAATGGTGGGAGATTTGGCATTCATTGAGAAGTTTCCAGACATCATCAAGTAGGAGATTGTGAAGAAGCTTCAGGAGTCTTGGTCTGTGGAGGTTCACAAAAATAATAAGGAAAAGAGTTGGAATTTGTTCGTGGATGCTCAACATCAAGATACGTGGGATGCTTGGTGCACTGATAATCTTCTGTTTGTTCAATTAGCAACCCACTGGAAGTTGGTAGATAGAGTGTTCTTTACAACATACACTGTTGAAACCATCAGAAGCTGGCATTACTATGATGATGGCACCACCACAATGCTTAGACATATGCATTTTGACACCTTCAGAACCGAATACCTTCCTCTGTGCAGTGGCATGAAAGCAGAATTCAGAGACGTTGAAAAGAAAGAAGTATAAGAAATATTGGCAAGAGAGTCCTCCAGAGACTGAAGCCTTCTGTTAACCCTCTGTGGAGCACTAACAACATAGTGGAGCCAACCCCCTGATGAATGACGCAATAAAGAGGCAAGCGTTAGAACGAGTCCAGAGGTACGTGAGAAGAGGGAAAGCAAAAATCAAAGCCGAGAACGAGCTCGCAGGAGAAGCCGCCTTTGACGCCCTTGCGGAACTCTTTACAGAAGTCCCAATGGCACATCAAGCCCTTCCTCCTCCTACTGGAGGTCCTCTCCCAAGCCAGATCTGTCCTGGAAATATTGATGACAGGCCAGCGAATGTAGTTCTATTGCCAGTTTTTAAGGGAGAGTACAATGAAGACCCCGATCTTCATGTAGTAGAGTTTATGGTAGCATGTGTGGCTAACAATGCTAGAACCCCTGAGCATTGGTTAGCAATATTTCCCATCACTTTCAAGGGTGCGGCGTTTCAGTGGTATGAGAGACAAGCAGCAGGAACTTTTGGCACATGGGACGACCTGAAGTTGGCCTTCCTCACTAAATTCAGGCGTGAAGGTTTTGAAGAGCGAATGCGAGAGGAATTTATGAATTTAAGTTAGTCCTCTGGAGAAAGAGTAGAAGCTTATGTCTCACGAATGGAATCCATCCTGAAGAGATGGACTAACCATAATCTAGATGATGGCATTCAGAAAGGAGCGTTTCTCAGAGGATTACAACCAGAAGTCCGTAAGTTTGTGGAGCTGCAAAGACTAGCCACACTGCAAGCTGCAACAGAAGGTGCAAGACTGTACGATGAAGTGGAAGCTAGATTGGTGATGAATCCAAGAAGAGGAGTCCTACCTCCTTTGATGCCAGGAATGATGTACCCACCAAATGCAATCCCAGGGACTGTCCCCTATCCCTACCAACAAATGCCCCCAGTATCACAGTACAGTGCACCAAATCCATAGTGGCCACAATCAATGCCTCAAATGATGGTTCAACCACAACAACAATGGTCCCAACCAATTTCCCCAATGCCAAATCAGCAGCAACAGTGGAACCCTACCAACTGGAGCCAACTGCCAACAGTTCAAACAGGAGCTCTGAATCAGAATCAGAACAGAGACCCCTTTGCACCAGCCCAACCTATTTATGCAGTGATTACAGAGACTCCTCAAAACCCTACTACCAGTACCTCAAGAGGAGAAAGCTTGAAGGATTATTTATCCAACTCAGTTGCAAATATCAAAAAGGAGTTGATGGATGTGGTTATAGAGCAGCTACATACACTGAAAGTGAATACCGCTAGCATATCCAACGTTGCAGGAGCAGGAAGAGATGTGATGCGGTCAAATACTTGGTGTGGTAAGTGTCATCAAGCAGGCCATTTAGCCACTGAATGTACACGAAAGCCAACAGTCCTTGGAGCTTTTTGTTCCTATTGTTTGTGGAAGAACCATATAGAGGATATTTGCTCTCTGAAGGGGATGCATGATAGGAGAAGGAAGGAAGAAGACGCAAGATTCAACTTGTTGGAATCCAAAATGACAACACAGGATATTGGACCCAAGCCTAGGGAGTTTGGTCCTAATTTCGGACCCAGAAGATTTCCATCCCAAAGTTACAGAGGAAGACAGTCTGGCAGTGGTCAGAGATTAGAAGTGGAGTGTTACAAATGCGGAGAAAAGGGACATATTTCACCAAATTGTCCAAATCCGAGAAGGTCAGTGGATTACAAGCCCTTATGCAGTCGATGCAAAGGAGAAGGCCACACTGCAAAAGACTGTCCAAGCCCAGCCCTAGTGAAAAACAGTGCTACTGATAGTCCGGCCAAGGCCCAAGAGCCTACCTCCAATTTAGTGGAATTGGAAGTTGCTGCCATCACGCGTGCAAAGAAGAAGGAACCACCTATCCAAAAAGAAAATAATCATCCTGCCAGAACAGTGAAGTTCAATCTTCCAACAGAAGAACAGAACAGAACAGAGCCTTAGAGTGCCGTATAGAGCACTGCAGTGCCACAGAGAGTCACAGAGACAATTCCAGAGATAGGACCAGAGGTTCAAGAGATAGAAGAGGAGGAGGTGCCACAAGTGGCAGAAGAAGGCCCCCTGATACCCTTGTTGGAAGAAAAAAGGAAAATAAAAATGGGTGTTGCCCCATTCCCTAACCGGTTAGAGAAGCTAATGGATCCTATTAAGGAATACGATCTAGTTAGAGATCTAGATACCTTTAAACCAAACCTCACATTCTGACAATTATTGATGTTGTCTCCTAGTTGCCGAAAAAGGTTCAAAAGTATATTGACAAGAAGACGTGGCTTAAGGATTGCTCCCTCAATAGCAACAAAGTCCAACAAAGCTCCAAAGCATGTAAAAGAAATGGACGTGGCTAACGCCTTCCTAGATCCGGGTACCCCAGAGACTGGCTTTTGGATTGAAGGTTGCTTCATTGCAAATGCACTGATTGATAGAGGCTCATCAATGAAAATTATGACGGATGTGACAATGAAGGATCTAGGCCTACAAGGTGTGCAACCAACCCAATGGCTCATCAGATTGGCGGATCAGAGTAGAATCAAGCCTTTGGGCATTCTCCCATATGTGAAGACTACAGTGGCTGGAAAAGATTATTGGCTAACCTATCTGGTGGTGAAGCCAAACTCTTATGGTACATCCTACCCCCTATTACTGGGTAGACCATGGCTTTTTGAAGCCAGAGCAAGGACGGATTGGTTCAAAGGAACCTTAACCTTGGGTAGAGGACCTAATAAAGTGGTGCTGAAGCTATATGGTGCTAAAAAAGGTCATGGATCCACCTCCTTGGAATTATCTTCTGACTCCCCTAATGAGGCTACAGATGGAACATCAGCAGACGAAGATGCTGTCAAACAGATCCTTCCCAAGAAAACAGTGGTATGTTCCTTAACAGTGGATACTGTAAGCCAACTCCCAAAAGATGCAAAGTCCCTGTCAATGGGTGAATACTTCCTACCTGAACCAGGAATGATTTCCGAAATCACTTCTGACAGTGAGATAGAGGCTTGGATGTACTGCTCTCCCTGTTACATGGCCATAGCAGAGCCAGAGACAGAGGCAGAAGATGAAACAGAGCACCTGTTCTTCTCTTACAGAGCTCCTACAGAGACAGAGACAGAGACAGAGACAGAGATAGAGACAGAGACAGAGACCGAAGAGGATGGAGATGATATTGAAGAAGAAGGTTATGGAAGCGAGATGGAAGAGTCTATCCCACCTGAAGAGGATACATATGAAGAAGAAGTTTCAGAAGCATCAGAAGCCGACGAGCTCATGCTGTGGGACAGAATGGCGATGGTATCATTTGGTCTGGTAAATGGATTTTCTCATATGCAAAATCTTTATAAGAAATGGATTAAGAAGAACAAGCCGTCTTTCAGCAGTGGCTCTTGCCGTCCTCAACCATCCTTGCCAAAGAAAGATGATGATGATGCACTGTGCCAACAAGCACTAGTCTCACGATTCCAACAGGCATCCGAGGGTCCCTCTTATGTGATGTTCTTGGACGTGTCATCAGAAGATGAGTCTTCAAGCCAAGAGGTAACTAATCGTGAAACCAAACCCGAAACGGCTCTAATCCCATTTCAACATCTCAAGGAGCAACCTAAGACTCCACCAAAAGGAGACGTTGGTTCTAGTGGGACATTAGAAGAGGACACCACCCCCTTTAAGGAGTCGGATCTGTATCCAGAAGCAGTCCATGGGACCTTCATCCGTGAAGTAGAAGGTGAAAGGCAGTTAACTTTTGTGGATGCAGATGGCATTGAACGCAATTTGAAGGTGGGTAGCAGCCTACCAGAAGAGGGGTTGTCAACTTTGTACAGCTTGTTGAAAGAGAATTTGGATGTGTTTGCGTGGTCTTACAAAGACCTAAAGGGGATTGATCCCACAATATGTCAGCATCATATTGACTTGGAGCCTTATGCCAAGCCAGTACGGCAACGACAGAGGCAAATGAACCCGAATTATTCGACCTTGGTGAAAGCAGAGCTGCTGAAGCTTCTGGAAGCCGAGTTCATCTATCCAGTGGCAAATAGTGAATGGGTCTCACCCATCGTGGTTGTACCCAAGAAGAATGGAAAGCTTCGTATATGTGTGGATTTTCGCAAGTTGAATTCAAAAACCAAGAAGGATCACTTTCCTATCCCTTTCACAGACCAACTGTTGGACACAGTGGTAGGACATGAGCTTTATTCCCTTCTGGATGGATTGAGTGGATATAACCAATTGCAGATAGCAGAAGAAGACCAATCCAAAACAACCTTCACCACAGAATGGGGGACCTACGCTTATCGAGTGATGCCGTTTGGGCTCTGCAATGCCCCTACTACCTTCCAGCGAGTCATGATGGCCGCATTCCAAAATCATCTGCACGACTTTATTGAGGTATATTTGGATGACTTCTGTGTCTATAGTTTGATCAGTGAACACTGGGGACATTTGGAACAATGCTTTGACCGATGCCGAGAGTATGGGATTTCCCTCAACCCCGACAAATGCATCTTTGGGGTCTCTTCTGGAGTTCTGTTGGGCCACATTGTCTCTGCACAAGGGATATCAACAGACCCTGCAAAGATCGAGAAGATTGCAGCTTTGACAGCACCCACCAACCTCAAACAGTTGAGGGGATTCCTAGGCCATGTGGGTTACTACAGAAGGTTCATAGCCCATTTTGCAACAAAGGCAACCTCCTTGCACAAGCTTCTGAGGAAAGATGCAGAGTTTATTTGGACGGAAGAATGTGACAAAGCCTTCAACACTCTGAAGCAGTGTCTGATTGAGGCACCCATTCTGCAACCTCCTGATTGGACGAAGGAGTTTCATGTACACACTGATGCATCAGTTGAAGGGCTAGGTGCTGTCCTATGTCAAAAGGGCCCCTTGAAATTAGATCAACCCATCTATTACGCAAGCCAAAAAGTCACTGATAGGGAACGGAACTATACAATGACAGAGCTGGAGTGCTTGGCAATGGTGTTTGCCCTAGAGAAGTTTTGCCACTACCTACTGTCTACCCACTTTAAATTTTATGTGGATCATGAGGCCCTGTCCTTCCTGATGAAGAAAGAAGACGTGAAAGGACGACTGATGAGATGGCTCCTTTTATTCCAGGAGTTTGACTTTGAGGTAATTACCAAACCTGGTCGTTCCCATGTTGTGGCTGATCATCTGTCGCGTATCCCACAGATTGCAGAAGAGGAGCAGGATGATCCGGACCTCCCAGATGCTTCCCTATTCGTGGTAGAAACTGTAACCCCCTGGTATGCAGACATTGCCAATCTGCTGGCAACCCAACAATACCCTCATGGCATTTCTAGTCGGGAAAGGAAGAAGCTCATGTTAGAATCAGCCCCCTACACCCTGTTAGGCGGTGCACTGTACAAGAAAGGTAAAGATGAAGTGCTCAGAAGATGTGTTGCAAGAGATGAGATTGGGATTGTTCTGAAGGCTTGCCATGACGAGCCGTGTGGAGGCCACTTTGTAGGAGAAGCTACAGCCAGGAAAGCTCTGTTAGCATGTTACTAGTGGCCGACCATCCACAAGGATGCTTATGATTACTGTAAGCGATGTGATGCCTGTCAGAGAATGGGGAAACCTACCAAGACAAGTGCCATGCCACTGCAACCTATCCTTCCTTTGAAGCCCTTCGAGAAGTGGGGCATCGACTTCGTTGGCCCAATCGATCCTCCCACCAGAAGGAGACAGAACAGATACATCTTGATATGTACATATTATGTCACAAAGTGGTGTGAAGCTAAAGCCCTAAAGCGGGACGACGGTAACATCGTGGCCCTGTTCATGTACGAGAATATCATCACCCGTTTTGGCAGTCCCCTAGAGCTGGTAAGTGACAGAGGCACTCATTTCATTAATAAAGTCATGGAAGAGTTGACAGAGCTGTATAAGATCCGCCATCGCAAGTCCACTCCTTATTACCCCAGAGCCAACGGCCAAGTCGAAGTCACGAATCGCATCCTCTGCTCGATTCTGACAAGAACAATTGCCGCACATCGTCGTGATTGGGATGATCGACTTACAGAGGCCCTCTGGGCATACAGAACCTCCCATAAAGCAGCAACAGGATAGACACCCTTCCAGCTGGTGTATGGTACAGAAGCTGTTTTCCCTGTTGAACTGGAATTGCCCTCTTTGCGAGTGGCTATCAAAGAGCGTTTAGGGGACGCTGATTCACTGCAACGCCGTCTCCTACACCTAGAATGTTTGGACAAAACTCGCAGGATGGCTCTACAGTGAATGGAAGCCACGCAAGCTCGACGTAAGGCTTACCATGACAGCTTCATCAAGCACAAGGAGTTCAGAGAAGGTGATTTGGTCCTAGCCTATGATTCACGATTTGGCAAGTTTCCTGGCAAGCTTCAACAGCGGTGGATGGGCCCATATAAGGTACTTGCTATCAACCCTAATGTCTCTGTCCAAGTGCAGACTGTTGATGCCTCTGATGATCCTTTCCTGATCAATGGATATCGCCTGAAGAAGTACTTCCCTCCTTGGGGATCTTGACAATCACGGTCACCTGATCCTTTCCCCCATTGGCGTGGCACTGTAACTCTTATGATGCTACTTCTGATAGTCGTTCTTCAGCCACTCCTAATGAGGTGGACACAACCCTCTGTCCCCTCAGTCCCACCTCCCGCCCCTGATATCTTATCCTCTATTTTCCACCAGTGACAGTGGCGAGGATGGTTCTGACACATGGTATTTCTACCATTCTTCCTGGTACTTGAAAAAAAAGATATATCGGTCATGGGAGAAAAGGACTTCGGTCCCTGTCATGCCGACCTATTCTTCGAGAAAAGGTGGAGACACCCTCGGGAATAGGGGAAAACAAGAAAAAGAAAAAGGAAAAACAAGAAAAAAGAAAACAAGAAAAACAAAACTGTTATGGGAGAAAAGGAAGAAATTCCCTGTTATAGCAGGCCTCGTTCCAAGAAAAGGTGTTTAACACCCTTGGGCGGGAAGCTGGCTGTGGAAAAGGTGGCAACACCCAGCAGTCCAGAAAGTGGATTCACAAGTTGACATCCTCAGGATCCAGTTTCGAAGCTGCCTCCCTTGGTACGTTGTGTCCTGTGCCTTTCTGCAGAGCGTTTGACAGTCCTCTAGCAAACTCCATGTTCTTATGTAACACAACGTTCGATCTGATGGCTACCTCCCTGGGTATGCCTCTTCAACAACTAACGACGCGATCTTCATCGAAAAACAATCGAGTGACGTGAGCTTTCATCCTAACGGGATGGGGATATGAGTATGGGTTGCCCTCTGTATTTATTAAATGAGAGTGAGACAGAGGGTGGGGCGAGTGACCAGTCTTTTCCCTTCAAATCAAATGAGAGGTGAGATGTGTGAATGGAGTGTTGCACACACGGGAAGGGCCTCTCAATGCACAAAGCACGATCTGTTTTTGTGCACTGCACCATAAGGCTCCCTGGCCTTCCTTCTCGCACCGTATGCCAGCACAGGGCGGGATGCACAGTTGCACCATCAAATGCGCACAAGGCATACAACCTGTGCACAAGTGACCGTGAGGATTACATCAATGGGTTTCAGGAACGGACTGCCCTTTGTATCTTTTGGCAGAGTGTGAGACAGAGGGTGGGCTGAGTGTGACTGGAGTTTCTTCAATCAATTACCGAGAGGTGAGGATTGAGGGACGTTACGACCTTTGGAGTCAGGTACGTTCCCGTTTCCCTATGCACCCACGGGCTAGGTTTTTGCCATTAGCACAGGACACATCACTTTGTTTTGTACACTGCACTGTAAGGCTCCCTTGCCTTCCTCCTTGCACCTATGCCAGACGGGTTGGACGCACTAATGCACCATCAATTGTGCACCCTGGCATACTCCCTCTGCACCATTCCTTTGTCGCTTCTTAAACTAGGGTGTGAGACATGGGTTTTCATCCTGCTTTCCTCGAGTGATATTAATAATGGGGCGAGTGACTGTTCTCTCATCCCATTTGAGTGCTGTAAGCTGAGTGACTCTCCTTCGTCAACGACACCGACTCGACGCAATTCATCCATCAGCTACCTCTCTAGATGCTGCCGAGCGACTCCTTTGCAAGTTGTGCAACCTAGTGAGAGAATAGCTCTTGACGCTACTGATCATGAATCTCTTATGAATCCTCTACATTAAACATTGTAGAAGAGGTAAAAGATATGATGAAACATTATATAGATATGATTATCGAGCAATACTGCCAGATCACCGTAGATGTTAATTTTTCGAAGCACTAACAAAATTTAATGGATACTAGAAAGCCAAATGATGGGGGCCCATCATGATTTAGCTGTAAGTGGTGTGGTGGATAGCATTTCCCTCTTAATTGTCCCAATGTCAAATGTGATATATGTAGAAAGTTTGGTCATCTAGCCACCACCTGTTGGAATAGGGTTAGTTCTCTCCAGGGAGATAGCCCAACAACCTGGTCTTGTGAACCATCGTGTGAATAATGAGAAAACTAAAGGAGAGGGTCCTAAGCAAACTTTGCAAAGGGGTAAAGCCACACTCAAGGAAATCGAAAGGTGCTCAGAAAGGTGACCCTAGCACAAGTAAAGCTAACCCTAAATCTAGTAAAGATGATAAGAAGTTGTATGCCCAGGTGGGGCCTCTTGAAAACGAGGATGTTTTGGAGGAGTTTATTGTTAAAAGAAAACAAAAATTGAAGGAAAAAGAGGATACTAAGATTTCAAGAAGCCAAAAGAGCAGTTGGTGTGGAAAGAGAAGAGAGTAGTGGCAAACTTCTATGAGTTTGACCTAGCAAACATTCTTTGTGAAGTTAAATTGGGTGTGAATCTACTACCACTAATTCAATTATCACCGAGCATTTGTAAGGAGTTCAAGAGAATCCTACAAATGGGTTATGTTGTTGAACCTTTTGGTGTCCATCAAGTGGGTAGTGAATGGTGGGATCATGTGGAGAAGCACTACCCCAGGGTGCAAGCTTTTGGTGTCCATCAAGTGGGTAGTGAATGGTGGGATCATGTGGAGAAGCATTGCCCTAGGGTTCAGGCTTATGTTGATCATGTGGAGAAGCACTATCTTGGGGTGCAGGGTTTTTGTGTCCATTGAGTGGGTAGTGAATGGTGGGATCATGTGGAGAAGCACTATCCTAGGGTGTGGGCTTATGTCGATGGAATCTTGATAGACAATGCAATGGTGGAACCTAGCTCATCCGTAAACGTTATGAGTATGGATTTTTTGGAGAGGCTAGGTCTACCAATCCAAAAATACATCACAATAGTTTTAAAAATGGCTTATGATAGCCTAAGACAATCGAAAGGAATGGTAACACTATGTGATAGTTGCTAACATTAAGTGCATCCTTGACTTCCATATTATTCAATTTGCTAGAAGGCCAAGCTAGCAGTTGTTGCTTGGATATCTGTGGATATTGCATTTTGATTGCTTGGTGGATATCCCAGTTGGTCGACTGATTTTTGGGTGTGGATTAAAAGTTGGCAGGGTGAGAGATATATTCTTTTATGGACTATTTTGTGGGTTATAATTAGATGGCCATTAACGAGGATGATAAGATGATATTCATTACAATCTTTGTTACTTTTGTATACCATGTGATGGATTTTGGCCTATATAATGCTCTTGGGTCTTTGCAAAGAATGGCGGACAAGACCTTTGTTGATATATCCCCTCAAGAGCTGAAGGTTTTCATAGATGATTTGGGGGCAACTACCATCACTCGTCAAAGATAATTGATTGTTCTATGCACATGCTTTGAGTGCTATCGTGAGTGTTGAATAGTATTGAATCCTTGAAAGTGTGTATTCAGGGTGCCTTATGGTTTGCTATTGGGTCATCTTATGAGTGTGGCTAGTATTGCCACCGATCTTAAAAAGGTGGTTATTCTAGCTTTAAGCCCCCACCCACTTGCCCTAGGAAAGTTCACAGTTTTGTTTTATCTGTGGTTACTATTTTGGATTCATTAATGCATTGATTGAATGCTTATTACCCTTGATAAATCTTTTGTCTCACAACCATGTTTTGGAATGGATAGAAGCATGCAAAGTGGTGTTAGAAGATGTTAAAATGGAATTGTCCAAAGCGCCGGTTTTGAAAGCTCTAAAAAGGTCTGAGGTTTTCCATATACTCACAACTTTGACAAGGGGTAATATTAGTTGTTGTCTATCCCAAATTTGGGAGGCACAACTTTATCATCCTATTGCATTCGCAAGCCAAAAGTTGGGAATTTTAGAGCTTCATTATGGCTCTTTGGAGAAGGTTTGCTTGGCTTGGTTTTCACCACCAAGAAGTTCTGACACTATATTCTTTATGAGAAGATGGTGTTTTTCATCGAGGCAAAGGGATTGTGCTTATTATTGAACAAGATGCAGCCCCTTGACCACCTAGCCAAGTGGTTGATTTCTTTGTACGAGTTTGATTACAAGATTAGGAGTAAGTGCCAAAGCTGTAGGGCATTGTTGAGTGCCTTATAGATTTTGGTAAGCCCAAGGAAGAGTGGGCTGGTATTAGTGACTGTCAGAATTTATGCAAGATTGATGCAGCCTCTATTCTATCATGGTATGCATCCATCACACATTATCTATCAACAAGCAACCCAATGAAAACTCTTTCTAAATTTGAGAAGAGGAAGATTAAGCAACAAGCTCTTTGCTTTTCAATAATAGTGAATACTTTATATAGGAAATGTGTGGATGAGATTTATCTTTGTTGTATGTTGTCTGATGAGGTACCCTTTATTTTAGAGGAATGTCATGCTTTAGCATGTGGAGATCATTTTACTGAATGACTTATCGCCTAGAATGATTTACATGATGGCTATTGGCAGTGGATAGTATTCCAAGATGCTTTTGCATATGCTAAGTGTTGTGATGTTTGTTAGAGATATGATGCTAGGGAAAATCATAGGCAACCGCGCAATCCTATTCTTGTAACTTTTCCCTTTGAGAAGTGGGGTATTGATTTTATTGGACATGTGCATCCTTTGTCTACTGCATGGAAGTGTTATATCATTGTGGCGATGGACTATTTTATAAAATGGTCTGAATCTCGGGCTAAAATAAAGGATAATGCCAATGAAATAGCTAGTTTTATTATGGAACAAATAGTTTTGCATTTTGGTCTACCTAAAGAACTGGTGTCTGATCATGGGACACATTTTTTGAACAAGGTTATTGAAGCGTTGATTGAAGCTTTGAAAATTAAACATAAAAAAACCACCCCACATAATCCCTAAGCAAATGGGCAAGTAGAGAGTACCAACAAGAAACTTGTGGGGATTTTATCCAAGACTGTATCAGAGGGTAAACACGACTAGGACAAGAAACTTCACGTGGCTATTTGGGCTTATAATACAATGTTCAAGAGAGCAACATGCCGCACCCCATTTAAGTTGGTATATGGGAAAGAGTGTGTTTTGTCCCTTGGAAATTGAGTTGCCTATTATGAGGTTTGCATTGAGTTATTCTCTAGGAGAGGATGAATCATTGCAAGAAAGGTTAACCTCCCTGGCACATATTGATGAGATCCAATTGCAAGCTTTGTTACATCAAGAAGTAGGAAAGAAGAGGATGAAAGAGCTTCATGACCTTTGTACTAAAATATATAAATTTGTGAAGGGTCAATTGGTTTTATATTATGATGCACGTCATGAGTTATTTCCTGGTAAGTTTGAACCTAAATGGAATGGTCCTTATAAGATTGTACGGTTAGGAAAGAATGGCTCTACAAGCCTTTTGGAAGATTTGCAAGGGGTAGAGTTTAAAACTAAAGTAAACTTTAATAAGTTGAAGCCCTATTATGTGTAAGGACTAACGTCGAGAACTTGATACCTTTGTAGGTCTTCCAAGATCTATAGCTTAAACTTGCAGTAGGTGCCATGGCAATTAGATGGGCAGAATCGTTCCTTATCTTGAACATCCATATTTAGAGCAACATTATCACCAAGTTCAAGTAATCTGGTGGAGTAAGGGGTGTTAGATTATTGAGTGTCAAGATAGATCTTTTACTTGGGAAATTAAGGTCTAGTGCCACCATTATCATAGGGTTCTTACTAGCGTCCCTATTGAGTTTAGTGAGGAAGTGTCAAGAATCCCAATGTGGGGTTGATCATGGTGCATACAAAATGATTGATACATTATCACGGAGGATTGTAATAGACAAGGAACTCCATGGCTACAAAGAGAACTTCAACTTCAAGGCAAACAATATGCACACTCAACAAATGTTCTCTTCTATTTCATTGCATACACAAGTTACATATATAAAGGAGAAGATACTCCATCAATGATCCCTCACACTTTCCATGTGTGTCCCCATGTGACACCATAGAATCCACACTTTACATGTGTGCCCTATGTGGCACACTTTACTCCACATCTCTCATCCATATTCATGCACCATACAATCTTAAGCACATAAGAGTTCTTTCACATAGTACACACTCACAAATATCGAAGATTACATTCTCAACACCCCCTCTTAAGTGAGGTGTTTACTTTACCTTATCACCCATCCAATGTAGCATTGCATGACCACAAGAATCCCAATGTGGGGTTGATCATGGTGTGGGGTTGATCATGGTGTGTACAAAATGATTGATACATTATCACGGAGGATTGTAATAGACGAGGAACTCCATGGCTACAAAGAGAACTTCAAATTCAAGGCAAACAATATGCACACTCAACAAATGTTCTCTTCTATTTCATTGCATGCACAAGTTACATATATAAAGGAGGAGATACTCCATCAATGATCCCTCACACTTTCCATGTGTGTCCCCATGTGACACCATACAACCCACACTTTACATGTGTGCCCTATGTGGCACACTTTACTCCACATCTCTCATCCATATTCATGCACCATACAATCTTAAGCACATAAGAGTGCTTTCACATAGTACACACTTGCAAATACCAAAGCTTACATTCTCAACACCCCCTCTTAAGTGAGATGTTTACTTTATCTTATCACCCATCCAATGTAGCATTGCATGACCACAATCGTTACCTTTCAACACCCCCTCTCAATGCTATATTGGAGTGTTAACATGACTAGACACATCTAGTCTACTATATGCATGTTTTATGTGCGTGTACAATGTTCGTTTGAGTGCCACTTGCTCGGGTGAACCTACCCCATCCTTTTTGAACAATCCTAGATGTTCAGGAAATGTATGACAAACCTCATTGTGCAACAATCATGTGCACACACGACGCACTAGCAAATTCTTTTGGAGATCTTAGTCTCAACGGGTAGAGAACCCAACACAAGCCAATTCTTGTGCAACCTTGCCTCAGACACACTTTGTCGAGACACACATGCATATAAATATATTCATTTTGAGCCTCTAGGTGGGCTCAGGTGGAGTACCTTCATACCATGGGTGAGTGCAAACTTTTATTGAGCATTAAGGCTCAAATACAAGTACATAGTGGTGATGTTTTTTTTTTCTCAAAAAAATGATTGGTCACTGTGAAAGCCATATGGGCATTATCTTCTCTTCCATCCACTTCCTATGCTCACCACAGATTGTAGAGATGGTAGATTCCCTCTACTCCTGAGCATGTGGGAAAGGAGCTTCCTCATAGCTCTCAATTGCACCCTTATGCTTGTCGAGGGCCTGCTCCCTCTCCTTGACTCGGGCTTGGAACTCCTTCTTCTAGAGGATAGTCGCATGCTTCTTCTTCGTTCTTCTACAATGGAAGCCTAAACTTGCAGACTTTTTCCCATCATCTTCCTTTGTCTTAGCTTCATTCTATGCCATCAACTTGCTTTTGCTGCCATGCTTTCTTGGACTCTCTTCCTCAGTTACCTTTTGGCTTAGTGGCTTATCATTCTTCTTCCCTTTTGGCTCTTTCCTGTTGATGCCTGGCAATAGGCTCCTTTTTCTTGCCAGGAGTGATGATTGCTCGTAGGGATGTCTTCGTGCTCTGAGAGCGGAGGACATGGCAGGCCCCCACAAGCGATAGGCATGGGACGCCTTCCATGTACGCTCTCAGATGGACATGGAAGCTCCCTCCCATCAATGTCCACACAAGCGCATCTTCAGAGAGGCTGGCTCCCTACTCTGGTGGAGCAATCCAGACAAGTCTCCTCCAGCATGAAGGCTCTTCTCTTTGGTTTGCCATCCTCAAGATGGTGGTGGCATGTTTGCCATAGAAGCTCAACTACAAGATCTCTGCAAAGGGCAGATTATCAAGGCTCCCTGGTGCATAGATCAGATGCTGTATGAACATCGGAAGGTCCCCAAGAACAAAAGAACTCTACTTTTTGCACAAAACTCAAGATAGAAAGCATGCACGACATGAACAAGAGACCAATCGGGTGCAATCTCCCCCCATGCCTTGTGTGAGCACTCCACAAAACATGTATTTTTTTGTATTAATCATCTTCAAGCTCAAATAATAGCCCAAATTACAAAATAGCATGATTTTGTATTTTGAGTTTGCTTTAGTGCCAAATAGAAATAAAGCTAATGGGCGGGTGCCCAAAGAGTCAGGCATACCCAATACAATGTCCAAATACAAATATCATAATCGTGCGCCCATGCGCATACAAAATAATAAATAAATATCCAACGCCTTAATAAATAGGCGCGACAAAATATAGGCGCCATGCCTAAGGTATGCGCCCATCAAAATATAAGTGATAACTCGAATACACGCTATCCTCCAATGCTTTCCTCCGTCACTGCTGCTATCTCTACACATCAACTGAAGCATTCACAATCATTAGTAAAATAATACAATTAAACTGACAAAAGTGAATACCTAGCAGTCTTCAGCTACATAAATAAATCAACAGGTTAGAAATCAATCCTAACCTTAATTTATCACGAGTGCGCACTCTAAACTCATAAACGTTTATTAATTTAATATGTATTTTGCGGAATCACCTGCTATGGAATCACCCATGTACACACTAAATTAATGAAACACCCGAAAAGGATAGGCGTCCCTATCAATTTCTCGCACAAAGAATCCATTTTGTGTATGAGCCTCGGTCAACAAAGTTTACGGAATCCACCGTAAAACCTCACGAAATCCACCGTGGCACGAAATCCACTGTGTAATATGCCCCCTAGCATCATACCCCCGGGGTGGGATAGCAATTGTCCTCAATTGCTATTAGCTCAATGTGGAGCTAATAGAGTGAGGAAAGCATTTAAGTCTCTAGCATGCATCCATTGGGCCTCTTCAACAAGATGGTTTTTAAACTTGACCAAATATCTAGAATATCTACGGCCAGTTCTAGTGTGGTCATAAAGTCAGTATCTATGATAGCTTCAGGCTCAAGGATTTCAGTCTCTTCATCTAACAAAGGTGGGTTTTCATAAACAGGATGTACAGGTAATTGGCCTCTAAAGGGTCGTAACTAATGTAAAAGGTGTTGTGAATTTTCCAGTGTGGTGGTAGTTCTAACTTAAATGCATTGTCATTGATTTTGTGAATGATCTTAAATGGTCCATAGAATCTAGGTGCTGATTTCACAACTGGGTGTTTATCTACACTTTGTAATCTATGTTTTTCTATTCTTAACCAAACATAGTCATCAACTTTGAAATTCATGTCCTGTCTTTTCTTATTGGCTTGTTTTGTATATGATTGCTGGGCTTTGGCAATCATGTCTTTAACCTCATAAAAAATAGTAGCGTGCATGTTAGCAATATCATCAGCACTCTGAATTTTATTTGATAAAGATGCAACAGGTGTAGACAATCTATAACCATAAATCACTTCAAACGGTGCTTTCTTTGTGGCTGTGTGTGGTGTATTGTTATATGCAAACTGCAATAAATGTAAATGTGCGTCCCATGTCTGTGGTTTAGAAATAGTGTAAGCACGTAAAAGATCTAAAATAGTACTGTTAGTGGCTTCTGTTTGTCTATTAGTTTCAGGATGAAATGCAGATGAGAAATCAATCTTTGTTCCTAGGTTAGCAAACAAAGTAATCCAAAAGTTATTACAAAATCTAGAATCACGGTCAGAAATAATAACTTTTGGTAATCCATGATTAGTGAAAACAGTTTTCAAAAACAATTGTGCTGCCTGAGATGCTGTTAAAGTTTTCTTGCATGGAATGAAATATGCTTGTTTACTAAACCTGTCTACAACAGTCAAAATCATATCATGGTTAGCTTTAGTATTAGGTAAACCAGTAATAAAATCCATAGAAATCTGTTCCCATGGTCTTGATGGAATAGATAAAGGCATTAGTAAACCATACTGTTTACCACGATGTCTCTTAACTCTTTGACAAACCAAACATTCAGAAACAAAGTTAGATACATCAGTGTCCATATGTGGCTAATAAAAATCTTCAGTCAATGTACGCAAAGTAGATATGATACCTCTATGACCTTGATATGGAGGACAATGAATCTCATTCAAAAAAAAAATCTAAATGGGACTGTAACACATAATCTCTTTTCATAAAACATGAATCCATCTTTGTAAGACAGTGAATCAATAGGAATCCAGTTATTTCCAACTAATTTATTCCAATCAGCATGAAAATTAATATCCTGATAATAAGTATCTTTCATTGGAGTTAGAGAATAAAATGATATGACAGAAATATTATGAATGGTCGGTCTTCTACTTAAAGCATCAGCTACTACATTTTCTTTACCTGGTTGATATTGGATAAGGGGATGAAAACTCTGAATAAAAGCTGCCCATTTGATATGTCGGCTAGATATTTGGGGTTGACTAAGGAGATGTCTAATGATTTGTTCGTCAGTCTTAATCATAAACTCAGAACCCATTAAGTAATGTTTCCATTGTCTTAAAGCTTGTACAACAGCTAACAATTCTTTATCATACGTGGAATATTTAAGTTCGGATGGTTTCAGTTTACAGCTAGAATAGGCTATGGGATGATTATCTTGCATAAGTACGGATCCTATTCCAGATCCGATAGCATCAGTAGAATGGTCTATTGAAATTAGGTAGTTGTAATACAGGACCATGGGTTAATGCATGTTTCAATAAATCAAAAGATTTCTGTTGATTATCAGACCAAGGATAAACAATACCTTTCTTTAAAAGTTTAGTCAAAGACAAAGCAAGCAATGAAAAATTTCGCACAAACTTCCTGTAAAAACTAGCAAGACCTAGAAAAGAATGTAACTCATGCACATTTTTGGGTATAGGCCAGTTCAATATTGCTTCTATCTTCTTAGGGTCAACCTCAATACCTTCTGATGACACAATATGACCTAAATATTCAATTTCTGTTTGAAAGAACTCACTCTTTTCCGGATTAGCATACAATTGATTATCTTTCAACAACTTGAAAACCAAAGATAGATGTTCATAATGTCCTTTCTCATTTTTACTGAATACCAAGATATCATCAAAGAATACTATAACACAATGCTGATATTTCAAAAATATGTGATTCATCATTCTACTAAATGTAGCAGGTGTATTAGTCAATCCAAAAGGCATCATTAGAAATTCATAATGATCAAATTCTGTTCTAAATGCAGTCTTAAATATATCAGATTTATCTAATCTCACCTGATGATAACCAGATTTAAGATCTATTTTACTAAATATGGCAGAACCTTGTAGTTTATCCATTAGATCATCTACCCTAGGAATTGGATATCTATTCTTTATAGTAATATTATTTAGGGCATGATAATCAATGCACATGCGATAAGTATTATTATTCTTCTTTACCAACAAAACAGGTGCACCAAATGGAGAACTACTAGGTCTAATTAATCCTCTGTTTAATAATTCCTCAACTTGATTTTCAATTTCTTTCTGTTCAATCTGGTTATACCTATATGGTGCTTTACAGGGTGGTTGTGTACCAGGAACTAAATCTATTTTTTGGTCTTCAGGACGTGAAGGAGGTAGTCCAGGTGGTAAATCTTTAGCAAAACAATCTTTAAATTGTGCAAGGAATTCTTTATGCCTAGGGTGCATATGTTTTTCTTTAGCTTGAAGTTCATTCACCCAAATTAGATAAGATTTACTACTTTTACGTAATGCACGTTTAGCTTGAGTATAAGTAAGCAGTGGAAAATTATTGGATGCGTGCATACCATACAATGTAATGTGTTTTCCTTGAAAATGAATTTTAATTGAATGCGTGGAATAATCTATGTCAGGATTATGTTGATGACGCCAAGGCATACCTAGGATAATATCACTGGACTGTAATGGTATAACTAGAAAATTTCTTCTTTCAGTGTATTCACCAATTTGAATTTCTAAATCATGCACCTTTTGTGTTCCATTATACCTTGTGCCTAAGAATGCCGCTTTAATGCGATAATGCGTAGGAACAATTTGTAATTTCAATTCTTTCACTAACTTTGCAGAAATAAAATCATGTGTACTACCATCATCATGTAAAATAATCTTTTCTTTTCCATGCACTAAACATTTCATTGTCAACAAAGAATGTGGAGTTGGCATACCTGGTAAAGTATCCGAAGAAGTAGTAATGTCATCCTCATCTTCCGTAAAGTCAGGCATTTCCTCATGTTCTTCATCTTCCATTGCTCCAAGATAGTTGATATGGACACGTGGCTGCTTCGATTGGCAATTGGCTGCTAGATGTCCAGGTTGATGGCATTTATAACACACTATAGGTTTGGCTTTAGATACATTGTTTGCAATGGCAGGAAGTCTAGGAATATTAGGATTTGGTTGTGAAGATGGCTTAGGGTTTTGATTGGTATTTGATGGCAAAGGAGGTGGTTTTGTCCAAGACTTACGAAAAGATGATAAAGGAAATCGACTTTGATTGAATCTTCTAAAATTTGAATTGAATTGCTTAGAACTATAGTTACCATTTGCTTGAAATTGTTGTGGACGCTTGTCTCTTCCTCGAAGCTTGTCTTCAGTATCATGAGCTAAATAAATTGCATCTTCAAGAGTTGCAGGCTCGAACATATTGACTTCAGCGTAGTAATGCCCAAGTAATCCAGACATATACTTGCGCTTGTGAGTTGCTTTAGGTACATCTTTAAGCATGCGTAGTTGGAGTAAAGCATTCCAAAAGCGTTCAGTGTACTGGGAAATAGGCTCACGATCTCTTTGCTGAAGAAGGTCCCATTGCTTTATGGCTTTTTCATGGAATTGTGGAGGAAGGAAATTCTGCATAAACTTCTTTTTGAAACTCTCCCAAGTAGTGGGACAATCTATGCTCTTACGAACCACGGTCCACCAAAGAGATGCTCGATCCACTAAATGATTAGTGACACACTTAATTTTATCTTTTTCAGCGTATGTCTCTTCATGAAAGTCATCATCAAACTGACAGATGAATGCAAGAACAGTCTTTCCATCTCGAATTCCATTGAAAGTACGGAATTTGAAATTTCTTTTACTTATCTTTGTTTCTTTGCGGATGGATTGAGCTTCGAGAGTCGCATCGATGGTTCGTCGGATAAGATCTTCGGATTGTGGTCCATCTTTGTCGGTAGTCGATCGTTGTAAATTGGCCAATTGAACTTGCAAGGCTTGCCGGGCTCTTCGTTCTTCATCTAGCTGCATCATAATTAAATCCAATTTTTGTTCCATCGTAGGTTCAAGAAGATCGCCTTCAGCCATTAAATCATCCATATTTTGTTCCATCATCCTGTAAAAATTCAAAAGATCTCACACTCTCAAAATCCAATTAGCGGGATGAGCATAGCTCAAAGTCAGGTGTACAAGGCTTATAGATTTTTGTTTGGATTTCACGGTCTTCGACTTTTGCGGTTGCGGGATTTGAAGTCTTCGTAAAATCTGCGTATGACCTTCTGTGTGTGCTGAAACTGGTTTAGCAAGTCTGCATATGCAAATAGGGTCTTCCAGGGAACAACTTTGCAGTTCAGTGCTTTTGCGCAGGAACAGTCCTTATGGGAGTTTTTGGAATAAGTCAGTTTTGACCTCCGCTGACTTGCAGGACTTGCAGAGTTACAGAACTTAAGGAACTTGACCAACTTTGGAGATTTTTGTGACTTAGACTTAGTTGATTAGGCTTGGAGCTTAATCTGAATGCCATGACGAATTTTGGGGGGGCGTTTTTCAGTGCCGCAAAATCACGGCGTAAACATCCTAATGCCACCGAGTTAAAAATTGATTTAGTAAGCTTTGTTTAAGCTTACTATTAAGCCTTTTAAACTTTCAAATAAGCTTTTTAAGCTTTTGGGCTATGGAGTTACAGCCAGACTGTTGAAAGAAAACGACTTGTAGAAGGAGCTTTCCTTGTGGTCCTCCGCTTCCCCAGGCCGGTCCTTCGCGATCAGAGGCTGTAGATAGAGATTCTTGACCGCCAGGAATCCAACCATATCGATCGTTTGCGATGAAACTGACTGTAGAGCTCGATTGTTCCAGGAGCTCCGCCTTCACGCAAGATGGGTAGCGATTGGAAGCTCTCGATCTCAGCTTCGCTCTGATACCACTGGTGCACAGATCGGATGTTGTATGCTCGCGTAGTGAACGCCGAAAGGTCCCCAAGAACAAAAGTACTCTACTTTTTGCACAAAACTCAAGATAGAAAGCATGCACGACATGAACAAGAGACCAATTGGGTGCAATCTCCCCCTATGCCTTATGTGAGCGCTCCACAAAGTATGTATTTTTTTGTATTAATCATCTTCAAGCTCAAATAGTAGCCCAAATTACAAAATAGCATGCTTTTGGCTTTTGAGTTTGCTTTAGTGCCAAATACAAATAAAGCTAATGGGCGGGTGCCCAAAGAGTCAGGCATATCCAATACAATGTTCAAATACAAATATCATAATCGTGCGCCCATGCGCATACAAAATAATAAATAAATATCCAACGCCTTAATAAATAGGCGTGATAAAATATAGGTGCCATGCCTAAGGTATGTGCCCATCAAAATATAAGTGATAACTCGAATACACGCTATCCTCCAATGCTTTCCTCCGCCACTGCTGCTATCTCTACACATCAACTGAAGCATTCACAATCGTTAGTAAAATAATACAATTAAACAGACAAAAGTGAATACCTAGCAGTCTTCAGCTACATAAATAAATCAACAGGTTAGAAATCAATCCTAACCTTAATTTATCACGAGCGCACTCTAAACTCATAAACATTTATTAATTTAATATGTATTTTGCGGAATCGCCTGCTATGGAATCACCCATGTACACACTAAATTAATGAAATGCCCGAAAAGGATAGGCGTCCCCATCAACTTCTAGCACAAAGAATCCACTTTGTGTATGAGCCCTAGTCAACAAAGTTTATGAAATCCACCGTAAAACCTCACGGAATCTACCGTGGCACGGAATCCACCGTAAAACCTCACGGAATCCACCGTGTAATATGCCTCCTGGTATCACTTCCAATTACTGGCTTTCACACTGTAACCAACGACTTCTGTCAAATCATGCTTATCTCACACTTCTGAAGCTATGTCACAAGAAAAAGGTCCTTTTGCTGGTCAAGCAATTGCATGTTCATCTCCTTGCTCACAGGAAGTTCTTCCATGTTGACTACTTGGCTGTTACATTGGCCAAATGCGATGCCCTTGAAGGAGCTTCCCATGTGTTTTTTTTGGCACTACCGAGTCGTACTGTTTTTCTCTTGGAAAGCCTTGATTGACATGTTTTTTTTGCACTACTGAGTCGTACTCCACATGCTCATACTTGAGCATACACATGAGACATGCCTCAATTGACATGCTCCATCTTGGACTGCAACCAGCCCAACAATACTTGTTGTTCCAATGACAGTAAGCATATACACCTTCACATGCTCCTTGCTCAAGGGCAAGAGCCAATAGAACAACAATGTCCACAAACAACAACCTTTCTCTTATTTGAGCATTCTTCCATGCTTGAAAATAGTAACTACAGAGGTAAAATGACTAAATACCTTCGACTTTTATCAACATCTTCTTTGATAATGATGGCACCACTCACTTGTTGTGAAAAACTCCATTTTCAGCCTCCATAATACAAAGCTCCTTCATTTTATGTTGATGGCCTCTTTGTAATCCTAAAAAATTTCAGCTCCCTCATTTGCAATCATAATAATTATGAGTATGCAAGATTTTTAAGAAAGGAATGGCTAAGACATACTAAGGGCATACAGCGATATAGGCTACATACATTTAAAAAAAGCACCATGATCAAGAGCCCTAACCAAGGCTCTGATACCATGTCAAGAATCCCAATGTGGGGTTGATCATGGTGTGTACAAAATGTTTGATACATTATCACGGAGGATTGTAATAGACAAGGTACTCCATGGCTAGAAAGAGAACTTCAACTTCAAGGCAAAAAATATGCACACTCAACAAATGTTCTCTTCTATTTCATTGCATACACAAGTTACATATATAAAGGAGGAGATACTCCATCAATGATCCCTCACACTTTCCATGTGTGTTCCCATGTGACACCATACAATCCACACTTTACATGTGTGCCCTATGTGGCACACTTTACTCCACATCTCTCATCCATATTCATGCACCATACAATCTTAAGCACATAAGAGTGCTTTCACATAGTACAAACTCGCAAATACCGAAGCTTACATTCTCACCCGGAAGGAGAGATTGTACCTGTCATACATCCTCTCTCTCAGCTTGACTTTGACTATCATACGTATGAGTAGATTGATTGGTATACTGTGGCCTATCAATGAAGCATGGGTCTATACTTTGTATTTTGATGGAGCTTCAAGAGGGTCTGCTAAGCATGGGAGTGTTGGTATGTTTACAAAAGACCCCAATATAGAGTTATTATAAAAATGGGAGTTTATTTATGCATTTCTTTTACTAATAATATAGTAAAATATAAAGCCTTAATCATGGGGCTGAATATAGCCCGGTATCCGCCATTTATTGGTGATAAGTGACTCGGAGGTAGTGATCAATCAATTGAATATAGCCTTAATCATTTATTGGTGACAAGCGACTTGGAGGTAGTGATTTTATTGTTGTACTAGACAGATTCCATGGAGTACTTGGAGCGAGCCTTTTGCTGCGCGGAAGCTTCTTATGGCCAAGTACAAGTGATGTCCTTTCTTTATGAGTTCTTTTTCTTTGTGCTATGTGTGTGTGTGTGTGTGTGTGTGTGTGTGTGGAAAATTTTATTCTTTTGGGACTTTCAGTCAAGGCATGAAGTCCCAAGGTTTGGTTTGGTACATTTTGGGGGAGGTTCCAGTAGTTGTCCGCCTCCTCTAAAGGCATTGTTTGGAATTTAAAGACTTTTTTGGAGAGTAGTCGTAGTGACCATGTCTTGCTAGCCTACTAGGTAGATGCTTCTAGAAATTTCTATTAATTGTGCGGCGAATAGAGAAGCCTATCAAATAAAGAAAGAGTAGAAACAATGAATATATATGAAGACTATAGTATATGAAGGTGTGTAAAAAGGGATTCTAACCCTTGAACAAAAGAAGAAGAAATAAAAATTCCAAGAGTAGATGATCATTGCCTTGTGAAGGCCTAGTAGGTTCTTGGAGACGAGTCAGTCGATGCCTTATCTTCCTGGGGGTGATGTCTAGTTGAAAAAAGAAACAAGGATGGTTGGAGTGAAAATAAAAGTGAGCAAAAGAAAAGGATTTAGTGCCGCCTTGTGAAAGCTTGGTAGGTTCTTAGGTGCAAAGATAAGACCTGAGGCATATGCCTTGTTCGCCTCACAATATGCTCAACTCCCTCCTTTTTACATGCCTGAGTATAAAGTCTAGAAGTATTACAAAATGATGTATCAAAAGTATCTATAAATAAAAGAGCAAGCTATAGGAGTCCTTTCCTAGTAGGAGTTCCTGGTCCAGTTGTCCTAAGTCATGTAGGTAGGTTAGACCACCACTTAGGATGACTCCTTTGATAGTTCTTTTTAACCATTTTATATTGGAGCAATTGGTAAGTGACTAGCTCTAAATCTTTGTCAGATTATATTACTTGGTGTATTCCTTGTGGATCTTCATGCCTTGATTTGGTTAGGGGGTAAGGTGAGAGCTATATTTGTGTTTTGTTGGGTATTGTTTTTTGAAATAGCTTGATGCTATTTATGGTTTCTTTATGTGCAGGTCACTTTGTGGATTCTGTGGGCTGAGTTGTCCTATCCCGTGGGTGGTCACCAACGAGAGAAGATTTTTGAAGCCCAATTTAGAGCATTAAAGATCTCGAGGAGTGTAAAGAGCAAATTTTCATGGAAAATAAAATGGTTACGGCTCAAGGAGCTGGAGTTTTTCTAAATGCATTTCGACACCAAGAATCCAATGCATGTCTCCATTCATCAATTGAAGGTCGTTTGACCCCCCATTTAATCCCTGCAATGTTTGGCATTATAAAGCATCTACCAAATCTAAAGGCCAGAAAGTGCATGTGTTTGACTCCCCATTTAATCCCCATAAGATTTGGCATTATGAAGAAGCTATTGGATTTGGGAGCCAGAAAGTGTGTGACAGAGGCTAGGTTGATAGATTTCAATGCCTTGAAGCCAAAAGTGTAGTCTCTTCGTGATTTTGAGCTCGTTTGGCCCTTCGTCTAGATTGGAACCACTTTTGGGAAGTGTGAACATGTAAAAACTGAATTGATTAACTTTTAAAGTTAATGATTGAGATAAGGGCTTAATAAAAAAACGTTTTTTTAGTGTGAAGAGGGGGATGTCCATTCTCGATTCTTATGTGACTGCGGGAATGATTAGGAATGCTCTGGGGGCTAAGATTGAGAATTTCTTCACTCCACATCACCACAAATTGCATGTAAAATGGTAGAATATATAGAAAACTCTGATTTTATTCTTTTTCTCTCCTCTCTGCACCTTGTTTCCATGGCTCAATCTATGTGAGAAAGGGGTGGGCTAAAGCTATAAATTTTGAATGTGTGATGATGTGAGAGTATTATTAAGCATAAATCAAAGGTTGGGGATGCGGCCATGGAAGAGCATCAATGACTTCCCAACTTTGAAATATGTGCGAGTTCGTATTAAAATAAATGTGTAAGTGCTCATTTTGATGTTTTATGATGATTCTTTCACATATAATTTGAAAAATGGTTTCAAATGATTGAATATGATTTCTAGTGCATGAAAAATCAGAATTCTCATGTAAGAAGCTGGGAATACTTAGAATGCTATTAATATGCCATGTCACATTGACACTGGTATATAAGGAGAGAAGTTGTAATTTTTCACATCTTTTGACATATCAATACATTTACAAACTTTCTCTCCCTTCTTGCTCCAAGCTTCTATGGCTTCCTCATCTTTCCTGTCTTTCTCTCTCCAATTCTAGTCTTTCTCTCTCCTCGTCACTCTATTTCTCTCTCTTCCTGCAGTCTTTCTCTCTCCTCTGCAGTCTTTCTCTCTCCTCTTTTTCTCTCCCTAGTTCTCTCTCTGACAAGTGGTATCAGAGCTTCAGTCTTTGATCCATTATTTTCTTCCATTTTCACTCTCATTTTCCTATTTCAAAACCAATTTCAGACAAAAATGGTACAAGACAGTGACTAGTGGAGTGCTGCAGGACAACTACAGTTAGCAATGATTACATCTGGAGATATCCAAGGTCAGAGATGGCGGGTAAAGGCTTAAATGGCTGGACGTCATCAAATTTCATGCAAAAATGGAGGTAACTAGGGTAAAGAATGGTTAACCGGGCTTAGTTACAGACTAAACTACAGTTACTTTTCAAAAGAGAGCTTCTCTTCTCTCTCCTTCAAGCTTTTGGCTGAAGCTTTCATGGTGGATGTCAAGAAAGTCTCAAATATCTCTCTCTATTGAACTTATCTCTCTGTCAAAGCATGGGGCAAAGAATCTTTGTTGCATGAGCTACAGGAGGATTACCAATCTTGATCATTGCTGAGGAGTAGCAGCCCTGGAACAGCCCGAAAAATGCGCCGAAAAATGCGCTGAATTCCCTGGTCACTACTCCCTGCTCAGCTTGCTCCACAACCTCAGCCATTGATCATAGCTCTTGAAGGCTTCATCAAGCACTGATTGGCAACAATCTTCAACCTCTGAAGCATTCTGATCAGCCATTCCTCTGTTCAAACCCTAATACACAGCAGGGCAGCCATAGCCACAGACATGGAAGCTCATATTTCTCAAAATTTTGGACTTCCTCGACCTTCAAGGCTTCTCTAAAGCTGAATACAAGCTGGATAGACTTCAAGATTGAAGACATTGAAGAGATTTCAGCCCGTGCATGTCAATGAAGCTCAAATGGAAGGATTATTTTGGGGCTTTTCATCAAGGAGCTTGTATCTTTGAAGTTCAAGTGTTCAAGCAAGGCTGGAGTATTGATCTTTCGAGGATTTCATCATTTTGAAGCATGTATGGACTGATTTCATGGAGATTTCAAGCTTTATGTTGGATTTATGGTGGATTATGAAGAACTCTTGCATCAACCGGGTTAAAGCTGATATCCATCATCATTTTCAAGCTTAATGGAGGTATTTTCTTTTGCTAATCTCTGAAATCTCTCAATAATCCTATTGCTAATGGCTTTTCCACTTGTTGATGAGAGGTTATTGATCAATTAATTCACTGGATTGATCAATAGATCAGAGAATAGTTTTAATTTCCTTCAATCTCAGCCTATTCCATTGAATTCCTTTTGATTCAAAACCATTACTCATCTTAGGTAACATTTGATCAGCTTGATGCATAACCTTGATCTGTTTTGTTGAAAATTTTCTCACCCAAGCTGAAATATTGTAAAAGGGTAAGTACTAGCAATCAGTGAGTCACTGAATTGCATAGGTAAAACCCTTCTCCCATCTCAAGTTCTCTTATCTCAATCAATTGCATCTCATGAAAGGCTGAATGAATATTTTTGGAATTGCATATCATGCTGATTGCTTAGCACACTAGCCTCTGCCATGTTGATATTCCCACCGAGGAAAAAGGTGGATGCCGGGGGAGATAGTGGGACAAAAGAGAGGTGACCCTCCCTCACTATCGAAGATCTCGAAGGGGTGCAACCAACCGACCCGGGGGGAACTTTGCCCACCTCCCGGTGATTCGGAGCCCGTGTAGGGAGCCCGTCTTGCCGTTTTATCCCTCACACAGGTACAGCGAGTGGAAAATTGAAGATTGAAGACTTTCCAACGACTCAAGTACCTACTGGAGTAAAACAGGGTAAAACACGGCATTTTCAGGTTACCCACAGGGTATTTACAGGTGGATACAGGTACACCCTTTGATACTGAAGTACAGGTGCAGGTACTACAGGGTACCCACAGGTCGTATATACCCCTTTGCAGGGTTTGGTAGCCATTTGAGGTTACTTTCTTGCATTACAGGGTCAAAACAGGGCACTTACAGGTCTAAACAGGGTGCAGGACTGGACAGTTCAGACTCTGAAATTCAGTTACAGAATTTTTTGTCCTAAACCTGTTATAGCGTGCTATAGCTCATCTCGAAGAGGGCATTGTAAGCTTCGATTCGCACAAAAAAGTTTTGCAATCGGAGTTTTCTAGCCAAAGTTATAGCCGTTTTACTGACAGGGGGTACTGCAGGACTGCACTAGTATGGCAGGGCATAAAGGCAAAAATAAGGTCCAGGAGGACTATACACAGCAAATCAGGGATTCTATGATGGAAAGCACACTTCAAGAGAACCCTAAAGAGGCTCAACAAGGAGAGATTAGTATACTCAATGACGCTTTGTGTGCCCATGAACTAAGACATAAGGAACGTCATGAGACTATTTTGTCAGCAATGGAGCATATGATTTTATCATTTGATCAAACAAAGTCTACTGTTGAGAAGATGATGGAATCAACTAACCGAACCAATGCATCCATTGATAAGTTGGTAGAATCTAATGCTCAACTTATGGCACAATTTTCTCAACTCATGCAGTCACAAAAGGGATCAAAAGAAGCAAAAGAGAAGGCTTGTTCAAATAGTGACCCCTCAGTCCCACTTCAGCCATCCAACCAAAATGGTTATGGAGATGGGATCATAGGAAGAAGAGGCATATCCAATAGTCAATATGAAGTGGGAGAAGCTTCACAAAGGCATGATGACTATTTGGGCAGTTTAACGGAGCCAATACTCAAGCTTTTGGACTGCATACTCAGCATTCTAGGGGTGCTTTACCAACAGGAAGATTACATGGTAATTCTCAGCCACCTGTTGGAAGATTTCAATCTCATTTTGGGGGTTCTATACTTAGAAATTCCGATCAGCCAGTTTTGGGACAGCAACCTTTCCATGATAGAGAATTCAAGGATAAAATTGTTTTATCCAAATTCAATGGCCAGTCATCTTCACCATCAGAATTAGAGGAATGGACTTCTAAGATGGAGTCTTATTTCGACATATTTCCTAAAACTGATGATATGAAGATACATTTTGCCTCCCTCCACTTAGAAGGATTTGCTCACACTTGGTGGAGGTATATTAAGAAAGAGAATGTACTTATTGAGAATTGGGACGCTTTCAAGGCACTTATGGCTAAAGTCTTTGTTTCACCTCTTGAAAAAGAGAAGTTAGAACGAAGATGGTATGGCTTGGAACAAAGGAGCCTAAGTGTAAGAGAATATACAAACCAATTCCTCAACTTGACCATGTATGTGGAAAACATCAGTGATGAGGCCAAGTTACACAAGTTCATGTATGGTTTAGAACCATCCTTGTCAGCTGATGTTATGGCGCAGAATCCTACTTCACTTTTCAAGGCTATTGAGCTTGCAGAGCGCTTTGGAAGAAAGTATAGGAAAGAGTCTTCATTTCAGCCAAGTTATGGACAGCCAAGGACTGTTTTAAAGCAAGGGCAAGTTGGTAACAATTATGGCAGCAATCATATGCCTAGTGGGAGCTTACGGATACCAACTTATCCTCCATTTAATGCTTCTAGGCTTCAAAGCAATTTCAGGACAGCAAACAGTCCAAAGGTTGAATTTAAGCAAGGTGACAATAAGCCTAAGTCTACTTCAACCAATACAAATTCCAGAAATATTCCCATGGATCTTTACAAGGAAAGAAAGGACAAAGGCTTATGCTTCAAGTGTGGAGAAAAGTATACTCCTGACCATGCTTCAAAGTGTGTATACAAAAATGCCAAGCCAAAAATTCAGAGTATGCTAGTTCTTGAGGACCTTGAAAATGACATAGATGAAGTTAATACAGCTCCAATCAATGCTGAAAATGAAGATTTCGAGGATGATGGTGGACAGGAGTACTTCTATGATCCATTTGACTCTTTTCCTTTTGATCCAGGCGGTGATATCCCATTTGATCCTGGTGGATTTTGTAATGAGTTGCCTGCTGCCACTAATTGTTCTATCTCTATGGATGCTTGGATGGGATCTAAGAACCCTAATACACTTCGTATGAAGGGAAGCATATGTGGAAAGCCAGTGTTCATCCTGATAGATAGTGGCAGTACCCACAGTTTTGTCAATAAATCCATTATGTACAAGTTGAATTGTGATCCCACCGACTTACAGCAGCCCATTAGAGTACAAGTGGCTAATGGTGAAGAGGAAATCAGCACACAGATTTGCCCACAGGTTTCTTTGCAGATGGCTGAAAATTTTGAAGTCAAAGTAAACCTGATCACTTTGGAAATGGGGCCCATAGATATTGTACTTGGTTGTGACTGGTTGATGACCTTAGGCAGGATTACTATGGATTTCTCACAGTTATATATGGAGTTTTTCTCCAATGGACAGCTCATCCGTTTACAGGGAATCCTTAGTAGATCCGATTTTCAGCTTATCACCATTCAACAACTCAAGAAAGAGTACAAGAAGCGCTCACAGATATTTGTATTGCATTTGAACAAAGAAACACAGGATCAGCCCAATAATTCAGCAAACCATCCAGCCTTGATAGTCTTGATTGATTTGGAACCTAACTCAAAGACAATCAATAAGCCACCTTACAGACTATCAAAATGTGAACGAGAGGAAGTAGCCAAGCAAATCAAAGAAGTGTTGATGTGTTGAGACATCATAGGCTTTTTGCTAAGGAGAAGAAGTGTTCTTTCCTGCAGACTGAAGTGGAATACTTGGGACATATAGTCAGTGAAAAAGGAATACAGGCTGATCCCAAGAAGGTGCAATGCATAAAAGATTGGCCAACGCCTACTACTACTACTTCTCTTAGAGGATTTCTTGGTCTATCTTCATTCTATCGCAGATTTATAAAGCATTATGCGGCAATTGTAGCCCCTTTAACTGACAGGTTGAAGAAAGAGGCTTTCTTTTGGGATGCTCTTGCAGATAGCAGCTTCAACCAGTTAAAGGAATTACTTACCACTGCTCCTATTCTTGTATGCCCGGATTTCTCTAAAGAGTTTACTATACAGTGTGATGCTAGTGGCCGTGGCATTGGGGCTGTTTTGCTTCAGGAGCATGGAGTAATTGCATTTGAAAGCCGTAAGCTTACTGATAAGGAGATGGCCATGAATGTTTATGATCAGGAAATGTTGGCTATTTTGCATGCTATCAAGAAATGGCACCATTACTTATATGGCAGCCGATTCAGAGTGCATAGTGATCATCGCGTACTCAAATATTTCCTTACTCAGTCAAATCTTACTCCAAAGCAACGACGATGGGTAGCAACATTACAAAATTATGACTTTGACATCACTCATACAAGGGGCAAAGATAACATAGTGGCTGATTCTCTCTCTCGTATGTGGGCCTGCAAAGTATCAGCCATGACGGAATTACATAGTGATTGGATTGAAGAGCTACAAGAGGCATATCTCTTAGATGAGGAATTCAGCCAAATCTTTCAGAAATTACAGCAAGGTCTTATGGAAGAAAACTCACATTACCAGCTTAAAAATGGTCTTATTTGGTGGAAGGGCAAGATTGTTATTCCCTCTACTTCTTCTTTCAAGCGAAAAATTATGGAGGAGTTGCATTCTTCGCCTTTAGCTGGACACTTGGGAGTTTTCAAGACTTATGACAGGATCAGCAAGAGCTTTTACTGGAAAGGACTGTGGAAAGATGTCAAGGACTTCATTATGAAGTGTATGCCTTGTCAGCAAAATAAGGATAGCACCCATAAGCCAGGAGGTTTATTGCAGCCATTGCCTATTCCTACGGGTAAATGGACTCATATTACTATGGACTTTATCACTGGCTTACCTACTACCAAGAAGGGGTGGAATAATATTTATGTGGTGGTTGACAGACTCACCAAAGCAGCTCATTTTATCCCAACAAAAATTCAGTTTACTGCTTCTCAGGTGGCCAACCAATTTATGGAGCATATTTTTAGATTACATGGTTTACCGCAGGTGATTGTCCATGATAGGGACTCAAAGTTTATGAGTAACTTTTGGCAAGCGGTATTTACATCTATGGGTACCAAGTTGGCTCCATCTACAGCTTATCATCCCCAAACTGATGGACAGACAGAGAGAGTTAATAAATGGTTGGAGACTTATCTTCGCCATTTTTGCTATGATGTCCAAACCTCTTGGGATTCTTGGTTACACCTGGTTGAGTTTGCTTATAATAATTCCACTCATGCGAGCATAGGAGTTTCACCCTTTGAGGCTTTGTATGGTTACAAGGTGCCCCTACCCACAGTCATTTTTAACGAAAAGATCAACCCTCATGGGAAGGAAGAGTTGGAAAGAATGCAGACCCTTCTTCAGCAATGCAAGGTGAATCTAAGGAAGGCTCAAGATCAGATGAAGATGTATGCTGATGAGAAGATGAGGCCTTTAGAGTTCCAGGAAGGAGAGCTGGTTTTGTTGAAGGTGTCTAAATCCAAGTACTCTACATTGAAAGATGGATCTAGTAATAAGCTTGCCCACAGATTCTATGGCCCTTACATGATCCTTAAGCGGATTGGAGATTTGGCATACAGACTAGAACTTCCCTCTTCTACAAAGATTCATAACGTCTTCCATGTTAGTCAGCTCAAGCCCTATTATGGTGATCCAGTGGATATAGTTGGTGAGCTGCCACCTATTGATGAAGATGGTATCGTTCAGTACATCCCAGAGGCTGTTATAGGTCAGCGTGAAAAGAAGCTTCGATCACGTTCTATTGTGGAATATTTGATTAAATGGAGAGGTTTACCCTCTGAAGAGGCTTCTTGGAGACCTGGTTCAATATTGGATGAGTATCCATACTTGAAGGATACATTGGTGGCTGAAGCCTATTGCTTATGGAGCTAGTATTGGTGCAGACTGGTTCAGGACAGCACGCTGTTTTAGAACAGTTTTTGCCGTACTTCATTTTCAGAATTGAGCTATCTACATGAGCTTAAAGAACTCTTCAAGAGCTTCGTTTTGATATGTGGTACATCTCATTTGGACACTTCTATCAAAAGTTATGGCAGATTTGGTCCAGCAGGGTCTGTTATTTCAGCAAGCTGTCTACTTTCTTCTGGAACTATTTGTTGAAGATTCTATGGCTCCAATGGCTTCTAAAGTTCTTCAAATCATGTATATAGTGGGGTTCTCTTTCCGTTCTTCGAATTCAGCCCTTGTAATGATAATTCTTCACTCATTCCCCATTTGTAAAGCTGTAAAACAGAGTAGTACTCTGTTCTATCCATCTTTTCTTTAGTTCTTTCTAGGTTTGTTTTTGAGGACAAAAACTTTTGGGAAGGGATGGATTGTAAGAAGCTGGGAATACTTAGAATGCTATTAATATGCCATGTCACATTGACACTGGTATATAAGGAGAGAAGTTGTAATTTTTCACATCTTTTGACATATCAATACATTTAATTACAAACTTTCTCTCCCTTCTTGCTCCAAGCTTCTATGGCTTCCTCATCTTTCCTGTCTTTCTCTCTCCAATTCTAGTCTTTCTCTCTCCTCGTCACTCTATTTCTCTCTTCCTGCAGTCTTTCTCTCTCCTTTGCAGTCTTTCTCTCTCCTCTTTTTCTCTCCCTAGTTCTCTCTCTGACATCTCAATCGATTCTTACTATTTATATAATAAATGTTTTATGGTGATTCTTTCACATATAATTTGAAAAATGGTTTCAAATGATTGAATATGATTTCTAGTGCATGAAAAATCAGAATTCTCAATTGATTCTTACCATTTATATAATAAAAATAAAAATCGAGAAAACCCACAATGTGAGATTTTGAAAAAATTGAGGGTTTTATGTTTTTTCATGGTTCTTTTGGTGTTCATATGGGATAATATGAAGAATAATATTGGTTCTTGGTTCATGAAAGCTCTACAAGTTTGAAAATAAAAAACCAATAATAAATAATAACATAAATCAAGAAAAAATATAGAAAAATGAGAAAAAATAGATTTTATACATGAAAAAATACAAAAAATATGAATATTTTTGTGAATATATGGTGGGATTAGGACATGAGGTTTACCTCGACTTATTCCCATTTTTCATGTTAAGGTACGTATTTATTGATTTTTACACATGAAAAATATATAAAAATACTATTTACACCTACCAATGAATGCAAAATTATAAACAGTAGGGAGAAGTGTTGTGGGGAGTCAAGAATCCATTGAAATATGATTTTATGCATATCTTGATATGTAGGATTTGTTTGTTTTAAGTCTAAGAAGGGTAGTAGTATGAATTACTTTGGTGCCGCCTTAGCAATGACGCACTGCGTTTAGAGTGAAGTCATGGAAAGACTTGTTTGTGCACAATCCAAACTATTTGATCTATAAGTTTACTTGTTTGTACAATTAAAGGCATTCACTTTGCATCCACATTTTATATGTGGTATCATGAGAATCATCTCATGGATGCATAGCACTTGTTTGTGAATATTTGACCAACATTGAGTATGAGGTTCCCTAAGCCATAGATTTAGATGATTGTAGCCTTTGGGGCCTGATTTGGTAAGGATTGAATTATCTTCTCTACGATATTAATAGAGAGAACTATGTTACGTATGTGCTTTATGTTGAAAGGGCACATATTGGGGCTAATTCGTGGGGTATAGGAGAGCCGTAGTGGGGCCTCAACAATTAGCTAGGAGATACTCCCTGTGTGTGTGATATGAGGTGCTAGTCATCGATCTATTTGGGAACTCCAATTGCTTGGAGTCGGGAAGGGTAACACATTGGACTATGCTTTAGAAATAGTATCTAAAAATGCATTCTTTGGTTCAATCAATTGATAGTGTTTATACACTTCTATGTTGTGAGGCCGTGGGGTTGTTTAGGTGAGTTTAGGAGGCCTAGCTAGAGCCATAGAGATAGTGTAGGAGATCAACCCTTCTACCCATGTAAGGAAACATTCCATTTTGGCCCCCTAAAATGATAAAAGTCGTTTTTTTCCTAATATCTAATGGTCATTCGTTTTACCTATTCGCTAATATGATTTTTATGAGAAAAGTTCTTGGCTAATTGAGACCACCCATCTATAGGTTTGGACTCGTCGCGGATCCATCCACCTGCTTTTCTCAATAGATTATTTTTAATTATCTATTTACCTACCACTTTAGGTTTGATATATAAAAATAACTTCTTTGATTATCTTCTAGCAGTGGTTCATTACACGTCTTTATTTCATGACACAAAAATAGTGTAAAGCAATTCTTTCTCAAACAACTCCTTTAGAAAAAATATCTACAATTCTTCTTATTTTGACTAGACATAATATCAATCTGAAGGTATTATTCCCATCAAGTTCAGTACCTAGACTAGTATTGGGACTTCGAGAGTACTATCTAGGTTCAAAGGATATTTGATTGTTCATAAGAGTCTAAGAAATTTGTGACTGGAGCCCCTTGGTATCCTCAACTCCTCCTACCCAACTAGAATTTCTTACCACAGGACCTTTCATGTTGTGGTCGGTCCATACTCACCACGTGAAAACAAAAACCCCTTGGAGTAGGTTTTATTCATGCTAACCTTGGGGAGGTCTAGCATCATTAGGGAACACTACCTCAGTCAACATTCTATGCTTATTAGAATAGTGTCTCAGTTTGGCAATCTATACCCAACTATCCATTTCTTATCTTAATAATTTAAGAAAACTCAAAATCTAATTTACAACCACAAAAAACTTAGTATTATACACACTAATTTTAATGAATTTCCTTCCAAGACAGTCCTTTTCCTAGAATGACAATATCATGGCTAAACTTAGTGTAAGTGGAAATATCTTTCAATGACCCTCTTGGATTTACTCTTTCCTTTGGGATCTAGGCCAATATAAATTTAAAAAAGATTTTATTTTTCAAAACTCCCCTCTTCAAGGGTTCAGATAATCCATCAATCCTTTTAAGATTGCTAAATGACTTCTATAAGAAAAACAAACTTTCATGATGATCTCTTTTCTCTTTTTTTTTTACCTTAATGGGATTCTGTTTATTCTTATCTAGTGATAACTTAATAGGTTCAAAATCCTTAGATATTTTACTACAAAAAGTATTCTAATAATCCCATCTCAAGATTGTTCAATGAATTAGCATTTGTATTTATTGATCGAAGGTTCCATCAATTTAGTACAAGTTGAATTCAATTTTTTCTACTAAAATATTTATTAATGCAAAAATCATAGTCCCTAAATCTAGTTCTTGGTAAATGTTACTTGATGCAATAAAATCATGAATTCTTTTGGGTAGTATAGTAACTTCACTGTATCCTATTCCTAGTACATCTTGTGTAATCAAATTAATCCTTTGAATTTGTGATAAAGAATATTCATTTAATAAATTTTCTATGCATGAGATTATATGAAAAAATCCTACTCTTAAAAGTGTAATTTTACCAATCAGTGAGATGATGATCTATTTATCATACTTAATATTTAAAATAATAGTAAAATATGGCAGTTGGAGATTTACGACGAGCACTTGGTTGTTGTTGGTATTCACAGCTTCATTTGTAATTTGGTACTTCCCATTTTATTTGTAGTGGTTGTACATGTAGTTTATTAATAGCTTCTACTTTTGCAGCATCAAAAGGGTTTTAGTTGAAAGGTTGTATCCACTGGGGATCAGAGAGAGAAGGAAGTAGAAAATAGAAGATAGAAGAGTGTAGGTAGGATCATCCCTTTCATGTGATAGGGTGCTATAGAAAGCCATCCGGGCCTCTAAGTTAGAGTCTTAGATGTTTTTGTGCCACCTAAGCTAAGGCTCATAACCCTCCAGTCTCTGATATACCTCCACCGCCTTGTCTTCCTAGTACTCTGCAAGCTCCTATTGCCACCTCGTGGGATGCCTCATTCATTCCTCTAGCCATCTCCTTTGTAGCCTTGCTAAAAGCTTAATGATATCCTCCACCACCCTTGGAGATAGTAATAATGTACGAGGGAAGGTAAAGGAGAACTCAAAAGGATGGTCACAGTTTTCCCAATGCTTTCACATGATAAGTTCCTAGGCCTAGTTCATAGGGTCGTACTGCTCACTTTGAGAGATGTCCACTTATGGAATTTGTAGTGTTTTGGCTTGGAGCTTCCTACACAGGCGAGTTCCACCTGTTCTCTGTGTTTGTGCCTCATCTCCACCATCCGTCCAGGTGGCATAGTTTCCTCCCCTTACTCTTCTAGCTATGCTTGTGGTTGCTATAGAGGGGGGACTTGGTTCCTACACTTGTTCTTCCTCTTATTGGTCCTATTCAAAATCAGGCCTTCCTCTCGGCTCCATTGGCTCTTATTGGGTAGCTGTACTTGCTCCTCTGGCTGCCCAAACCCTAGCAAGATGAGTTCTTGTGAGGTTAAGACAGGATCTAAGATTAGATGGGCTCGTTGCTCCTCTAATCCTAGGCTAGTGCTAGGCTTGGGTGCCTTGGCATGGAGTCCATTTGCAGCACCCTCCTTGCTAGTCCTAGTTTTCTTTTTACTTTCTCCAGTGTTTCTTCTCCACTTGACTATGTGACATTCGACAATGTGGTTAAAAAGGCATGTTGTTGCTCCAACATTCCTATCTCGACAGCCATGGCTTTGCTCCTAGGAGAGGTGATGACTCTTGGAATGGGCTAGCCTCTGTAAACTGTCTTTGACTCCTATCTTTGTTCTTGGCTGTCCATTTCTCTGCATTCTCTTTCATTTGATCTAGCCCTTAATTTTGGTATTAGGCTAAGGTGGCGATCACCTACTCTCCTGTCCTTGACATAATGTGTGCATTTGTTGCTACTCTTGGTTTTTGCATTCTACTTGTTCCCTCAGTATGACTTGCTTGTGGAGAGCTGCTTGAAGTTGGTTGTGCAACTTTGCCAATTTCTTCGTGGTCTCCTCATCTGTTTGAGTCCTTGTTGCTTGCAGCTCTTTCCTTGCCTCCTCACTTTGCCTCTTCAACTCCTCCATTTCTAGCTCTCAACGCTTGTTTTCCCTAGAGTTGAAAAGGCACACATGTTTTCTTATGCAATGCAGTTCTCTCTTTCTTCATCATACAATCCTTTAAGCTCTCTTCTCCTTCCCTTGCCTTTAAGGCCTCTTTTAGTGCAATCGTCTCCCCATTTAAGATGGTCATTACCCTTTTTCTTTCTAGACTGTAGGCTACAAAGGCAATCTTCTCTTCTTCCAGCTCTGCAAGTGCAACCTTTTTCTCCTCTGTCATCTTGTTGAGTTGGCTTTGAAGCTCTTTTACCGATTTTTCATGATCTTGAATGTTGTGCATGACTAAAGGTACGAAGTAGTTGATACTTCTAAACAGGGCACCTTTGGCCCTTGGCGTGATTCTGCATCGACTTTGCTGCCTCTTTGTTCTTGCAAGGGGAATCCTTTGCTAGGTGCATACAATTTCTTGCACTTTTCTCACTATAAGTACTGTACCTAGGCCATGATGTTACTTTCATTGATCACCCCTTCAATAGTTCCTTATGGCGGGGTGGTTTTTTGGGTGGCCATGATTGGTGGGATTGCGTGTAGGGGAACTTTACCCTTGCCTTCCACCACTGCTCTTGGTTCGATCTCTTCTATTGTTATGCTTGTGCTTGGCATGTCATCTGGTGCTCGGCTTCCTTGCCAATTCCTAAGACTGGAAGGGATGATCCACTGATCTCCCAATGGCTAGGGCTATCTCCTCCTCCTCTTGTTGCCTCAATCATTCTTCCTCCTCTTCTTGTTTCTTCTTATGCTCTTCTTCATGCCTTTTCGATTCCTCCTCCACCCTTTACATCTCTCTTTTCTTCAGAGGTGGACCAGGTTTTTCTTATGGGGATTTTAAGAGTGATCTTTTTTCTCCCCCTTGGCTCGATAACTATGAGCCTTGCTGCTCACTGACTATCCTCTCACTTAAGGTTCCTTTACTGTTGAGTGGGTTGGTTCCCTTTTCATTAGCAACTCTTTCTGTTTTGTCTTACTATTCCTTATGGAATTCATCCTCCCCCCTTCTTGGGACCTAAAACGGGCCGGCCCAAAACTGGCTCGATGTGGCACTAGCCGGTGGGCCTCTACTACACACCCAAGCCACCCCTCATGGCCTCATGGCCTCATGGCTAGGAGCATCTAAGGGGTATACTACCCTAACCTCTAATACACAACATCACATTTGTATGGATTGTAATCCAATGGATAACTCTTCCCACACTCCTCAAAGGGAGTCCCTACACATATCGGTGTGATACACCACATAAGCACAAACAAAGGGAGTGCTCCTGTGCTAATTGTTGTGGCCCCACTATGGCTCTCCTACACCTCAGGATTGGCCCCAAGATGCACCTTGAACACATAAAGCATGTAAGATACATATTCCACTCTTTTAATTAGTTGTTCCAGGAGATAGTAAATAGTTCTAACTGAATACTCCCTAAGGAACGAACCACTAACTCTACAGCTTAGGGTATCTCACACTTGATGTAGGTCATTGTTCATGAAAACAATTGTTGTGCATCCAAGATGATACCATATTTTGCATGCAACAATGTAGTTGTGTATGGTATATAGTGCTCAATCAATTTTCTTATTGACAACCAACATTGTGAATGTGTAAAAACATGTCTTTTCATGCATTTACTCTAAACCAAGATTGGTACATTGCGTAGAGGCCAGCATTGAGCATGCTCACGCTGCTGGACCCTCTTAATTTTAAACCACATGTGTCCTATATGCGATACATTAGAAAACCACAAAAATTAAGTATATTATCAACACTTAACATACCCCTTCTACCTACTGCTTAAGATTGTGCATTTGGTGTGGTAGTTTAGAGAACATTTTTTAAATGTATTTTTCCTTCATGAAATCAATAAAAACGCACTTTAACATAGAGATAGGGATGAAATGAGGCTAAAACTCATGCCTCAGTCTTATCATACATTCATAAACACAAATGCTATTTTTTCTATTTTTGGAATGTAAAAAATCTATTTATCTTTATTTTTTCTTATTTGTCACTATTTATTTACTGATAAATTTCTCTTGATCACATTTTTCCTTCAAGTTTTCATACTCGAGTGTGTAAAAAGGAGGGAGCTGAGCATAGTGACCCAAGGAGAATAGTGCATTGGCCTTAGGTCCTAACTTGGTACCCAAGAACATGCCAAGCTCTTGCAAGGCGACACTTCAATCTTTTTCTGTTATGCTCACTTGTTTTTTTGCTCCAACCTTCCTTGGTAATTCTTTTCTAGTTAGATGCCATCCCTAGGAGGACAAGGCATGGACCCTGGGTCTTAACTTGTCCCTAGGAACCTACCAAGCCTTCACAAGGGATAATCAACTACTTTTGAGATTTTTTGTCTTTCTTGCTTCTTTCTATTTTAGGGGGTTAGAACCCCTTTTTACATACCTTTGTATTGTTATATTTCAGATATATTCATGCTTATCTCTTCTTTTTATTTTGGTACGCTTCTCTAACTACCTCACACTAGTAGAGACTCCGAGAATAGCTGCCTAACATGCTAGTAGAACATGCTCACTAGGACAGCCTTCTAAAACCAAGTCTTAGAATGCTTGACATGTCTTTACAGGAAGTAAACAACTACTCGAACCTCCCCTAGATATACCTAACCTAACCCTGGGACTTCATGCCATGATTGCTGGTTCCCAACAAAATAACAATTCTCCCCAAGTACATAAAAACATATAGCTTAAAAGAAAAGTACTCGTAAAGGAAGAACATCACCTGGACTTGGCTACAAGGAGCTTCTATGCAGCGAGAGGCTCCCTCTAGGTCTTCCTAAATCTATTTAGCACGACACTAAAACAAAATCCATTAACGGCACCTGCACTAAATAGACACATGGCCCGAGTCTTGGCCTAACGAGATGTGACATTTCACTATAGAATGACTGGCCCTCTTAGCCTAACAAGATGATGCACAAAATGACAATTTAGCAGCGTACTACTAAAACAAACCCTTGGTCCCCACATAACTCTATTGAAGCATAAAACCGACCAAGGATAAGGGCTTCTCTGGCCCTACACTAAATGTATCAAGTTATTGGCTAACCCCTGCATAAAATAGAAAGGGGTGTCCAACAAATATGACGATAAACAATCCTATGCATCCATGAGAGAATAGAAAGGTGCTCAATTGCTGCATAACAACTCATAACCCAAACTAGCCATCAATGGCCAAAATAGGGCGTGTTAGTAAGAAGACTCCAAAGTAGCCCTAGCCTAATGTTAGAAGGTGATTCTAAGAGTTCTCTTGGACCACAATTGAAAAAAACATCTTTAACAAAAGCATACTTGGCCAAGGAGTCTGCAAAGCGATTCCACTGTCGAGGCACTAGTTGACAAGTTAGTGTCTCAAAAATATACAACATATCCACCATCAAGGCTGCACAATGGTACATTTGTAGGATGGGATCCCATACACTATAGGTCCCATTCAATTGGTTGATCATAACTATGAGTCACCTTTCACTAATAACTGGCATATACCACCACATTGGGCTACATTTAGTCCCATAATCAAGGCCTTGTATTCTACCATATTATTAGTCAAAGAATGTCCTAAATATACTCCCATTTTCATAACAACCCTACATCATGGATCTTTAATGACCACACCAATGCTGGCATGTTTAGCGGGCCCTCTAGAAGCTTCAGCATCAAAATACAAAGTATAGCCCTAGTCTTCACTAATAGGCCATGCCATACTTATAAGGATCTAAAACGAGCTTGACACTAGCTATAGGCACTAGCTGGGCCTTTATAACACTCATAAGACAACCCCACATGGCCTTGCGGCCAGGGGCATCTAAGGGACACACTATCCTAATTGCTACTGTAGATATCACGTTTGTAGTAGAACATAGTCCAACGATTGTCCTTCCCTACTCCTCAGAGGGAGATCCCATACATCTTGGTATAATATACTACGTAACACAAATATAAAGGAGGCACCCCTCTGGGTAAATGCCATGGCCCCATTGCAGCTCTCCTACACGGAGAGGACTGGCTCCTCAATGCGCTGCTCTAACATAAAGAATATATGAACAATCTCCACTCTTACATATTTTGAACGATCCAGGAGATTTGATATTTCCTTACCAAGATTTTCCCCAAGAAACCCTTCATTTATCCTACAGCTCGGGTTTCCTTACACACTCCATGTAGGTCAATGTTTGGCAAAAAATTGCAATGCATCCAGGAAACCAGCTAGGTGAAGTGCAAAAACGACCCTTCAATGATTTTTTGACTAATCGTACGTGCGGCATTGATAGAGACTAGCACCGAATTTCTTTGTGCTACTAGTCTTCTTAATTCAAATGATAGTCTATCCTATATGTTGTGCATAGACAAATAGATTAGAAATTTCATCATTTTTAGCAACTAACCACTTCCACAAACCCTCCTTCACTCCTATCATTTATGTTTTGTATTCGTTGGGTAAGTGTAGGGTTTATTTTCATGTATTTTTCTATATAAAAATTGATAAAAACACACTATAACATAGAAACAAGGCTTGATCCTCATGCTCTAGCCTTGTTATATGCTCATGAACATAAAATGTATTTTTTCCTAAATTTTTAGGCGAGAACTAAATTACTTTAATCATTTTCAATAAAACAAAAGAACTGCTCATTTACACATAGAAATCGCGATGCTGAGACTCGTATCTCATACACGGGAGGCTGTTGATGCTTCTTCTTTGCCGCCGCTGATATACTCTCTCAGCCTCAATCTATGTCCTTTATTGGTCGAGCATCATCATTTGGTCTAGATTCTTCATCACAACCCTCCCCCTCCTCTCTTGAATTGATGCATACAAACAACTACAAAGAGGAGAGAGGAGAGAGAAATACTAGAAAATCATATTTCTTATTTCTCCATAAAAATAAGCAAAATCACAGTCATCTCCTTCCTCTCTCTGTCTGGATCGAGAATCTCTCTCTCTCTAAAAGGATGTGAATCGGAGAGGCACCGATCAAATTTTGAGAGGGCGTAAAAAAAATTGCGGCCCCCTCTGTTCATCAGTTTTTAATTAGTTTGAGGCTTTGTTTATTAAGGCTAAGGTTATAACTCTTTAAAATAATTGGTTCAGTTTTTTGTGTTCACACTGTCTCACAAGTAGATATTTTAATTTTGGGTGGGCAAATGAACTTGGATTCGAGATCCGTCTGGACAACTGGTTTCGTGACATAGAGATCTATAAACTTGGCCTTGTTAGCTGTAGATGCAGTTGGTACACCGCCCATGAATAATAGCTAGATGACAGCTATCCTTATCTACTCTAGTTCGTGGCTCAGTTAGTATGCCACCTTAGTTAGTTGAGTTTAGTTTGAGACCCATATAGAGTTCTTTTGGCTTACACAACTAAGAAGAGGAAAACTGTTTTCAGCCTCCACCTTTGTGTGTATTCCCCCATTGTGTAAGTGAGAAAGCTACAAGTGAGACTCCTTCCTTCTCTCCCACAATCTTGACATGGTATCAGAGCCTTGTTCGTGGTAAGGAGCTCAAGAAAGCAAACCAAGTTCGCAGTGTTCTGGTAAGAGGACTAGTGTTGCTTTCATTTTTATTTTTTGGGAGCAAGTCTCTGCACAGGTAGCACAGCCGAAAAGTGCAATAGTGCATTGTCCCAGATTGAGATAGAGGGCAGTATATGCTGCGGGATAGGGCTTTAGCCCTAGGTTGCCCTGTTTTTTTGATTTGAGGCCATTTTGGGGCCTGTTTTGGAGGCAAAAGTTTTCCGCACGCACTCAGGAAAAGGCCCTATTTTTTGCTGTGCGACCACTGTTCTATAGGTCGGTGAAAAGTTACCGTAGAAATTGCATTGTATGCCTGTGCGCAGAGACATTGGGAGGTACATAATCATCCTTGTTGCCTGTTGATGCAAAATAGTCACTAGGAAGTGACTATGTGGTCAAATACCACTTTCGTCAGTTTTGCAGATTTGCCCTTGTGAGGCTGAAGCTGTGTTTTTTACAGTGACACAATTTTTTGCAGTGTTCTATAATGGCGTCTGATTCTCTTTCACAGATTGTCACTGAAAAGCTTGACAAGAACAACTTCCAAGCATGGAAGTTTAGAATGACAAATTTCCTTATGGAAAAGGGTTATTGGGAATTTGTTGCAGGAAATGAAGAAGAACCAGTTCTTCCTGATGTTCCCAATCAACACCAAATGTAGGCATTTAAAGGATGGCATGAGAGAGATAGAAAAGTTATGTACTGGCTGTCTATCAGTATTTCAGACTCTATGATTGTGCATATTCAGGATGCAAGTACACCAAAGGAGGGATGGGATACTTTGTCAGAAATGTATAGCACAAATACACAAGCCAGGAAAATGCAGCTCAAGCAAGAGTTGCAGAATGTGCAAAGAGAAAGTATGAGCATCAATGACTAACACATGAAGGTGAAAAAGATTGCAGATGCACTTGCTTCCATTGGGTCGCCAGTGGAAGATGATGATTTAGTTTCTGTGACCTTGAATGGTCTAGGAAAGGATTACGCACAGTTCCGAACATCCATTTCTATCCGTGAAAGATTTCCTGATTTTGAGGAGTTGATTGCTCTTCTAATTTCTGAGGAGCAGAGAAATGGTGGTGCATCTTCTTCAGGAGGAACTTCAAAAGAAGCTGTCTTCTACTCAAATGCTGGAAGAGGTAGAGGCAGAGGTAGAGGAGGCCGATCTGGAGGCCGTGGTAGAAATCAGAATACGCAGTAAACTCAAGAAAACCAGTCCTATGGAGGAGGACGCGGTAACTCTAGAGGCAGGGGGAGCCAAAGAGGTCGTGGTGGATGGCAAAGAGGCCAAAATGCAAACAGCAATGTTGAATGTTACTACTGTGGTAAAATGGGTCATATGGCTAAAGACTACTATAAAAAGTAGAATGACATCATGAATGGAAAATTGCAACAAGAGAATTTTGCATCTTCTAGTAGATAGGGTGATGACAGAAATGAGCATTTGTTTATGGTGCAGCACATGACCAATTCTGTGACAAGTGTAGAAGAAAGCAACAATGTGTGGTATGTTGACTCAGGTGCATCAAACCACATGACAGGTCATGCAGAATGGATGCAGGATGCAAGGAAAATGGAAAAACCAAGATTTGTGGAGACTGGTGATGATACTGCACATCCTATTGTGCAGATTGAAAAAATTCCTTTGTCTATGCAGGATGGGACCAAGAAATACCTGTCGGATGTATTTCATGTCCCGAAAAGAATCTGGTTTCTGTTGGTCAAATGGTTGAGCAGGGCTTGCAGGTCAGATTTAATCCTCATGGATGCTTTGTTGAGGATATGAAAAATAAAGGTCGCTTGATAGTAAAAGGAAAGAAGAAGGGCAGAATGTTTACGTTGGATGCAGACATGCCTGAATTGAGTGCAACAATGTTTGCATATGGGACCGGTGTAGTTGCAGATATTGATATCTGGCATAAACACATTGGTCATATTAATGTACAACGACTTAAATCAATGCAGGCCCAAAATATTGTTGTAGGATTGCCTAAATTCAAGGTTTCAGAAATGCATAAGGTATGTGAAGCCTGTCAATTTGGAAAACAGGCAAGGAAACCATTTCCTAGACATGTTCAAGAGAGTAAGAAGCCATTGGAATTAATCCACTCTGATGTGTGGACTACTAAAGCTGCATCTATTGGAGGCTGTCATTATTTTGTCACTTTTATTGATGACTATAGCAAAAAAGTTTGGGTGTATTTTATGAAAAAGAAAAGTGAAGTGTTTGGGCATTTCAAAACTCTTAAAGCTATGGTTGAAAAAGAAACAGGCCTGCAAATAAAATGCCTAAGGTCAGATGGAGGGGGAGAGTACCTCTCAAATGAGTTTGCAAGGTTCCTGCAGGAGCATGGCATAAAGAAATTGCCTATGTTCATGTGCCAAATGAGTTGAGATCCAAGTTGGATCCAAAAGCTAAGAAGTGCATCTTTATTGGTTACTCTCTGCAGTAGAAAGGGTATAGATGCTATAACCCTTCTGCTCATAAGTTTATAGTGAGCAGAGATGTTGTTTTTGATGAGATAAGTAGCTGGTATAAACCAATAAATGTGATTGATGATGTAGATGCACAAAATGGTAATGCTGCACAGATTTCACAACAACAGTCACAAAATATTAGTGGACCTGGAGTGTCCTCTAGCAGTGGTTCACGTTCTTCGCCATGGATAGGCAGATTGAGATCAGGAGAATCTCCTCAAAACAATGCAGATAGTGGTATGCAGGTTTCACGAAAAGGAAAAGAGAAGGTAGATCAGCCCATGTTTGATGTGAATGCAGGTCACTCTTATGTGGATGGTGAATCCAGTGGCTCAGAACAGAGCATTGATGGTGAGTTGGGTATTCCTTCTATTGTTACACCTGGAGTAAGGAAGACTAGGGATGTTTTGAGAGCACCTAGAAGTGAGTCTACTTTGCGCAGGTCTACTAGAGCTAAGTATCCTGTGGATAGGCTGAAATATGATGGATTTACAGCCATTCATTATGCCTATATAGTCAAAGTGATACAGGAACCAGAACCCACTTCTTTTGAGCAAGCCATGGGAAAAGAAAAATGGGAGAAATCCATGGATGAAGAAATGGATGCTTTGGAAGCAAATGCTACATGGGAATTGGTACCTTTGCCTAAAGATAAGAATGCAATTGGTTGTAAGTGGGTTTATAAGGTGAAGCACAATGCAGATGGTTCTGTGAATAGATACAAGGCAAGATTAGTAGTCAAGGGGTATGCACAAACATATGGCATTGATTATGAAGAAACATTTAGTCCAGTTGCAAGGATGGCAATCGTAAGAGTAGTCATTGCTATGGATGCATCAAAGGGATGGTTTACATCAGATGGATATAAAGAATGCCTTCTTGCATGGTGATTTGCAAGAAGAGGTCTATATGGAGCAGCCACAAGGTTATGTGCATGTTGTTCATCCTGAGTTTGTTTGCAGGTTGAAGAAAGCCTTGTATGGCTTGAAGCAAGCACCTAGAGCATGGTCTGACAAGATAGGACAGTAACTTGTTACTATTGGCTTTCAGATTTCCAAGGCAGATTTCTCACTTTATGTGAGAAAAATAGAGAAAGGTATTATGCTGCTTGTCATTTATGTTGATGATTTGATTATCACAGGTGATAGTGATGAAGATATCCTTCATGTGAAAATGTAATTGAAGTAGAAGTTTGAGATGAAGGATTTGGGAGAGCTGTGTTATTTCCTAGGCATTGAGGTAATTAGATCACCAAGTGGGATATGGCTCTTGCAGAGGCAGTATGGATTGGACATGCTGTCCAAATATGGGATAACAGGCTGTAAGCCTATTTCAGCTCCTTTGGAGTAGAATGTGAAGTTGAGCGCAGATGCATGTGAGCTTTTGGAAGACCCTACTATGTACAGACGCATAGTAGGAAGTTTGATTTATATGACTATTACCAGGCCAGATTTGAGCTATGCTATTGGATTGGTAAGTCAGTTTATGCAGGCTCTAAGGAAACCGCATTTAGATGCGGCTAGACGCATACTCAGGTATGTGAAGTCCACATTGTAGTATGGACTATTTTATGAGACTGGGGTTCAGATACAGTTGCATGGATACATTGATGCTGATTGGGCTAGTAGTATTTATGATAGACGATCTACCAGTGGATATGTGTTCTCTTTTGGGAGTGCTGCAGTCACTTGGAGCAGCAAGAAACAACCTATAGTTGCCTTGTTGAGCACAGAGGCCAAGTACAGGGGTGCAGCAATGGCTGCATGTGAGGTAGCTTGGTTGCATAAGCTACTTTATGATATGCATCAGTCTACAGATGGGCCAGTTGTCATTTATTGTGACAACATGAGTAGTATACACTTGGCAAATAACCCAGTCTATCATGCTAGAACAAAGCACATTGAGGTGCATTATCACTATGTGCGAGAGAGAGTTTTATTAGGTCTTATTGATCTAGTTTATGTCGGCACAGAGGATCAGGTAGCTGACATATTTACGAAGGCATTGAGCACAGAGAAGCTGCACAAGTTCAGAGACTTGCTTGGTATGCAAGAATTGGGATTGAGCTCGAGGGGGAGTGTTGAGATATCGAGCTCCACTCGTGATATGCCAGGGTGACCGTTGTGCATTTATGTCACCGACTTGTTAGCTGCAGATGCGGTTGGTACACCGCCCATGAATAATAGCTAGATGACAGCTATCCTTATCTATTCTAGTTCGTGGCTCAGTTAGTATGCCAACTTAGTTAGTTGAGTTTGGTTTGAGACCCATATAGAGGGTTCTTCTATTTCTATGTACTTAAGTTCTTTTGGCTTACACAACTAAGAAGAGGAAAACTATTTTCAGCCTCCACCTTTGTGTGTATTCCCCCATTGTGTAAGTGAGAAAGCTACAAGTGAGACTCCTTCCTTCTCTCCCACAATCTTGATAAAAGATACCCTATCAGGTAACCCCCATATGCTAGTAATTATTGTAGCAACAATGCAGGGAATGGCAGCCCCAAAATCCCTACTTACCCCACTTTTAATGCTGAAAGGAAATATGGTAGTTTTGGGACATCACCACCCTCCAAAAGTGACCCAAAGTATGTTGAAAATAAGACAAGGAATAGCTTCAGTCCTAACGGTCAAAAATTCATTCCTCCTAAAATTGTCAAGGATAGAAAAGCCAAAGGCTTGTGCTTTAAATGCGGGGATAAGTACACGACTGATCATGCATCCAAATGCCCCTTTAAGAACACCATTGTCAAGTTTAATAGCATGCATGTGCTAGAAGATAGTGAGAAGTTAGAAGAGGACTTGCATGACAACTCTCCCATGATGACACTTGCTGAAAATGCTGAATATGAAGAGGATCTTGATACCGATTAGTTTTATGACTCACTGGACGGGTTCCCTTTTGACCTCGGTGGCTACCCCATTGATGACGTGCTTGGGAATGACCCTTGGCACCTCTCATTCACCACTATATCAACTTTCTCGATCTCCATGGATGCATGGACTGGCTCTAGGAGCCCGAACACCATACAAGTGCATGAAAACATTGATGGCAAGAGTGTATACATCCTCGTAGATAGTGGCAGCACACACATTTTTGTGAATAAATCGACTCTTGGCCGTTTGACATGTGTTCCCACTGAATTATAGCAACCTCTTCAGGTTCAAGTGGCCAATGGAAATAAGGAAGTGAGCTCCCATGTATGCACACAAGTGTCTCTTATGTTGACCAAAAATTACACAGCAAAGGTGGACTTAATTACCCTTGATATGGGCCCCGTGGATATTGTTTTGGGATGTGATTGGCTTTAGCAGTTGGGAAAAATCTCTATGGACTTCTCTCAGCTATATATGGAGTTTGTAATGCATAGGCAGCTTGTACACTTGGAGGGAATCAAAGAAATTGCAGATTTTCAGCTTATAACAGCAAGACAACTCAAAAAGGAATTCAAGAAATGATCCCAAATCTTTGTCTTGCATTTGCATAAGGATAATGATGACCAACACACCTTGGGGAAGCAAAATGCAGCACTAAAAGCGCTTTTGACTGAATATGAGGACCTATTTCAACCCCCCACTACCCTTCCTCCTCAGAGATTGGTGGATCACTCGATTGACTTGAAGCCCCATGCCAAGCCCATTAATAAACCCCCATATCGACTCTCTAAATGTGAGAGAGAGGAAGTAGCAAAGCAAGTCAAGGAGCTCACTGAAATGGGATTCATAGAGCCTAGCTCTTCCCCTTATGCCTCCCCGGTTCTATTGGTTAAGAAAAAGGACGGATCCTTTCGGTTGTGCATTGACTACCGTGATCTCAATAAGATTACTGTCAAAAATAGATACCCCATCCCTCGAATTGATGACTTGCTTGATGAACTCAAGGGAGCATGCTACTTCACCAAGATTGATTTGCGATCCGGTTACCACCAAATCAGAATGAGGATGGGTGATGATGTCAAAACAGCCTTTCGGACTGACCATGGCTTGTACCATTTTCTTGTCATGCCATTTGGGCTCACTAATGCACTCGCCACATTTCAGAACTTAATGAACAAAATATTGTAGCCATGGCTTTTCCAGTTTGTGTTGGTATTCTTTGATGATATACTCATTTATAGCAAGTCACTGCATGAGCATCTGAAGCATGTCACGTAAATTTTTGATGTACTAAGAGAGCACTGGCTATTTGCCAAAGAAAGAAAGTGTGTCTTCATGCAAACAGAGGTTGAGTACTTGGAACACATTGTTAGTGAAAAAGGCATCCAAGCTGATCCTAAGAAAGTGTAATGTGTCCGAGAGTGGCCCACCCTCACTACCACTACCTCCTTGTGTGGTTTCCTTGGTCTCTCCTCTTTTTATCAGAGATTTATTTGCCATTATGTCACAATTGCAGCCTCGTTAATAGACAGGCTGAAAAAAGAGGCTTTCCTATGGGATGAATTGACTGACCGCAGTTTTCAGCAGTTGAAAGACTTGCTCACTTCAGTCCCCCATCCTCGTATGCCCCGACTTTTCAAAGGATTTTACCATCCAGTGTGATGCTAGTGGATGGGGTATTGGTGCAGTCTTGCTACAAGAACACGGGGTAATAGCATTTGAGAGCTGAAAATTGGATGATAAAGAGAGAGAGTTGCATGTCTATGATTAGGAGATGTTAGCAGTCATTCATGCTATCAAAAAGTGGCATCACTACTTGTATGGCAATAGATTTAAGGTGAAAAGTGACCACCGTGTGCTCAAATACTTCTTGACTCAGCCCAACCTCACTTCCCAAACAACATAGATGGGTGGCTACCCTACAAAACTATGACTTTGAGATTACCCACACCCGTGGCAAGGACAATGTAGTGGCTGATGCACTCTCTCGCATGTGGGCATGCAAGGTTTCATCCATCAGTGAACTCCACCATGATTGGATTGAAGAGCTCCAAGAGGCATACTTGCTTGATGCTGAATTCAGCCCTCTTTTCCAGAAATTACAGCAAGGTGTCATGGATGACAACTCCCAATATCAGCTCCACAACGGCCTCATTTGGATCCATGGCCGTATTCTGATTCCCCATGCCTCTCCTTTCACCCAAAGGATCCTTGAAGAGATAATTTCTTCACCGATTGCTGGCCACTTAGGGGTCTTCGAAACATATGATCGAGTTTCAAAAAGCTTCCATTGGAAAGGCCTATGGCGGGATGTTAAAGACTGTGTCTAGATGTGTGCCTTGTCAACAAAATAAAGATAGAACTCTTAAATCGAGTGGATTGTTGCAGCCCTTACCTATCCCCGAAGGAAAATGGACCCAGATTACCATGGATTTCATCACTGGTTTACCTACAACCAAGAAGGGTTGGGATAGTATATATGTGGTAGTTGACTGACTCACTAAAGCATCCCATTTTATCCCTACAAAATCCCAGTTTACAGCATTTCAAGTTGCCATTCAGTTTATGGAGCATGTTTTTAAGTTGCATGGCTTACCCCACGTCATAGTACATGACCGGGACACCAAATTTATGAGTCAGTTTTGGCAGACAATTTCCAGCTCCATGGGACCAAATTGGCTTCATCTACAGCCTATCATCCCCAAACGGATGGGCAGACCAAGGGAGTCAATAAGTGGCTTGAAACCTATTTGCGACATTTTTGTCATGACGTGGAGAATTCTTGGGATGTATGGCTGCACTTGGCTGAATTTTCTTACAATAACTCCACTCATTCGAGCATTGGAGTCTCTCCCTTTGAAGCATTGTATGGTTATCGGGTGCCCCTTCCTACTGTGATCTTCAATGAAAAGCTCAACCCCCTTGGAAAAGAAGAGTTGGACCACATGCAAGCTTTACTTCAACAATGCAAGGTAAACCTCAAAAGGGCTGAAGAGCACATGAAGCTCCATGATGATGCAAAAAGAAGACCCCCTGACTTTCAAGAGGGTGAATTTGTACTCCTCAAGGTCCCCAAGTCCCGTTATGCTACACTAAAGGACGGTTCTTGCAACAAGTTGGCACACCGTTACTATGGGCTCTACAAAATCATTAAGAAGGTCAGGGACTTGGCTTACCATCTCCAACTCCCTCCCACTACTAAGATCCATGATGTCTTCCATGTGAGCCAATTGAAACCTTTCTTTGGCACTCCCAAAGATCATGTAGAGGAGCTACCATCCATAGATGAGGAGGGCCTTATCCAGTATATTCCTGAAGCGGTCATTGGGCAACGTGAAAAGCAACTCTGCACCCGTTCCATACATGAATACCTGATCAAATGGCAAGGCCTACCAATAGAGGAAGCCTCTTGGCACCCAAAATCTTATTTGGATGAATTTCCACACCTCAACGAGGCCATATTGGCTGGAACTTAACCATGACATCTGTTTTGGGCTGTAGTCTACATCTGGACAACATCCTGTTTTGCACCAGTTTTGGTCTTGGTCCATCTTCAGCCCCATCCTCCATACATGGATTGAAAGTACACCTCGAGGGCTCCGTGCCAACACCTTACTTGCCCCAATCAGAGTTCCCTAGTGGAAGTTATGGCTGTTTTTCTCCAGCCATACCATCTGGGACAGCACACTAGTAATTCCTGGACAGCCCTCTATTTTGTAACAGTTTTGGTCCTGACCTGATTGCAGCCCCGCCCCACCCACATGAGCTGAAAGTACATCTCATGGGCTCCGTAACGACACCTCAACTGTCCTATTCGGAGTTTCTCACACAAAGTTATGGCTGATTTCCTACAGCACACCCTTACAGTCCATGACTACATTCCTTGTTTTTGAGGACAAAAACTTTTTGAGACGGGATGGTTTCTAATGAATGGGGATCATGGGAACATGGCATGGAAACATACCAATCACACTGATGGTATATAAGGTGTAAGAGGGTATTTTGAGGAATCATAGAAATTATCAAGAAACTCTCTTTTCACCTTCTCAAGCTTCCATGGCTTCTTCTTCTTCCTCTTCTTCTTCCTTTTTCCCTCTTTCTGTCTCTTCTTCTTGCCTTTCTCTCTCCTCTCCCTCTTCTCCTGCAGTCCTTCTCTCTCTCCTTCCACTTAGTTAGGACAGTTAGGTCTCTTTCATTACACTTGCACATGCCCCAAGTCCGATGTCAGCCCCCCTTACATGTAGTAAGACTTTAGCTTATTAAAGTTAACTTAATTTTTAGACTCTATCCCTTGTAAGTCTACTAAAAGGACTGTAGAGCCATTCTTTCCTATACGTATAATTTTATACGGCCCATCCCATTTTCTAGTTTACCAAGGAAGAGCTTACAATGAGCATCATAACATAGTACTAACTAAACCTTCACAAATCTATATTTCTTAGACCGAAGGTTGTGAAGTGATTTCATTCTCTTCTTTCCTACCTCTTGATGTAATAAAGCTTGCAATCGAATTTTATCAAGATGCACAAGAGAAATAAACCTTTGCTGCAATGCTTCTATCTCTCCTAACAAATGATTGAGAGCGAATTGTACATTGGGTAGTTCTATTTTCAATGGAAAGACACATTCTTTCCCATATACCAACTTGAATGGGGTGTGGCTTGTAGCTCTCTTAAATGTTGTATTGTAAGCCCAAATCACCACATACAGTTTCTTATCCCAATCTCACTTACTTTCAAATGCTATAATACTTGGATTAGATCCCTACAAGTTGTTTACTGGTACTCTCAACTTGACCATTTTCTTATGGATTATATGGGGTAGTTTTATTGTGTTTAATCTTTAGAGCTTCTCTCAAGGCTACTATAACCTTATTCAGGAAGTGTGTCCCTCGGTTAGACACTATCTCCTTAGGTGGACAAAAATGACAAACAATCTGCTCCATAATAAAATTGGTCGTCTCCTTAGCATTATCATTCATCGTTGCTCAAGCTTCACACCACTTTGTAAAGTAGTCTATCTCTACAATAATATAACGCTTTCACATAATCAGTGAAGGGTATATTGGACCAACAAAATCAATACCCCATTTTTTGAAGGGTAACATAACTAAAATAGGGTTTAACAGCTGCTTACAATTCTCCATGGCATCGTGTCTTTGACAGATATCACAATACTTAACATAACTAAAAGCATCTTGGAAAATTGATGACCACCAATATCCAACATGGAGAGCTTTCTGGACAGCAAGCTGTCCATCAAAATGTTCTACATATGCTGAATCATGGCATTCCTCAAGAAGAAATGGTACCTCATCAGGTAATACACATCGATCATAAATTTCATCCATAGCTTTTTGATACAAGACACCCGCTATAATCGAAAAGCATAATGCTTGCTCCTTAATATTTCTTTTCTCAGACTTTGATAAAGCAACCCCAAATCCCCCTATAGATAGATGATACTAATAACGGCATACTAGGAAGGGATGGAAGTTGTATTGATTTTGAATAGACCTTTGATATCACTCCCTTCAGCCAGAATTTCCTTTGGCTCCCCAAAATCCACAAGACATTTCACAATACCCTACAACTTCAGTGGCTTACTCCTAATCTCATAGTCGAACTCCTACAAAGTAGTTAACCACTTTGCTAAATGGTCAAGTAGCTGCAAGTTGTTCATCAACAGTCTAAGTCCCTCCGCCTTTGTAAAAAATACCACCTTCTCATAGAGAACATAGTACCTAAATTCTTTGTTGTGAAAACCATTCCAAGGCACAATTTCTCCATATAAATATAGTTGACTTAAGATATCCCCAACTTACGAGTAGCAAAGGCTATTGGATGATACGATCTCTCTTCCCAAATTTGGGCTAAACAACAACTAATACTATGCATTGTTACTGCCAAAAATATATTAAAGACCTCACCTCTTTTGGGTATTTTTAGGATTCATGCTTTTACTAGTTCCTGCTTCATATCCTTAAAGGATACTTGGCAAGCTTCGCTCCAATTGAACAGACATTTAAAAGATAACAAACTCGTCAATGCCAACATTATTTCTACTAGTGCATTGATAAATCTCTGATAATATCCCATTGATGATAGAAAGTTGTGTATCTCTAAAGCTAGCCACTCCAAGGATAGACATCAACCCAATGGGAATCCCTAGAGTGCCGACCTATCATGACCCATCAACTGAGCAATGCTTTGATGCACTTTGTGGAGGAACCAATGGAGGAAGATTCTTACTTGAACACTTATGTCTCTTATGATGAAGAGGGTAATCCTGTATTGATGGACTATAGACCTATGTTGGTCATGGTCTTAGGTAGAGGAAGAGGTAGAGACCTAGGAGGAGCTCAGAAAGCATAAACCCATAGCATGTTGTCTAAGGCATATCTCGTCTTGCTACCCTGAAAAGGAGCAAGAAAATAGAGAGAAGGTCAACTTGAGATGCCCCAAATGTGGAGTCACACACTTATTCACCAATTGCCCTAGGTAGAAACCCTCCACTAGCTTGGGAATTGTACCATTTGTGCTACTTGGACTCTTTTGTGTTGAGTCACCTAACAACGATACCACACATATTCCCATAAATGTCATGACACGAGCTCAAACAAAGTAGGCCGGTATCTTACTACCTGGACTAGCAACCTGGATGCATTCTCTATACGAAAGAAGAGTCAACCACGGAGGAAAAAAAGGACCAAGGCAAAAATAATGCTCAAGACCGAAAGTGAGACTACGTCAACCAATGGAAAATAGGTCACTGATGTTGAAGATGTAGGTAGAAAAAAAGGGGCTCCTCTTCCTAAGTATGATTGCCTACCTCCTAGTATAGTATGGTTGAGTGTAAGATTGCTATTAAGGAAACTATCTTAGCAATCGACAGTGCATGGTGTCATGCTTCAATCTTCTGCAATTGGCACAAGACCTTGATCTGGGATTGAGATATTCAAATGGTAGGTGGTTCCCTCTACAATGCACACACTATACATAAGTTCGTATGGCCTTCGTATTGATTCTTGCAATTTGGCTAGCTCTGATTTTAGGTTAGCTATAGCTTGATTCTAGTTAACACTCTTTCCTTTCTTTTGTTCACTGGGGGTTGCTCATTCACTAGTTGCGACAACTCTCTTGGTGTTCCTCAAGGCATTGCTACCTTGCTACGTATCATGAGAGCTTCTCTCTGTGAGCAAGTCATATACTCATATGGCCTTCTCAAAGACTCTTGCAAGCACATCCCTTTGCATGTTCAAGTTGCTTGCTAGGGCCTTATAGAGTTCTTTGTGGCAAATCTCGTTAATGAATATGGTAGAGATCGCTCTCTCCTTGGTTCACTCAACTGAAGGTATCCTCTTGTAGAGACTCCTCACATGTGTGACATAGTCTCATTTGTCCTCTTTGTCTTTCTGGCTAACATTCATGAGCTTAATAATGAGGTTATGAAATTATCCTACCTCCAAGAATATCTGAATGAAGAGATTCTTCAACTAAGTGAAGTTATTGCATTTAACATTGTTTAGACTAGTAAACCAAGTCCATCCCTTGTCTCCTCTACAAAGACCAAATGCTTGTGCTCATTGAGTGGGGTCCATGAGGTTGTTAGCCTTACACACTTGCTCAAACTACACGATAAAGCTATAGGGGTCATTGCATGTTTGGTATTTATTAAGTTTCTTTGCAACTATAGATATTTTCATTTGGTTCCTGGCATCTGGGGTAACTCCTAGCCTGGCTAGCAATGATTTCACCAAGGCTGCATCACTTTACTCTGCAATGGTACTGTCTAACAATCTTTTTGTGAGTGGCCACTCACTACTATAAGGTTAGCTTCTACGGCTCTCTCCCTATTGGTGTTCCTTCTTGTCCTATTCTTACCTGAGATGGCTAGGATCTGGTGAACCTTGTTGAGCTCTCTCTCATGATGCAATATCTGAGCCCTTTGCTCCTGGCTATATCTCACAATGTACTACAATGTTGTCCTTGCCAATATCCTCTTCTCCTCAAGGTTGGCTATCGACTACTACTGGTCTTCCATGGTGCACTATCCTTGTCTATTGGTCGTATTGTGTAACAAGTCATCTGATGCCATTAGATTACTCTACCACATTAAGGTTCAAGTTGAGGTGGAGATTATTCTCATTCAAGTTGGTGCCTCCCATAGTAGTTGCCTCATGATCCACTAGTGCTTCTATGAGGTCAACTAGGCCAGCTAAAGATGTATTCCTAATCTTGGCTAGTCCTTTCTTCCCTCAATGGTCCGATGGGTGTATCTCCTCTAGGTCTTTGTTCTAAGTGTCTTAGGTCACTCGTTTGAGTCTTGGGATTTTACTCCTACTAGTGGGTTCATTTTTAGCTTAATCCCCCTTAGTCTATTCCTTGTTAATCCAAAAATTTGCAAATGTACAACATTTATACACTAGTGGTGTGACTCGATGTGCGTTGTGCAAAATCAGTCTTTCAAGCTTTCACATGTGCTTAAATGTCTACAATGTGAGTGTGACCTTTGATAAAGTCAACTATATCCAATTAGTTTCCTATCATTGTTGCTTTTGGAGGGGGTTTTGATTACTTCTAACAGTTGAGATTGGGTCCTCTACAGATCGTGAGAGGTGGTGTTCAATTGAGTGGGTCAACTTAGGTCTCTATCCATGGTAGCAACCACCAATGGTCAGTCCTTTGAGTCCCCCTTGGACTACTAGGTCAAGGTTTTTGAGTGTAAATAGCTCTATGGTTTCAGTTACTAGTCCAAACTTCACCCTAGTTGCTAGTCAGTTGGCAAATGAGCATAACCTGTCCTAAAGTGACTAAGAATTAGCAAAAAATAAGGTTTTAGACAACTTGTTTGAGTCCCAGAATCGGCCGTACGAGTTGCAGATTTAGCCATTTGAGTGGACTTCTCAAGATGTCTATCTATCCGAGTGATTAGATTTAGACTTTAATGACGGGTGCTTATCCAAGAATTTGAGTGGTCGTCCAAGGCCCAAGTTTGTCCATTTGAGACGTTGTGAGTGGTCAGACTCTCATCTAAGTGGGTCAACTTTAAGCGGATACAAGAGACTATGGTCCAGGCAAAGACTCAAACCATGCAGGGGTAGCCATAGTCTACGAGCCCATCAACTGCACATGTCTTCTTTGTCTCTTTACCAATTTTGAAGCTACTTCTTGGGCATCTGTCCAATCACTCTTCATGCCATTCTCAATAACATCATCTTCAAGAAGCTCTTCTAATTCCGTCTGCAATGGAGGATTTGCAGCCTCTAAGAAAAGCAAGACTTTCTCTGTCTCAAGTGTTAGCTACTCTATAGCACTCAACTACTCATACTTTTGCTCAAAAACCCTCTGCAGCTCTGGAGCAAAAAGCCCCTTTCCAAGTTTGAAAACCCACTCTGTCTCTATTGGATTGATAGAGATTGTGACAAAAAGAATTGAGAAGAAATCAGGTAGAGTCTTGATTTTATAGGGGAATGAAGGAAGAAGAGATGGAATTCGACTTAGAAAGGCAGTCGAGTATCCCCCTTGTCTTTGCAATAAGAATTATCTCTCTTGCTTTCCTCTCGCCTCTCTCTCTTACTCTTCTCTCTTAATTCACGAAGGGTCTCTTCCTTTTATTCATGTTAATATCCTCTATGGCTTCTCATGCCCCATATTTATAATTTAATTAAAGAGAGGGTGTGTCATGAGTAGTGGCTAAGAAGAGGAGTTCTTTATAGAGGATATCTTGCCAAACTAGCTAGTTGGAAGCTTTCAAGATGCAATATGATGCTGGCAACTTGTTCTTTGAGTATAGAGAGGCTACCAGAGATGCATGACTGATTTGCTTGGCTTTCAGGTGATCTTGCTTCAATCTCAGCCTCTTGTTGAATTGAAAAAAGGAGGAGATTATTGGAGTCTTTTGTTGGGATTGAGAAGGGAGATCTCAGGCTTTTTTTCTGTCTTTCAGTTTTCAAAATTGGGAGGGGAGAAGATGATGGTGATGAATTCACAAAGAGGGGAGGGGATGGCACAATCAGCTTGACATCTCCTCTCTATTAAGATTTTAGAAAAAACTAAAAGCTTTTTATTTTCTATGCTTTAATCCTCCTCAAGTCAAGTCTTGACTTGCTCAAGTTATTAAATGCATTTAGTCTACTTTGGACTTACTAGCTATAGCTGTCATGCACATGGCAATTCCCATGTAGAGGTATTCACAACTATATCATTCTTGGAAGGTGTTGAGATACGAGATATATATTATTTTATTTGAGATTTCTCTTTTGATAGTCTAAGTTCTTCAAAATTAATATATGGGAAGTTGGGAAAGTCGAAACATCACACTACAACAAACCACCTAGCTTATGGATGTTGTGCTTATTATGTTGACAAGGCATACACTTCAAAACAAAATCCTTAACATATTTCCATAGTCCTTTCTAATAAAATATTTTGTTGATCTTATCACATGTTTTAAAAACTCTAGAATTTCTAGCTAAAGGCAAAGAATGCAACTCCTCTATAAATTTTTTGTGTAAAAGAAGAAGCAGAGGGAATAACAATCTTGCCATTTAGCCAAATTAGGCCATTTTTAAGCTGATAATGTGAGTTTCTCTCCATGAGACATTGTTGTAAATCTTGAAAAACATGACCAAGCTCATCATCCAAAAGATAGGCTTCTTGTAATTCTTCAATCCTGTAATAAAGTAAAAATGCCTTCATACCTTAGGCAATATTTAGCCTATTAGGGTTAAGTATAAAAGGCTAAGTTGTAGCTAGCCAAGGATTTTTTTGCCATTTTACAACATTTTATGTTTGAGGCCTCAACCTCCCACCATCTAAGAGGGTGCATACTCTTGGCCACCATAGCTTGGGATGCATACCATGCTGCAGTCTCTCTGATCATTTGATTCTTGGCCATCAATGGTAATATCATTTCATGCCTAGCCACCTATGGTTACTTGGCATTTTAGTCTATTTCTTTGTATTTTCAGTTTAATGGTTTCCTGTGTGGGAATTAGCTTCTTTGCATTGGTATCAGAGCACATCTTTGATCCAATGGGAGGGTCATTTTCATGGTAAATCTAGTTAGAAGATTAGGCATAGAGTAATTGGAGGACAAGAAATAGTCACATGATTTGACATAGTTAAAACCATGACTAGTTAAGGTCTCTGCAGTAAGTCATGATTAAATTTGATGGTCTTGAAGAATGTTTGGAGAAATAATTGTAGATTGTGGTAATTTTGGTGGTTCATGGTCAATTTGGAGCCATTTTCAAGGATCATGGACTTAACTGAAGCCTAAACATAGTTTAGAAGGTTAAACCATGGTTTCTTTTTGGAGCAAGCTTCTCTTTCCTCTTTTCAAGCTTCTTGCTAAAAACTTCCATGGAGATCTCTCCTCATATCTCATTGCCATGGCCATATCTCTTCATGAAACCTTCAAAGAATGATCCTTGATGTCTTAAGCAACTTGTAGACTACCTATTTGCTCAATCATCTCCAAAGTATTGATCACGTGGAGCACAAGAGGCTTGCAATAGTTTGTGCCATTTTTTCCCTGCTCATCTCCTCTTGAATAATCAACAATCTTCTCCATCATTGAAGTTTCTATCTCACTTGGCTGATCAATGCCAGACCTAACATAATGTACTTACCCTCTAATGCTTGATCTTTCACTCTCCTTTAGCCTTGAAGCTTTCTTCACAACCCTAGCTATGGTTGAAAATGGACATAATGAATATTTTAGTAATTTCTTGAGTTTTGAGTCAATCTTGGTGTCTTCTAGCTTCAAGAAGTGAAAAGTAAGCATCTACAACCGACATTGGGAAAACATTGGAGCTTTCAAGCAAGATTGAAGCATTTTCCTCATCTCAGATTAGGGAAAAACATGGTAGCCATCAATCTTCATCAAATTTTGCTTCCTTGAGGCTTCAATTCATGGGGCTTTTGTTTTCTACAACCCTGAGAAGGTTTAATTGAAGGTATTCCATCAAGATAGTGCTTACATTGAAATATTTCTTCAAGGTTGAAGGCACTTTCAGCCTCTTGAACATGGCAATGTCTAAAAATTCTTAGAATCCTTGATTCTATTAAGAATTTACACTCTTCAAATCTCAAAGGATATTCTCCAACAAACCATTGTAGACTTCTATCAAATCATTGGATTCTCTTGATGCATTGGAGTAATCTTATTGATCGGGAGCAATCATATTGGATAAAGCTTTCTTGAAACTGGCCTTATAATCTTCAATCTTGGTCTATGGATGGTGGTTTATGCTGAATATTGATTGGTTGGATTCATCTACTAATCTTCATCAACATTAAAGAGGTAATCCTATTGCTTTTAGTTAAATCTCTCTTTTCATCCAATTGTTGAACTAGTCCTATTGTTGATAAAGAGAGATTGAGTGTAATAGATCCTCTTAATTTCCCATTGAAGGGCATGTGAAATTTAGCCTAGGACTGCTAATTATGATTGTTTGATGAATTGCTTGATGAGTACTCTTTCCTGCCCATTCAAAGGTTGATGCTAAATTGATTGCATAAATGCTACTTACTGCCTACTTAACTTGGATTTTTGTTGTGGATAATTAAACAACTGATCCTGTAGGACTGAAATAATGATGAAAATGGTAAGTGGGAATATTGTAAAAGTAGTGAGTCACTCCAAAAGTGTAATGCCCTTTTCATAGCCTTTTCAATTCAATGATTTTCCAATACCCACTTACATTTCATTGAAGAATTTAAAGGCTTTTTCAGTCAATGCATAACATCCTTGTTTGATTTACCATTAGAATGTACTTTCCATGTTGATTCCTGTGAGGAAAAGCGGATTCCAAGCGAGTCGAGAAGACAAAAGAGAGGTGACCCTCCCTTCTTGATTATGACCCTGAAGGGGTGCACAACTCCGTTTGAGGAGGAACTTTTCACATACCTCAAGTCTCGAAGCCCATGCAATTTTCAAATTTAGGTGTAGGTACATTTCCCATTGTCAAATTTTGGCAATAGTACAACAGATCAGCCCTATTCAGGGTACCACAGTGTAAAATTCTAAATTTCTCTTCACATGAACTAACCCTTTCAGGTAATGGATAATGAGATAGAATTTTTTTAGGATAATGCAAATTTTTTAAAAAAATTCCCCCTCCCCAGCTGACTGTCGTGCTAGAAGGGGAGGGGAATAGTAACCGTGCTGAAGCTCCTCGGTGGGGGAAACACAGGCGGTAGTGCCATGCAAGGAGACATGTAAGGGTGAGGAGGACCTTATCCCAGGGAGGGATGCAGAGGGGAGAAGGAGAATACGGGAGGAAGGGACGACTGAAACGCTGCGAAGGGCCAGAGGCTTTGGGGGAAGAAACGCCGTACGCCAAAATAGCAAGGAGGGAGGGAGTGAGCCTTCTCCTTCGTGAGGGTGTGATACCCTCTGCAGGACCGTCCAGCACTGCCGCCTTCAGCGGCAGGCCCTCTTCGTCTCCCAGGAGTACCGCCAGTCCGCCGTCGCCAACACGGCGCTGAATCCTCCCCCTGCCACGTAGAAGCTGTGGAAGCTTCTAATAAGAAGCTTCTAAGGGGGGGCTAGTTAAGCCCCCTTTCACCCCCGCGGTCTTACTATTTTAAAGGGCCTTTCATCCCTTCTTTTCCTCACCAAATTCTCCCTACCTTTCCCTCCCCCCCAGTGCTAAACTCAATGACCTTTTTGTCTTGGGCCATATAAACCCTTTTCATCCCCTATTGTGCCTTTCAAAAAACCTTTCATTTTCCCTCGTGTCTTATCATCCCCCTTATTCTATTAAACCTTTAGGCTCTAAAGGTCTTATCATCCCTCTTATCCCTTAAGCCAAAAACACCCCCGTGTGTGTAAAATTCCTCATCCCCCTTCCCTTGTGACATATTGAGGACCCCCTCATGTTTAAAGCTCTTAAGGTTTCTTTTTTCCTTAACCTTCCCATGTTTCCTGTGGGTTTTAAAAAAAATCCGCGTGCTTTATAAAATTCCTTAAGCCTTTCTCTTGGACTTAGGAATTACTCTCCATTTCTCCAGTGGTTAAAACCCTTAGCTGTTCCTTACCTTTTCAAAATACCCTTGGGACTTCGATTTTTTTCCCTACTCGAAAAAGAGAAGAAAAAGTATTGAGGTGCAAGGGAGCAATGGTGGAATTTCGAAAAGGAAGTGTAAAGCTGTTTCCACATCCGAAGGACTACAATTGCGATGCCTCCTAAGAAAGTCCAAGGCGCAGTCGCGGGAGGGTCATCTCCCGGAATCCATGTGGATATCTCACCCCAAACCCAGGTTTTTCCTTCTTAATTTTTATTTTATATCATTGTAATTTAATCATGCAAGGTTAGTTGTTAGAAATAGGATATATCTTGTCCTAGTCATTCACGACGAAATACATCTAATGGAACATGCAAAATAAATAAAGTATATACGTATTTTTTTCCAAATAGCTTATGCATTGAAATGAATTATGAGCAAGATTATTTACCCATTAAAGTAGTATACTTCGGTTAAGCCTAAAAGTATAAAGCTGCATCTCGCACTATTAACCCCTATTCTTTTTACAATGAATCATCATGGAAAGTGCAAATCATGATAGGATTCTTATGATGCATAAACTCTAGGAAATTATCGTTGCTAACTGCATAACTTAGCAAGAAAAAGGTTTCTTATTTAGCATGAGTTTTGTTTGCAAAGAAAAGGGAAGATTAGTTGGAATTAACCCAACCTCAAATCGATAAAGTATAGGATTGAAACGTCAATTGACACGTAGATAACAAATCATGCGGAAGTAATCTCAAAATTACCTTCTAGAGTTAACCAAATTAATATAAACTTAAAAATACCTATGCTGTGAAATATTCGTTGGAAATGAGTTAAATTCCAAGAATCGTTTATACCTTAAATACTTGCCCACATTCCCTGAATGTAGGGTCAGTAAATTGTAAACGTAAAAGGAACTAGGGTTTGTCCCTGAGTTTCTTACAAAAGAATGAAGCTAGGAAACCCTAGGACTAACAACGTCAGCTTAAAGAACCTGAAACAGATTGATTCGTGATTCCATTATCGCCTAGTACGATGCAACACTTGCACACCAAGTACGGAGTCATATGGTCTTGTGATTGGATCACAAGAAGGAAGGCCAAATTCTTGCAACGAGGATGGCAGATCCTTATGCAAGTTATCTTGCAAGAGGATGTGTACTTTGATATCCTTGGGTAAGGAAGATTAATTGGAGATTAAAAACCAGAAACTGAAGTACCCAATGAACTTTAAGGTTTGACCAAGTTGGGCTAATAGGGTACGCCCTAACCCAGAATATAAGGGATCTTGCCAAGTTGCAAGACACCCCGGATCGAGTGCTGGATGCATTCGAAAGGAAGGATTCATTCCTTAGCAGTTTGCCAACAACAAAAACGATCAATGGAAATGTTTGTGCTTGCTAGAGATTTTAGAGCACTGTTTGACTTGTTTGACCAATAAATTATAAAATAAATGAATATTTATACTTCAGGTTGAAGGCCTGAAGGGAGAGGCAGCTTCAGTTACCCTCGACTGCTTGCCTGACCCTAACCAAGGGGGTTGTTGACCGCGCCGGGCACGTGGACCGAACCTGCTGCGAGAGGTCTCTCCGTTGAGCGCCCTTGGAGCAGGAGGACGCTTGGGTGCCAGGGGGGCTCTGGCCGTAAATCCCTCGCCTTCCGGGTCCTGCACAAGAGGTTAACGTGACTCGGGATTGGATCTCGAGGCCCGCATACTAGTCTACGGGCGGAAACTTGGAATAGTGATCCCTGTGGATTGTTGGATAGCCTTCAGGCGGATTGTGGATAAGCCTACGGGCAGAACTCTTTATATTTCAAAGATAAATATGATGACTTGTTAATAAAGAACTTGTCTGATATTGTTTTTCTATGTCAAGTGATAAGATTACGTGAAGAAACCAGTGCTTAACGTGTTAATTAAAGAAGCTGATTGTTACATGTCCAACTAATGTGTTAGATAATTACATAACTAGAACAACCCGAGGAAAGTGCGGAGGATGGGCCATGGGTCCGTCCTACGGATGGGTGGTCCCGGTTGGCTGGGAACTTTTCTCAAATCACGAGGAATAGCGGAATGATCGTCAAAGGACAGAACAACAAAAGCATTGACCTTGAGTTATGTCTTAACCCGATTTACGCTGTTTTAGGGGAACAGAATGGGACTATGCCTTATGGCAGAGAGGTTGAGCTTTGCATCCCTCTCGTTTCCCATTCTCCTTGAACCAAGTGTAGCGTGAATCCGCTTCGGACCTGGCGTTTCTGCGTAAACGGCCGGAATACTTCCGCTACTTGGCAGACGTGGAAAGCCCTAGATCGCAAATCCCGTAACATTCCATGGGAGTGCCAAGAGGAGCTTTCTAGACATCCTTTCCGATGGACTGCTAAGATGTGTCCTGGATGATACTAGTGGACACGTTACACACAGGCAGTTGAAGGTTCCATTAGAATAAGATTGAAAGAGGTGCAGGGCATCTCCTATTTTCAGGATACCTATAGGTGGTGGTCATAGTTTTACAAGTCTTACAATAGGTACCTATCAGTATGTAGGTTATCCTTGAGCCCTAAAGGTTCCTCATAACCCTCTTCATATTACTATAAAGGTTTACAAGGGTTTCTTCCACTTAGGGTACTCCCATAGGGTAAAATATGGTACTTACAGGTGGTGGACAGGTGCAAGAAACTTCTGTTCATAACTGAAGATTCAATTACAGAAAATTTTGTCCTAATCTAAACTGAGAACTTGATAGCTCCATTCAAAGAGGGGATTCTAAGCTCAACTTTGTATAAAACTTTTGTCAATCTGATATTGGGAGCTCAAGTTATTGTTGATTTACTTATAGTAGGTATAGTGAGACAACATCCAGATAGCATATAAGAGGACACTGTTTGTCATTGTTCCACCCAAATTCTCCAACTCAAGTTCATATCTTTTCAAATATGATATGTTTCCATATAAGATTCCCATAGAGCTATTAATAATTGGTATTGATGCTTTATTCTGAGAGAAACAAGGGATTTATTGACAAACTGTCTACTATTATTGCACTGTCTCCTAATGGCCACGAATAAGATGAAAGACCCCATTATTGAAGCATTGAATGATCATGCTGGGAACTTTCAAGAGGATCAAAATTACACAATGAAGCCCATAATTTTGAACAAATAGATGAATATTTAAGCATTGGAATTGCTTATAGCACACACCAAGAAGAAAGGGATGACACACATGAAGTGCATGTAGTGAATGATTACCTATTACTGTCAAAAGAGTTGGGACCTGTGAATGAAGGACTTTCTAAGGATTTAAAGACTTTGAATGAAGTCTTAATACATATGAAGCAAGGTTTTTTGCAAGGGATGGCACAAGTAAAAAAGGGCATCTCTGATCTGCAACAAAGCAACAAATCTTTATTCCAAGAACTCATCTTAGCCATGAAGGAAATTGGGAGCAAGCCACAAAGGGAATCTCAAACTATTGAAGATCCACATGCAACCCCTTTTTGTTGATAATCCTCCCCATCCAAACAAAGAAAATTCTCATCCAGTTATGCATACTTTTGAAAGGGGAGAACCATCTAGTGTGAGGGGTAACCATCACCCTTTACAGGTTTCTTCCGTTGCTCAAATTACTAGGAAGTTATCATTGCTAATTGCACATCTTAGCAAGGGAAATGTTTGTTATTTGGCATGAGTTCATCTGCAAGGAAAAATGAAGTTTAAATTAAACTGTATTGACTGAAAAGTAAATTGTCACAAGGATAGCAAAACCGTGACAAGACGATTAATATTACCTTCCAAAAGATAACCAAACCAATCTAAACATAGAAATATTCATACCCTAAGCACTTGACTACTTTCCTTATTGTAGGGTCAAAAAATAATAATCGTAAAGATAAAAAAACTAGGGCTGTCCCCGAGATCCTTAAAAAGAAACCCTAGGCCCAACATACGTCAGCTTAAAGGATCTAAAACAGATTATTCCATCGCAGGACTTGCGCAGCAAGTATGAAATCATTTAGTCTTGTGATTGATTCACAAGGAGAAAGGGTAAAAACCCTCAACAAGGATGGCAGATCCCTACGCAAGTTATCTTGCAAAATGACGTATTTTTGGGTATCCTTCTAAATAATGAAAGTTGTAAACCGGAAACTAGCATATCTAAGGAACTTTAGGGTTGACCAAGTTGGGATAATAAGGTACACCTTACACTGGAATGTAAAGGATCTTGCCAATTTACAAGACACCTTGGGAACGAGTGCTGATACACTCAAAAGGAAAGAACACTTCCTTAGCAGTTTGCCAAACAACACGGTTGATTAATGGAAATGTTTGTGCTTGCTAGAGATTTTAGGGCTCTGTTTGAATTATGAATTACAAATTAAATGAGTACCTATACTTAAGGTAAAGGCCTGAAGGAAGAGGCAGTTTCAGTTACCCCCGACTACCTGCCTAACCCTAACCAAGGGGGTTGTTCATAGCGCTAGGAACGTGGACCGAACCCACCGCGAGAGGTCTCTCCATTGAGCTCTACTTGGAGTAGGAGGACGCTTGGGTGCCAGGGGGGCTCTGGCCATAAATCCCTCGCCTTCCGGGTCCTGCACAAGAGGCTAACATGACTCGGGATTGGATCTCGAGGCCGGCATACTAGTTTACGGGCGGAAGCTTGGAATAGTGATCCCTGCGGATTACTGGATAGCCTTCGAGCAAATTATGGACAAGCCTACAGGCGGAACTCATTGTATTACAAAGATAAAATGATGAAATATTAACAAAGAACTTGCTTGATATCATTTTCTATGTCACGTGTTAAGATTACGTGAAGGAACCAGTGCTTAATGGATTAATTAAAGAAGCTGATTGTTATATGTCAAATCAATGTGTTAGATAATTACATAACTAAAAACAAACCGAGGAAAGTGCGGAGGATGGGCCATGGGTCCGTCCTACGGTTGGGTGGTCCCGGTTAGCTGGGAACTTTTCTCAAAAATCTCGACGAACAGCAGGATGATTATCAAAACGAATAACGGAAGCCATGACCTAGAGTTATGTCTTACCCAATTTACGCTGTTTTAGGGGAACGGAATGGGACTATGCCTTATGGCAGAGAGGTTGAGCTTTGCATCCCTCTCGTTTCCCATTCTCCTTGAACCAAGTGCAGCGTGAATCCACTTCGGACCTAGCGTTTCTGCGTAAAGTAGTTCGCTCGGGCTCGACGCTAGTTGCTGTTAGTTAATGACCAGTCAGGAAAACCCTAATTCCGATCGATCCTTAGTGGGAACGGCCAGGATACTTCCGCTACATGGCAGACGCGGGAAGATCTAGATCGCAAATCCCGTAACATTCCATGGGAGTGCCGGGCGAAGCTTTCTAGACATCCTTTCTGACGGACTGCTAAGACGTGTCCTAGATAATACTAAGAGGACACGTTACAGTTGGTATGAGAGCCGACCAATAACGGAATTGCTTTTATAAAATCTCAATTAAATGAAGTAAAGAAATTGCTGTTGTCCAAACATTTCCTTACCTTCAATGCTGCCTTGCAGAGTTATGAAGCGTGGAACAAATTTTTGGTATTTCGGGTCATGTTTATGACTGCAATGCATTCTCCGCTTTATAGACAAAGAATTGGGATGATGAACATCCTAGAACAGATTTATAATCCATCACCTCTTTACATAGAACGAAGATGGACGGGGTCTTCAAGAATCTACTATATAGCCGCCCACCGGTTTGCTTATCTACAGACCAACCTAAAGAGGATCAAGTGGTTGGAAGACTTGAAAGTCGTGAAGCTGTTCATTTTTGTGGAAGCTCATGTAAATTTGACTTTACATATTCAAGGTCGGAGGGTTGAGATGAACTCATATGTATATGAGGAAGTAACCCGTATAATCCCAGCCAACAGGATTAAAGTGTTGGGTCGCCATGAGAAGTATGGATTCCAACGAAAAGGGTATCCTGAACTTCCAATGAATTATCGATTCCTAAAGATCCGTGACCCAAAACCCTACTATTACACAGTTCCTGTAGACAAATGCAATACAACGTTGTTCTCCCCAAACTGAATGTAACGATTGGCTTATCATTTCATGAAATGTTGTGTTCAAAAAGGCTATACCCATGTAAATACAAATAAAGACTTCTTTTTATCAATAACTGGCTGTGCATAAGAGTTGTTAAAAAGGTTAAGTAGCTACATTGTTTACGAGATAGCTGAACTAAAAATGAAAGATAAGCTAACGTCGATTATCATATAATAACGTTAAGAAAACCTTTATCCAGGCACAACCCCAGGTACAGGTTCCAAATTCGCCTCCTACATCAAGTACTGCTGTGATCCAGGAGAAGAAGTTCCTCCTCAAGCAGATAAAGCCACCTGAGTTTGACGGGAGAGGCAGATTCGTCCAGGCTGACGCTGAAATTTGGATTGAATCCATGGAGGATTACTTTGAAGCAGCTGGTACTGCACCTACCAATCAGGCCATGCTCGCCAAGTTAAAGGTCACCGGCGAAGCTAGACTTTGGTGGAAGCAATGGTGCAGGGATCAAGGGATTTCAGAGGGGTCTGTTACTTGGGAGAAGCTGAAGAAAGCCGTGCAAGGAAGATACTTACCACCTGCATATCGTACGCAGAAAATGAATGAGTTCTATGAGCTAAAACAGCTAGGACTCACTCTTGATGCATACTACTCTAAATTTGTCTTACTTTTAAAGTATGCGCCACAGATGGACATGACGCAGCAGGTGTCCAAATTTTGTGCAGGCTTAAATCCACCAGTAAATACCCGTCTCGAATCTATGCATCCATCAGATCTTCAGGATGCACTCATTCGAGCGGCACCTATAATTGAGGAGGTGCAAGCTAGACCAAGGGGTAACAAAACTTGGTCTTATAGTGACCCGAATAGAGGAGCATTCAGACCTCAAATGAAGAGAGTTCAAGGTCATAATCAGGGACAAAGAAAGAAAGCAAGGAGAAATAACGTCAACAACTTTGTTCCTACTCAAAATAATGGCCGAAACCTCCGTTGTTTCCACTGCAACGAACACGGTCACTTCAAGAGGCAATGTCCCAAGCTCAATGGAGGACATCGCCAAAAGCCTTTCCAAGGAGCAGGCCGCAGTCAAGGAGCCGCCACCCGTGGAAGAGGAAGAGCTACCTGCATTGCCAATAGGTAAAGATGTGAAGAAGAAGAAGAGGAAGATCCAACTATGGAAGCAGAATTCGAAAGAGCGACAGTCCATGCCGCTTTACACAAGAAAGGGCCGAATCGCTAGTTCTCGGTGATTCAGATACCGTCGGACTATCAAGGTAAAGGTTTCAAAACCTTGATTGATTGTGGCAGTACACATTCCTTTATCTCACCAGCATGTGCAAAAAGATTAGGAATAGCCACAGTAGAAGCACCTACCCTGCTTGTGGAATTGGCAAACGGTCGTGAGGTAACTTGTACCAGGCAAACTGCTAAGGTGGAATTCTTTCTGGGAGGAAAGAAGACTTCAGTCAATTTCAGAGTCATGAATTTAGGTATCCATGAGTGTCTACTCGGAATGGATTGGCTTAAGCCCAACGACGCCCACATTCACTGTGGAAAGGGTCAAGTTTCCTTTCGAAACTCTGAAAGGGAATTTGTCACAACTCAAGGTGAGGCATGAGTGCCAAGAATCCAATTGGCCAAAGTATCTCGGATCATAAAAGGAGCCAGAAAAGGATTACCCGTTTACCTGATCAAACTCAACAAGTTGGATCAAAAGCAAGAGTCTCATGAGGGACCTTCTTGGCTAAAGGAATACGCTGACGTATTCCCTGAGGAATTAACTGAACTTCCGCCTCAAAGAGAAGTAGATCATGAGATTAGGCTAGTACCTGGAGCTGCACTAATTGCAAAGAGACCTTATAGAATGTCCATACCAGAAGCAATTGAGTTGAAGGAACAACTCAAGCAACTGTTAGATCAGGGTTACATCCGGCCTAGCAATTCACCGTGGGGAGCTCCAGTACTATTCCAGAAAAAGAAAGATGGGACCCTTCGACTATGTATTGATTACTGGGGGTTGAATCAATCAACAGTCAAGAACAAGTATCCTATTCCTAGAATAGATGAGATTCTTGATCGTCTTCAGGGTGCAAAGATCTTCTCCAAGATTGATCTCAGGTCAGGTTACTATCAGATAAGGATCAAGGAAGATGATATTCCAAAGACAGCCTTCAATACAAGATATGGGCACTTTGAGTTCCTGGTTATGTCATTCGGGCTTACCAATGCACCTGCCACCTTCAATAGATTAATGCAGGATATTTTTAGACCATATCTTGATGATTTCGTGCTTGTTTTTTTTTATGACACTTTAGTCTATTCTAAACAGGAAGAAGATCATGAACCTCAACTTCAGATTGTCCTTGAGACAATGAGGTCACATAAGCTTTATGCAAAAATGAAGAAGTGTGCATTCTTTAAGCGGCAGATTGAATATCTGGGATTCATAGTATCATCAGAAGGAATATCAGTAGACCCAGCCAAGGTCAGAGATGTGCTTGAATGGCCAACACCAATATCTATCAAAGAAATACGCAGTTTTCTTGGATTGACAGGATGGTATAGGGTCTTCATAAAAAACTATGCTTTGATTGCAGCACCTCTTACAAACTTATTAAAGAAGCAGACTTCCATTACATGGTCAACTTCCGAACAAAATAGCTTCGACAAATTGAAGCAAAGTTTGGTATCAGCACCTATTCTAAAACTTCCTGACCTCAATAAGGAGTTCAAGGTAGTAACTGATGCTAGCATTCTTGCCTTGGGGTGTGTACTTATGCAGGAAGGTCATCCAGTAGCATACTCTTCAAGGAAATTGAAGAGTCATGAAAAAAAATTATGCCACGCATGATTTGGAATTACTAGCTGTCATCCATGCTCTAAAGCTTTGGAGACACTACCTGTTGGGTAACAAGTTTACTCTAGTAACTGATCATAAGAGTCTCAAATGGATTTTTACCCAAAACGAGCTCAACATGAGGCAACGTCGGTGGATTGAAGTATTGGAGGAATATGATTTTGAAATCAAGTACCGACCAGGGAAGGAGAATGTAGTTGCCGATGCACTCAGTCGCAAGGCATTCCTAAATTCCCTAATCTTGCAGAATCCATCAACGGCCAGATCTCTGGCTACAAAAGTATCTATGCCAAACAACCCTATACTTGAACTAGCTAGAGAGGAAGCATGCCATGATTTGGCCTACCAAACAATGATAAAGGAAATATCTACCAAGGAGCAGAATCAGAAGTGGCAAGCTAAGTATCAGGAATTTTCCATTGATAATGGACTTGTCTACTACAGAACAAGGCTGTGTATACCAGCAAGCCAGTCACTTAAGCAGAAGATATTATGGGAAGCTCATGATTCCCCTTTCGCAGGACATCCTGGCTATGCTAAGACTCTTAATGCAGTTAGAAAAAGCTACCATTGGGAGAGGCTTAAAGGTGACATTCTCAAATATGTCACTGCGTGTTTATCTTGCCAACGTATCAAAGCCGAACATGTCATGATGCCAGGGAAACTGCAACCCCTTGACATTCCCCAAATGAAATGGGAATTCATCAGTATGGATTTTGTTGTGGGCTTACCCCAAGTCCAAGGAGGATACAATTCCATTATGGTTGTGGTTGACATGCTTACCAAGGTTGCACACCTGATACCAGTAAAGACAAACTATAAAGCCTCCGACATTGCAAGATTTTTTATCAAGGAGATATTCAAGCTACATGGGTTACCTAGAAGAATCATTAGTGATCGAGATTCTCTCTTCACATCACACTTCTGGAGAGCTATCTTTGAAGCTATTGGGACTCAACTCTATTTTAGCACCGCTTACCATCCCCAAACGGATGGTCAAACAGAGCGAGTAAATCAAATCATCGAAGATATGCTTAGGGCATACTGCTATCGAGAGCCGAAGAGGTCGATTCAATACTTGCCATTAGTTGAATTTGCCTACAATGCTTCTTACCAGCAGAGCATTCTGATGACTCCTTTCCAAGCATTGTATGGTCATGATTGTCGAAGTCCCCTAAACTTTTCTGATCCAACCCTAAGAGTTGAAGCGTCAAGACAGATGTTGGAAGACATGGATGATCAAATAAAGTCAATAAGACAAGACATACAAGCGGCCAAGGATAGACAAAAGGCATACACAGATTTGAAACGTCAAGAAAGAGTCTTCGAAGAAGGAGACATGGTCTTCATTCGTGTATGCCCTAAAAAGAGTTCTCTATCCCTAGGAGAATGCAATAAGCTAAGTCCAAGGTATTGTGGGCCGTACAAAATCCTCAAATGCCTAGGAACCAATGCTTATAGATTGCAACTCCCTGAGAACCTAAAGGTTCACAATGTATTCCATATCAGCCTATTGAAAAAATATGTACCCAACCCTAATCATGTACTTGATGACCAACAAATTGCAATGCCTAGTCAAGGAGTCCTTGAACTAAGGCCGGATAGGATCTTAGATGTTAGGGAGAGACAGTTCAGATCTAGAACCTTAAGAGAATGCCTCGTCCAATGGAAAGATTATTCCGAAGAGGATGCCACCTGGGTAGATGAAGGCACTCTCAACCATCAGTATCCCCAGTTTATCTCGAGATGAGGACATCTCGGTTCTTCTAAGGGGGAGAGAATGTAAAATATCAAATGGATAAATGCAAATTTTTTTTTATTTACTCCCCTCCCCAACCGACTGTTGTGCTGGAAGGGGAGGGGAATAGAAAGAAGCCAGAAGCTCCTCGATGGGAGCTCGCAGGGAGTAGTGCCATGCGTGCTGACACGAAGGAGAGGGAGGATCCCCCCTCCCCTCCCCTATTTAAACCCTGCGTTGCTGCCGCTAGGGAGGAAGGAGGATGGCAATATCAAATGGTGACGTTGCCCAAATTGTCCGTGAGTGAAGGAGGGGAGGGCTGATATACGTGAGGGTAGTACTGCCACCATGAGGGAGAAGTATTTCGCCTGTGCCGCTTGAAGGACGGAGAAGGGGATGGACTCGCTGTGCTGGCTGCCTGGGCAGAGGGACGCAACGCCGTCGAGGGAGGGAGGAGCCGCCTCCATTGCGCCGTTGAGACTGACCGTCTTAATCCCCCCCCCCCCCCCCCCCCCCCCCCCCCAAGCTTCTGGAAGCTTGGAAGCTTCCAAAGGGGGGCCCTCCTTAACCCCCCTTCCTATACCTTTTTATTAACCCCCGATTTTAAATCCTCTTAAGGGCCTTTCACCCCCTTGTTGTGTCTTTCAAAAACCTTATTATTATTACCCCCCGGGTTTTAGAATTCCCTTAAGCCCCTTCCTTATGGGCTTGAAACCCTTTTTATTACCCTCGTGCTTTAATGCTTACTTAGCCCCCTTTTTCCGTGGAGTCGGGATCACCCCCCCTCCATGTTTTTATAAATCCTTAAGCCCCCTTTTCCTTGGAACCACACCCCCTGTGTTAATCCCTTAAACCCTTATCCCTTGGCTTTGGAACCACCCCTCTTCCCTCCGTGTTTAAACCTTCCCTAGCCCCTCCCCTTGTGGCATATTGAAACCCCTTTTCTCCAAGTTTGACCTAAGGGTCCTTTGTCCTTACTTATAACCTTTACGATTACTATATTCCCTTGGAGTTCTCTCCCGCACCCTATGTCTTTTCCATCCCTTTTCATTCCTCGTTTGAACGAGTCATTAAAAGGCCATTAAGCCTTCCCCATGGCTTCAATGGGTCTTAGTCATAAAAGATTCTGAAACACCCTTTCGAATTCCCCGACTTCAAGGAGGGAGCCTTCCAAAAACTACTTTCGACGGACGGTGCAAGGAAGCGACAGTGGAATTCTGAAAAAAGAGTGTAAAGCTGCTTCCACGTTCGAAGGACTACAACTGTGATGCCTCCTAAGAAAGTCCAAGGAGTAGCTGCGGGAGGTGCATCTCCTGATATCCATGTGGATATCTCACCCCAAAACCAGGTTTTTCTTCTTGGCTTTAATTCAGTTTTAAGTCAATCATGAAAAAGGGAAATTGTTAGGGATAGGATATATTTGTCCGAATTATTTGTAATGAAGGATTTTAGCTTATTTGAATAAATGATAATGTATAGAACTTAGTTTCCTTCGAATAGTATCAAGCATTATAAATTACGAGCAAGATTATCTATTTACTATAGTAGTATATTTTAGTTAAATCCTAAAGGTATAGAAATTATATCTTGCACCATTAGTCTTATTCCTTTTCGCAACGAATCATTGGAAATGATTAAATTCATGAAAGGTTTCTTTCGTTGCTCAAATTACTAGGAAGTTATCATTGCTAATTGCACATCTTAGCAAGGGAAATGTTTGTTATTTGGCATGAGTTCATCTGCAAGGAAAAAGGAAGTTTAAATTAAACTGTATTGACTGAAAAGTAAATTGTCACAAGGATAGCAAAACCGTGACAAGACGATTAATATTACCTTCCAAAAGATAACCAAACCAATCTAAACATAGAAATATTCATACCCTAAGCACTTGACTACTTTCCTTATTGTAGGGTCAAAAAAAAAAAACTTAAAGATAAAAAAACTAGGGCTGTCCTCGAGATCCTTAAAAAGAAACCCTAGGCCCAACATACGTCAGCTTAAAGGATCTAAAACGGATTATTCCATCGCAGGACTTGCGCAGCAAGTATGAAATCATTTAGTCTTGTGATTGATTCACAAGGAGAAAGGGTAAAAACCCTCAACAAGGATGGCAGATCCCTACGCAAGTTATCTTGCAAAAGGACGTATTTTTGGGTATCCTTCTAAATAAGGAAAGTTGTAAACCGGAAACTAGCATATCTAAGGAACTTTAGGGTTGACCAAGTTGGGATAATAAGGTACGCCTTACACCGGAATGTAAAGGATCTTGCCAATTTACAAGACACCTTGGGAACGAGTGCTGATACACTCAAAAGGAAAGAACGCTTCCTTAGCAGTTTGCCAAACAACACGGTTGATTAATGGAAATGTTTGTGCTTGCTAGAGATTTTAGGGCTCTGTTTGAATTATGAATTACAAATTAAATGAGTACCTATACTTCAGGTTAAAGGCCTGAAGGAAGAGGCAGTTTCAGTTACCCCCGACTACCTGCCTAACCCTAACCAAGGGGGTTGTTCACCGCGCTGGGAATGTGGACCGAACCCGCCGCGAGAGGTCTCTCCGTTGAGCTCTACTTGGAGTAGGAGGATGCTTGGGTGCCAGGGGGGGCTTTGGCCATAAATCCCTCGCCTTCCGGGTCCTGCACAAGAGGCTAACGTGACTCGGGATTGGATCTCGAGGCCCGCATACTAGTTTACGGGCGGAAGCTTGGAATAGTGATCCCTGCGGATTACTGGATAGCTTCGGGTGGATTATGGACAAGCCTACGGGCGGAACTCATTGTATTTCAAAGATAAAATGATGAAATATTAACAAAGAACTTGCTTGATATCGTTTTCTATGTCACGTGTTAAGATTACGTGAAGGAACCAGTGCTTAATGGATTAATTAAAGAAGCTGATTGTTATATGTCAAATCAATGTGTTAGATAATTACATAACTAAAAACAAACCGAGGAAAGTGCGGAGGATGGGCCATGAGTCCGTCCTACGGTTGGGTGGTCCTGGTTAGCCGGGAACTTTTCTCAAAAATCTCGACGAAAACAGTAGGATGATTATCAAAACGAATAACGGAAGCAATGACCTAGAGTTATGTCTTACCCGATTTACGCTATTTTAGGGGAACGGAATGGGACTATGCCTTATGGCAGAGAGGTTGAGCTTTGCATCCCTCTCGTTTCCCATTCTCCTTGAACCAAGTGCAGCGTGAATCCGCTTCAGACCTAGCGTTTCTGCGTAAAGTAGTTCGCTCGGGTTCGACGCTAGTTGCTGTTAGTTAATGACCAGTCAGGAAAACCCTAATTCCGATCGATCCTAAGTGGGAACGGCCAGGATACTTCCGCTACATGGCAGACGTGGGAAGACCTAGATTGCAAATCCCGTAACATTCCATGGGAGTGCAGGCGAAGCTTTCTAGACATCCTTTCCGACGGACTGCTAAGATGTGTCCTAGATAATACTAAGAGGACACGTTACAAGGACCGACCTGAAGTCAGGGTTTCTTTCCTATCAGCCAAGTCTCTAGGAAGTAGCTAGCGTCGAGCTCCAGATGAACCACTTCGTAGAGGAACAACAGAGTGGAAGCGGATTTATGCTGCACTTGGTTCATGCAGAATGGGAAATGAGAGGGATGTGAAGCTCAACCTTTCTGACCATAAGGCATAGTCCCATTCCGCTCCCCTAAAACAACATAAATTGGGATTCTAACTCTACTGACTCTAGGTCTTCACAGTCTCGTTATCACATCTTTAGAGAAAAGTTCCCAGCTAACCGGGACCACCCTTCCGTAGGATGGATCCAAGTCACGTCCACTGCACTTTCCTCGGGTTGCTTAGGTATCTAATTAACTACCACATTATGTTTGACATGCAAAAGCAGCTTCCTTAATTAATGAGTTTAAACACGGGTTCCTTCACGTAACTTAGGCACTGACATTAAAAAAAACAATGTCAAGCAAGTTCCTTTTCCAAATATTTGACCTTTATTTATCATAGTCTTGGAATACATCAAGTATCATGCCCGAAGGTTATCCCAGCAATCAACAAGATTGCTGCTCCAAGTTTCGCCCGTAGACTAGTACACGGGCCTCGAGATCCCATCTTGAGTCACATCGGCCTCTTGTGCGGGGTCCGTAGGCAAGGAATTTACAGCCAGAGCCTCCCCTGGCACCCAAGCGTCCTCCCGCTCCAAGCAGCATCCATGGAGAGACCTCTCGCGATGGGTTCCGTCCATGTACCTGGCACGGCTAATAACCCCCTTGGATAGGGCTAGGCAGGTAGTCAGAGGTAACTGAACTAGCCTCTCCCTCCAGGCTATTAACCTGAAGCATTAAGTGTTTGGCCTTGAATTAGTTCCTTGAGCAAAGAAGTTCAAACAATGTATCTAAGTGTACAATCACGATGGTTTTTGTAGTCGTTCATACGACAAACTGCTAAGGTGTGATTCCTTTTTCCCAAATACTCCCAGCATTTGATCCTGGATCGTTCGCAACTTGGCGAGATTCCAAGGGCTTGGTAAGCTAGGTGGCTTGTTTCCCCTTTTTCTTTGGGTTAGGTTTTGTACCCTACCGATCCCAATTATCCTTACCTTAGGTATCCTTGTACTATAGCCAATTAGATCTTGGACAACCCCGTGGTCCTCGGCTGGTCAATTTGCTTCTTGACAATTCACAATTTCCCTAAGTTTGACAAATCGTTCCCCAAGAGAGAGAGTTTTAGTAGGGCGACTACTCGACCTCTTGACGAATCTAACTAGGCATTAGATCTCACCTCCCTTAGCCTATGACATAGTAATAACATCTTATGATTTAGTTGCAATAGCATCTGACCTTGCAGACTAGTTGCACGAGATAGGTAGTAGTGCCTATCTTGAGGAATTACATCCCTTTGTCGATATTACTAGTACCCGTGTCCTAAGGCATGGTACCCTCTCCTACTCACAACATAGAACGATCTAAGTACGAGAATGCTGGATTAACTCTGCAAGCGCAATACTAAGCAACATTTTAACTTAACTTAACCTATCTTTCATATTGAATGTGATTGTCATTTCATGCGTATTATATGTTTTTCATCAAATGAAATATAACCCTTTTCCTTTTCATACATTTACTTATGCGTGCAAGTTGCTTATGCATGCAGGTTATGCTATGTACAATTACAATGATATTGAAATAAAAACATAATCTTTTCCTTTCCCATGCAAGTCACGTGAAATAGAATGCAGTTGCTTATGTGAAAATATAACCCTTTCATTCTTCTCCATAGTAATTACCTATTCATCCTTCCACGAATCAACCTATTTATGGTCGTCACGAGGGATTTTTTTAATTGCACAAATGCATTGTGTACAACATAACTCATTCTTGCCAACGTAAGTTACCCAATGCAAACCTTCCAATGCACATGAGCATTGCAATATATATTTAACCTATGTGCGGGATGCAACTAGGACATTATTGCATAAGTGCATCTTTTAACACCTGAGGCGTATACTCAAAAATGCAACAACCTTTCATCATGATGGTGCGAGGATTATACGTAGCTTGACATTCAATTTAAGATCTTTCCGTACATTCCTATGATCTTTTTAAAAACAGTGCGAAAATAAAAAAGGGTGAATTTGATGGAACCTAAACATCTGCAGGAGGGGTATTATCGATTTCTGCGCTTCGGGTGGGGACTCCTACATGTTCTCCTCTTATTCCCACCTGTGCTCCTCTTGTGTGGCGCTTGGGGGCCATTGCAATCGGGACTTGGGAATAAGTCAGGCGGGTGGAGGGTGTGCTGAAAATTCTCATCAAGATGGCAGTCCTCCCTTCCCGCAAGGAAACTCCCTTCACATACAAACTGTGTCCTTTACATGATCCATGGGTGAAGCACCCTTGAGAAGGCTCTTTGTGGAAGCTTCTAGGAAGCTTCTCTAGCTTCTTCTTTTTTGACAATCGAGCCTGACATCATCTCCTCCTCCTCAAACACGTTATGATGGTGAAATGGATGGTCGTGGCGGCGTTTGGCAGCCTGGAGGAGTATTGGCGGGGCAGAGGGTGTGACCACGTGAGGCAGAGCAGGGGGGGATGGTGCTGCTGAAGGTGGAGAGGGGGGTGGCATTTTTCTAGACCACGGGGGGGAGGGGCAGCGCTGCGTGTTAGGCAACCTGCATGAGGGGGAGGGGGCCTCCCCTTATGTAGTGGGGAGGGGTGGTTTATGGGGGGGGAGGGGGGAGACACCCGTTTAACAGCTACCACCCCATACCTGGGGGGGTGCATGCCCCCTCTTCCTCTTTTACTCTCTCCCTCTCTCCCTCTCTCCTCAACATGTTGTTGATGGGGAGAGAGAGAGAAAAAAAGATTTGAGTTAATTTAGAAAAAATTAAAAAGGGGGGGTTCTTATGCACCAGGGGGGGATGCTACATCAGAGGCCATACAATTAGCCGAAAGATATTCCTTGAAGTATAAGAGAGATACAAGAAATTTCCAACAAAGGAGTTTGGGCAATAATTTTTCCAACCAATGTAGCAAGTTTTCAGTCAATCAAGAGACTCTTTAAAGCAAGAAAACAGGGGTTATAATAGTCAAAATAGTTATAATAGCAAAGGACCAACTTTTCCCACTGTTTATGCCTCTAAAGAGGGTAGAAATTATGCATAGAAATAGGGACAAAAATTTAGAAACATGGTTGGCACAAGATGCAAATTTTCAAGAGTTGAAAGTTCTCATAAATTGTCCCAAAATAGTTCTAACAACAACTTTCTTCCTCATGACAAGCTTGGAGAAATGCATACCAAAGGATTATGTTTCAAATGTGGGGAGAAGTAGTCACAAGATCATAAGATGAAGTGCAAAGCTAAGAATTTAAAAATCAATATGGTGATCACTCAAGATGTGGAAGTTGAAGAAGAAGAAGATCAAGAGGGAAATTTATTGCATGTTGATGCTCGCCCAATGGTTGAAGAAATTCATGAAGAAGAGGATGCCACTAACGAATGATTCTATGATCCTATGGAAGGATTTCCATTTGATCCAAGTGGCACTCATGATTCTCATGCTTTTTTGTGTACTATTTCACATGATGCATGGATTGGATGCAAATGAGAAAGTATACTTAGACTCAAAGGTATCATTAATGGCAAGGTTGCAGATGTTTTAATGGATATGGGCAACACTCATAGCTTCATCGACTGCAAATCTTTGAATGGGCTGAAGTTACTACCCATTGACATGGATTCCTGTAATATTTCCACAAAATAAAAATTAGTTGGTTAGTTCAAAAGTTAGTCAGTCAATTAGTAAGTTAGTAAGTTTACCAACTAAAGACTAACTAAGGGAAAAACTAACTAATGTTAATAATTAATGATTTTAATTTAAAAAATATATTTAAAAAATGAGAGTCGTAAATTTGATATTTTTCTCGGATTGACAAGGATCGTAGCCACTCTTCACGAAAGTTACAACGTGAATGAGACTTATGAGCCATATTAATCACTAGTATTAATATGTATAGTATGGATGATCCAAAAATATTAGATTTTGGGAAAAACTTGCATATTCTAGATATTTTAGATATCATCCTAAAAAGATAGAATTGGATGTCATTTAAAAAAAAAGATAAGTGATGTTTTAGTTTGTTTTGGAGATTTTATAAAAAGAAAAAAATAAAGAAAAGTGATTGGCAAAATCACGTGCACCGCGATCGCAATCTATAGGCAGTAGACAACACTTCGAACAGGAAGAGAAAGAAGGAGTGATCTGAAAGCTTTCTAACCAAGTTTCTTGGTGTTTTACACCCGTTTTGGAGCGAATGGAACTATCATATTTATGAGTTAAGCATCAGATCACTGAGTTTTCCAAGAGTCTCTCCACCAAGAACTCTTGTTCTCAGCCACATCCCCTCTTCTCTAATTCGTTATAAATATGAGGCATGGGGAGGCACAAGGGAGCATAAGGAGACCCCGAGAGGCTACGAGAGAGAGATAAAGAGAAGGATACTCCTCCAAGAGATTGTGAGGGAGAGCTTGAGAGAGAGAGAGAGAGAGAGAGAGAGAGAGAGACAATTCCCTCTATCTCGATCCTTGACTTAATGTGAGAGAGAGAGAGAGAGAGAGAGAGAGAGAGAGAGAGAGAGAGAGAGAGAGAGAAAGAAGAGTTACCCTGAGATGCTGCACAATTCCCTCTATCTCGATCCTCGACTTAATGTGTGAGAGAAAGAGAGAGAGAAGAGTTACCCCGAGAGACTGCACAATTTCCTCTATCTCCATCCTTGACTTAACCATCTTCTCTTACACTCTTCCATCTCGAATCAATTCTGCCTTCTTAATCTCTTGAGTCTACTTGCGGACGATGGCAAAGAATGTCGCATGGAGATGGCAATCCTACAACCAGTAATGAAGCTTCGGGCGAAGGCATCACTATCAATCCAAGTGTAGGTCCGGTCATAAGTAATGTATTTCTAAATTGATAGATGCTTGCTTTGATTCTCGCATGAGATACATTAGGCTCTATACTATGATATACGAGAATAGGTCATGGGAAGGAATAGGCCTCTTCTCACATATTTGAAAGATGGAATTTGCAAAGTGCATGTATTAAGGGAAGTTAATTGCACTTAGTTGCGTATGGATTATTCGTTGATAGAGCAATCGATCAGGGGTTATGAATAGCATAATCATAAAAAGAATAAAATTAGGAATTGTGCATACAAGTATTAAGTAATTTTTGAATAGAATTGCTCTTTGATCCCAAGGGGGAGAGCGAATATGCGATGGAATTATTATCGCATCTGTTCTTGTATTGTTTGGAAAAAATACAATTAGTTTTGTTGGTTGATACAACACCCTAAATGTTTTTTTTCAATCAACTGATTGTTGCATTTGTGATTTGGACAAATATTTCAAGTGATTGTGTTTGATGGTAAAAGCATGGCAAGGGTCAATAATGACAAATAGCCATAGAAAATAAAGGAATGTTTCACTGGAACATGATATTCAGCTGATTGCCTTGATCGTGCTTGATTCTTAATTGGATTAATTAAGGAAGGATATGTTGCACGGTGGATCATCTCCAAGATCGCATCGTGGATTACCTCGAGAGGGCACTACTCGATTCACGGGCCAAAGATTGAGTGGTGAAAAGGCCAACCATGGAAGTTGTGTCTCACTCTTAGGTCACTTGGGTCAATGGAGCTTTGGACACCCCTTGCCTAGACCGAAATGGAATTGTAGGCTACCATGAGCCCAACGTCTAGGGCATTGGAAGATCCTATTACAGATAAAGGATAGAAATTATGGTGCCATATGATTTGGACCAGGTACTTCTATTGGATAGAAGGGATACATAATTCTCCTGTATGGGCAGGAGACAAAATTTAACTTGAAGATGAGTTAAGGAACTTGTTTGTCAAAAGGAATGCTTGTTTTATTTTCGTGTCTGTGCTGTAATTTACGCAAACGAACCCTATTCCCTAAAAGGCTTAATTAATGAAGCTGATTTTAAATGTCACACATAAATGTGGTAGGACCTAATTAGAAAACTAAAGCTATCAAGGGAAGCAGGTGGGTGGAATCCCCGACGGGTTCATCCTATGACAGGATAGTCCCAGAGAATTGGGAGGCTTCTCACAAGGATTTATCGCCATTCAACTTTAGGCATTGTTAAGTTAGAACCTGATTCATGCTATTTTAGGGGACCAGAATGGGACTATGCCCAACGGGCAAAGAGGTTGAGCAGCGCATCCCTCTTGTTTTCTATTCTCTTTGAACCAAGTGCGGTATGGATCTACTTCAGATTGGGTATCTCTACATAAAGTAGGATGTCCAAAACCCGATGCTAGAATGTTGTTAGGAGACCTTGGCCCTAGTAACCCAGATTTTAGGTCGATCCTAGTGGGTTTGAGAAGCCTTAGGCAACAAACCTTGTGACATTCCATGGGAGTGCCGGGTGGCATCGCTTAGACTCGTCTCCCGATACACTCTTTTACTTGTGAAAGTAGATAAAGACTAATCATCAAATCAGCCATCTTCTTCTATAAAGAAAAGGGATCCAAGATTGAAAGAGCTATTGGAGAAATAAAATGATTTATTTCAGCCACCATCATCTTTATCTCCAAAGCGAGAGGTTGACCATCCTATTGATTTGTTGCCTAATACAAAGCCCATCAATAAGATACTTCAAAAGTACTTAGCCTGAGCCCAAATATTAAGAAAAACTAGATTCTAGCTCAATGCAAGGCCTATTGGAGTCTAATTACTTGAGATCATCTTGCACTATTCTTATTAAGTATTCACAGGTTATGCCTATCACATGTTTGATATATGAGGATAATTTTCTAGTTGCCTCATGACTTGACTAAGAGCTAGTACAAGAAATTAATCATAAGGGTTAAAACTAAGATGTCTTGAGTTCCGTCCGATAACGATGACTTTTTCCAATCCAAATCCAGGGTTGGGTTATCAAGCAAGGTAAGTGACCTATAGAACTTACATCATGAATAGTGTTTGAACCCTTAACATATGCCCTAGCCGAAGGAAGGAAGTGTTAATAATCATTTTTGCATAGTATTGCTCTTAGATCCCAAGGGGGAGAGTAAATATACGATGGAAATGTTATATCGTCTATTCTTGCATTGAAAGAATGCAATTGGTTTTGTTGATTGATCGATTAACATCCTAAATGTTTTACATTCAACTGGTTGTTAGTTGTTGTTTGGATGATTATTCCAAGTGCTTGTGATTTATGGTAAATGCATGGCAAGGGTCTGTGATGACAAGTCGCCTGTTACAGGCTAATTTACTGCCTGCGATTTACTCCCTGAAAAACTACTCTACCTGACATTTCTGAATCCAACTGACTTACTTTCTGACTGCACTGACTTCATATAACTTTCATACACATATTCCATCATTACAGTACACCTTTACAGAACCATCTGACTTCATTTCAGCAATAAATAACATGAATACTGAAAACAGTTTACCACTTCAAGACAGGGAAACAATATCTGACTCTGAACTGTTCTTCATATCTTCAGTTTCTGCTTACAGACAGACGCGCAGACATGATCTACACCCGCATATGCACTCTGACTTGAACAGTTACATTCGAGGATTGATAACTCCTCACATCCCTTACTTATGACTATTCATTCCAAAAACTTACACCCCTTCATATCTGACTTACCCTAAGGCTTAACTTGACTTCTAAACTCCTAATACATAACTCTAAGGTGTGATGTCAACTCAGCCTTAACACTGGCACACCCGGTGGATACTATTTTCCCAAAATAGTGGACCTGAGCCCACAACATCCCTTGATCAGTTATCAACTAGAAAATACTGATTCAAGTAGTCAGGAATATTTCCTTGTAAAGTGCAGTAGTTGTCAGTTTGGAGTAGGATCATCAACATGTCCTCCCCCTTCTTGCTTTGATCTAACATCCTCTGTTTCTGAAGCTGGTTGCTCTTCCTCCTCAGTCCTAGCAGAGACTGTTGCTGCTATGCATCCCACTTGAACTCCTTCTTCTTCAATGGCAACATCCCTGACTGTGCCTAAAGGCACAATTGCCCAACATTGATTTATCACTCCCTCTGGCAAAAACAGTTTTAACGTGAAACCATTCACAGGTTTCTTTAACAGTGTGCCTTGCAAATCCATCAACTGAAATGTCCCTTGTCCCAAATCCTTGTAAATTCTATATGGTCCAACATATCTGAGTTTCAGTTTCCCTGGATGCTTTCCCAACTTTGAGTTGTACATCAGGACCAAATTTCCTTCCTTAAATCGTTTCTTCTTCAAATACTGATTCACCCATGCAGCTCTCCTGTTTTGAATCACAGTTGCGACATAAGCACTCTGAAATCTGTCTTCTTCCAGAGACAGTAAGTGTTCCAATCTGTGTTTCAGAGAATCCTCCTGTGTTAGCCTGTGTTGTATTGCTATCCTCAAAGATGGTACAACAAACTCCATAGGCACTACAGCCTCAAGGCCATACACTAGTCTAAAGGGTGTGAGACCTGTACTGACTTTGTAAGCTGTTCTGAATGCCCATAGTGCTGAATTCAACTTCAAGTCCCAATCCTTTCTGTTTTCTGAAACTGTTTTCTTCAAAATTTTAACCAACACCTTATTACTACTCTCAGCTAATCCATTTGCTTGTGGATGATATACAGAAGACATTTTGTGACTAATCATGTGTGTTTCTGCAAGCACTTTGATAACTTTATTCAGGAAATGAACACCTTGATCAGATACAAGCTCAATAGGACAACCAAATCTGGTCATAATATTGTTGTAGACAAAAAAGGCTACACTCCTGGCTTTATTATCCTTCAAAGCAACTGCTTCTACCCACTTGGTACAATAATCAGTAGCCACTAGAATATATCTGTTTCCTGAATGTTCTGCTGCAGGTTTGAATGGACCCATAAAATCCATATCCCACTTCTCAAATGGCCCTAAAGGCAGCACTGGATTTTGAATCATCCTGTCCTGATTCCTGGGATATCCATCTCTCTGACACTGTTCACAGGTTTTTGCAAACAGGTATGAGTCCTTAATAACAGTTGGCCACCAAAGTCCACTCTGAAATATTTTCCTGCTTGTAATGTCCCCTGAATAGTGACCACCTGAAATTCCTGTATGAGCTTCAAACAAAACTGTCTTTTTCTGACTTTCAGGAACACACCTTCTAAGTATCTGATCAACTCCTTTCTTGTATAAATGTCCTCCAATAACTGAAAATGTTGCACTTCTGAGTGCCAACTTTCTTCTGTGATCACTGTTCATATTTTCAGGAAAAACTCCTTCAGTAAGATAGTTCAGCATTTGTCCATACCAGTCTGTTGACTGAGTTGGTTGAATCTGAAAAAGATCCGCATCAGGAAGATCATCTGCTATTCCTTCAGCTGGGTCTCCTGATTCCAGTCTGCTCAAGTAGTCAGCAATTATATGATCTTTACCAGGTCTGTGTATGATACTGTAGTCAAATTCCTGCATCTGCAATACCCATCTGGCAATCCTTCCTGTTGGATTTGGTTTATTCACAAGATATACCAAAGCTTGATGATCAACATGTATGACAATAGGGTTTCCCAACAAATAGTGTCTGAATTTTTTCAGAGAAAAAATCACTCCCAAACACTCTCTTTCTGTAACTGAATAATTCCTTTCAGCTCCTGTCATTACTTTGCTTGCATAATAAACAGGCCTGAACCATCCTTTCTGCTTCTCTTGCATCAAAACTGCTCCCACAGCTACATCTGATGCATCTCCAAAAACATGGAAATGTAAATTCCAGTCAGGTGGTTGCATTATAGGTGCCACCTGTAACATCTTCTTCAGTAGCCTGAATGCTTTTTCCTATTTTTCTGTCCATTCATACTTCACATCCTTCTTTGTGAGCTTAGTTAATGGAACACAAACATGGGATAGGTATTTCAAAAATCTGCTGTGCCATTTTATCTGACCAACAAATCTACTGAGTTCCTTTAGATTGACCGGTGCTTTAGCCTTCTGAATGGCTTGAACTTTTCTTGGATCCACCTGCATTCCATCTTCTGAAATAATATGGCCTAGTAAAATCCCTCTTCTTACTGCAAATGCACACTTGGCTGGATTCAGACTTAACCTAGCCATTCTGCATCTTTCAAAACAGAGTTTCAACTGAGTTAAATGATCATCTGTCTTCCCAAACACACTGAAATCATCCAAGAATACTCTCATAAATGTGGTAAGATATGGAGCAAAGACTTCCTGGACCCACTTTTGAAAAGTAGGTGGAGCATTCTTTAATCCAAACACCATGACAGTGCTTGCATATACTCCCCATTCTGTAATAAAGGCAGTTTTATCTCTGTCCTCCTCTGCCATCAGAATCTGATTATAACCACTGAACCCATCAAGGAAGCTGTACATTTGATGACCTGCAACTGCATCCAGCAATGTGTCTTGAAAAGGTAGGGGAAAAGGATCAGTGATAGTGGCTGCATTTAACTTTCTGTAATCTACACATATTCTTAATTTCCCATTCTTCTTTGGAACCACCACAATAGGTGATAGCCAAGTCACCTTCTCTACATGATAGATGAAACCAACCTTAAGTAGTTTATCCAACTCATCCTTAACAGCTCTAGCATAATTAGGATTCATCCTGTATCTTTGGGAAATGACAGGTACTGCATCCTTTTTGAGATTAATCCTGTGCATACAGAATTGTGGATCCACTCCCTTCATGTCAGTATAACTCCATGCAAATATGTCCTTAAATTCCTGTAACAGCTCCTCCAAATCTGACTTAAACTGTCCTGTCACATGAATACTGACTTTTACCATTTTGGGATTCTGTTCAGTCCCTAAATTCAGATCCTGAAGATCATCCTCTTGCACCCTAGCTGTTCTGGCCATCTGTTCTTCAAAGGCTTTTTCAGCTTGGATTATTTACTGAATGTGCATTTTCTCCTCCTGTTCAGTCAGAATTTTGTTTACATCCTCTCCTTTTGGTATATCCTGTAATGCTTCCTCCTGTTGTAATAGATTACCAGAAAGTTTATTCTCCTTAAACTGCTGCACAATTTTAACCACATCAATATCAAAGACAGGAATCACTGACTCATTGGCTTTAAGAAAAGCATCTTCCTCATCATCATCTACTTCTTCTAACATATTCAGTCCCTGTGCATACAGTGCTCTAGCCTCTCTGGGTAGAGTTGCAGTAGGAATCATACTCAGGTGTACTTTCTTCTTTCCTCTTCTGAGTGTTATTTGAGTTGCCCCCCAATCCTGTCTAACCTTGGCCTGTTTTAACCATGGTCTTCCCAACAGAATAGGATATGGACTGTCTCCCTCATCCATTTTCAGGACTACAAAATTCACTGAAAAAGTGAGCCCTGCAACTGTAATCTGTTGATTCCTGAGAATTCCCATAGGTTGGATCCTTCTCTGATCAGCCATTTTTAACTGAAATGGAGCTTCATCAAGATCCGGCAATTTCAGCTTAGTATACAGGAATTCAGGTAAAATATTTACCCCTGATCCTCCATCCAGAAGTGCTCCCTGTATATCCTGTTGCTGAAAAGTCACAGTAATCTTGGGAACTTTGTAATCCACATCTTCAGGTTGAATCTGACAAGATTCAGGTTCAACTTGCTGAACTTCTTCACAGTAAAAGGTTCTCAATACCTGTCTTTTAAACTCAGGTACCAGACTGAGAATTTGATCCATTGTGACAGTGGTTGCCTTTAGCACTTCTTCTGTCATATCAGCTTCCTTCAATTCTTGCTGATGGATCTCCTCTTCTATACTGGGTAGTACAACAGGTAATGTTTGATGCATCTGTGTCCCCATCTTATCTGTCTTCTGACTTTTCTGAATTTCTTTCACACAACCCAATCTGACCTGTCTCTGTGTATCCCAAAACTTAGGATTCTTCATCTCCTTATGGGAAATAACTGGGTCAGCAACATATTGTGCACCTGATCTTGTAATCACCAAAACAGGAGCAACTTTGTCAGTAGTCACCTGTTCCTGTAAACAGTTAGAACAGTCACATTGTACATGCATAGCATCCAGATCCTCATAATGAACATTATGGCTCACAACTCCATGAATCTCTTTAGCCTGTTCTACAATTACTACATTTGCCTGTGGAGGTCTATTTTGTTGCTGTTACACTGGTGGCCTTTGATTGTTGTATCTGACAATGGGTATGCCTCTTTCCTCTCTGTGTTTACACCATAAAGGACAGTTTGGACCCTGTCTATGACCCACCTCTACACAGTAAGTACAAGGATCAGCAGGTCCTTGTTGATTGGGTGGTACCCAATTATTTCTTCCTCCAAATCTATTTTGTTGGCCATCCCCTGCTTTGCTCCTGTCAGGTTGTACTGCATTAGCAGCAGGTACATTGGCTCTCTGTGTTTGCTGGTTGGAATCTGCCCTGTTATTAGGGTTGTACCAACAGTTAGCATCACTATGACCATGTTTCTGGCAAGTATTACAGTAGGGATTTTCCTTCTTTGCTGAAGTGGAGATCCCCATACTTTTAAGAGTGGCAGAAATCTGTTTAGTCAGGTCTTGAACCTTCCTTTTGGATTTTCTGTGTTCTTTCCTGTCTCTAGAGTCCTTACTCCTGCTTTTCAGTTTGTGTTTCCTTTTCTTCTTCTTTGTTTTAGTTTTTCTTCCATCTTCATCTGAATCAGTATCCTCTGAATCTGAATCATATGCTTCTGACTCTGAATCTGTGTCAGAATCTGTATCTGTACCTGAATTTGAATCCTCCTCTGAGTCAGAGTCAGTATCATGTTTTTTCTTCCTGGATCTGGTAGAACCTAGTCTCTTCTCTGCTCTCCTTGCAGCTGCCACTAGTTCATTAAAGCCTCCAACACCTCCAGGTATTTCAGTACTTGCTACTGCTGTCCTTAAAGTTCCCCTGAGTCCATTGCAGAAATATTCCCCCAACATCTCATTGGTAGGTCTTTCTGCAGGTGCTAATCTCCCATTCAAATCTAGAAACTGTTGTGCATAATCTTCAACAAGAAGTCGCTTCTGTTTCATTGTTTTAAGCTGTTTCAAAATATCAGTTGGTGTCTTCCATTTTCTGAATCTAGACAGGAATGCTGTCTGTAATGCCACTGTGTCAGGAAAATGAGCTGCCCCATACTGAGTAAACCAATTCATGGCTTTTCCCTCCAATGTGGCAGCAAATTGCTGCTTTTTCACATCATCCCCATACACTCCTGCTAAGCCACTTGCCTCCCATTTAGTGCTGAACTGTGCTACATGGGCATCAGGATCCTCTTTTTTTGAGTGACCCTTGAAGTGAGCAAATCTGACTCTCAGGTCAGCTGGGTTAGGGGGTTGTGCCATTATGACTGGTGGTACTTTTGGTGCAGTCTTCTTCCTCCCTGACAATTTAGGTAATGGTTGGAATTTCAAACTCCTTTTAGACTGTCTGTGAAGTTGGGACCATGCCAAACTTCCTAGAAACCTGTTCCTGTTTCTCTGTTCTTCATCTGGTGTAAGTGGTGTAAATGAAATAGGTGCAACATCAGGGATACTCTGGCTTGGACCAACTTCTTCAGTTTGTATCTCCTGATCACTCAGATAGCCCAGATCCAAACTGTCTACCTGACTTCCACTGCTGGACCTGTAATGTCCCTTTCCTTTCTGTTCTAGTTTCTGCTTTTCCTCTTGCTCTAGCCTTGCCTGTAATCTTGTATAATACTTGCCAAAGCCTTCCCCTCTATACTTCTCTGCTGACATAAAACAGGGATTTCTCTATCATTAGCCTGTCTTAGTGCTGTTCTCCTGTAATGCAGCAGTGACAATGCTGACAAGTCAAACACAAGTTAGAAGTTCTCCCCCGTCTGTATCTGGATGATATGGAATTAAAGCCATATGCATGGTGGAACTGCCATTTCTCATGATTAACCCATATCCTCTTGATCTCTGCAGTTGTCCGACTTCTGGCTATTGGGCAAACCTTGCTCAACTGAAATTTCCAGACCCTATCCCTGACTAATTTGACCACGTCCACAGGTAAGTCAGGAAAATAATCAGTCAGGAAATTTTGGCCATACACCTCAAATTCCTCTTCTGGTGTAGTCCAATTGTAAAATTCCCTGCAAAGAGATTGCGAGAAGGCTTCTTTCTCCTCTGCTTCTGTTGTCCAATGTTTAAAATCCTCCAACCAAGACAGTAGGACCTCTTCCATTCTGAAAGCGAGAATTAGACAATTCTGCCATTCGCATGCATAAGACCTGTGCCGTCTGAACAATTCGCAGGATCGCCAAGTGTTACAGGCTAATTTACTGCCTGCGATTTACTCCCTGAAAAACTACTCTACCTGACATTTCTGAATCCAACTGACTTACTTTCTGACTGCACTGACTTCATATAACTTTCATACACACATTCCATCATTACAGTACACCTTTACAGAACCATCTGACTTCATTTCAGCAATAAATAACATGAATATTGAAAACAGTTTACCACTTCAAGACAGGGAAACAATATCTGACTCTGAACTATTCTTCATATCTTCAGTTTCTGCTTACAGACAGACGCGCAGACATGATCTACACCCGCATATGCACTCTGACTTGAAGAGTTACATTCGAGGATTGATAACTCCTCACATCCCTTACTTATGACTATTCATTCCAAAAACTTACACCCCTTCATATCTGACTTACCCTAAGGCTTAACTTGACTTCTAAACTCCTAATACATAACTCTAAGGTGTGATGTCAACTCAGTCTTAACATCGCCATGGGAATAAAGGAATGTTTTCTTGGAAAATGATATTAGGGCTGAATGCCTTGTTTGTGCTTGATTCTTAAAGGATTTAATTAAGGAAGGATATATTGTACGGGTGGATCACCTCCATGATCGCACCGCGTATTAACCCGAGAGGGCACTTCTCGATTCATGGGCCGAAGGTCAAGTGGTGGAAAGGCCAACCATGGGAATGATGTTTCGCTCCTAGACAGCTTGCGGGTCAGTTGGAGCTCTGGACACCCCTTGCTAGGTCTAGAATGGAGTTGAAGACCTCCATGGCCCCCAACATCTGGGCATGTTGGGAGATCCTATTCTAGATAAAGGATTGAGTTTGTGGTGCCATGTGAATTGGACCAATTACTTCTGCAGGGCAGAAGGGATACTTCTCTTGGATAGAAGCGATACATAATTTCTCCTGTATGGGTGGGAGATAAAGATTAACTTGAAGATAAGTTAAGGAACTTGTTTGAACTTGTTTGTCAATAGACTGCTTTGCTATGTTTTCGTGTCTGTGCTATAAGTTATGCGAACGAACCCTGTTCCCTAAAAGGCTTAATTAATGAAGCTGATTTTAAGTGTTACACATAAATGTAGTAGGACCTAATTAGAAAACTAAAGCTATTAAGGGAAGCGGGTGGGCGGAACCCCCGACAGGTCCGTCCTATGGCAGGGTGGTCCCAGAGAACTGGGAGGATTCTCATAAGTTTTTATCATCATTCGACCTTTAGGTATTGTTAGGTTAGAACCCGGTTCATGCCATTTTAGGGGACCGGAATGGGACTATGCCCTATGGGCAGAGAGGTTGAGCAGTGCATCCCTCTCATTTCCCATTCTCTTTGAACCAAGTGCGGCATGGGTCTGCTTTGGATTGGGTATCTCTGCGTAAAGTAAGATGTCTCAAATTCGATGCTAGAATGCTAACAGGAGACCTTGACAACTAGGAACCCGGATTTCAGGTCGATCCTAGTGGGTTCGGTCGTGAACGTTCCGTTGCGAGGCGGATTCGGGAAACCCTAGGCGACAAAACTCGAAACATTCCCTGGGAGTGCCGGGCAGCGACGCTTAGATTTGTTTCTCGATAGACCGCTAAAAGAGTGCCTGGAAAGCCGATGGGCGGGCACCTCACAGTTGGTATCAGAGCAAAATTTTGTAATGATACGTGATTGATTAATATATGGTTTGTAGACATATCCTAAACAAAATAATCTAAGCAGTATGGCTTGATTGTTAGGCACCTTCTGCACCCATGAATGTTGACATGCAAGAGAAGAAATTCCTTCTCAAGCAAATTAAGACACCCGAGTTTGATGGAGAAGGGATAGACATTGCAGTAGAGGCAGAGATATGGATTGAGTCGTTGGATGACTATTTCTTTGCTTCCGAAACTGCCTCTACCAATCAAGCAATGATAGCCAAACTTAAGTTAGTTGGCCAGGCTTGCGATTATGGTGGAAGCAATGGTGCAAAGATGAAGGTGTTTCTGAAGTCGCTGTTACTTGGGTTCAGCTGAAAGATGTTGTACGCAGACGATACCTTCCGCCAACCTACCAGACTTTGAAGATGAATGAATTCTTCAAGCTAAAGCAACTAGAATTAACTTTGGAAGCTTACTACTCAAAGTTTGTAACCCTACTAAAATACGCACCACCGATGGATATTGCGCAGCAAGTATCCAAGTTTTGCCATGGCCTAAACACTCCTCTGAACCACCATCTTGAAGGAATGCATCCAACGGACTTGCAAGATGCATTACTCTGAGCGAATCCAATCGTCCAAGAATTTAAATTGGGAAATTGTAGTAAAGATGACTCCCGAGATCTAGGTAAGAGATGCCATACATGTGGAGAGATAGGGCACATCCGTAGGAGATGTCCCTACTATCAATGTTTCCATTGCAATGAACTAGGACATGTCCAAGCAGACTGCCATGACTTAAGTCCAAAAGATACGGAGCCTCCAAGAAAACAAAGCTACACAAGTGCAGTCTTCAAATATATAGAGGAATCAGATGAAGACGAAGACTTAGAACCTACTACACCACTTGAGGATTATTAGAAATCCTAGAGATTTTTTCGACATGAAATACAACTTATATTGGAATAAACTTTACTCTTGTAACTACAGTTAACTTGAGTATTATGAGTTGCATCTATTTTGAGCCTAGAACTTGCAAATGATTAGAGATACTCTGGCAAGGAATGATAGTTATAATGTGCAATGAATTTCTCTTAAGTCATTTCTTCTCAACTAATATAGATTGGGTCTTACCAGAATGTCGAAGCTTGGAAGTATTCTTTAGTATTACAAGCAAAGCCAATTGTCTATGGAGCTCAGTCCCGAACTAAAGACAGGACAATCTGGGAATGTAGTTTCCAAGATAAAGGACCACTCCAATCTGCTAAAAGAATCCTAGGACACTTTGGTCTAAAAAAGAAAATATTCCTGCCAAGGACAACCAAGAACCTTGTGACCGCAAGTGATAAATCTCCGCGATGTTTCTATTGTAGGGAGTTAGGTCATTTCAAAAGGGAATGTCCAAAGCACCTTAAACATTGATGCTCCGAGTGCCACAACATTAGACATAACTATATCAATTGTCCCAACAGAACTAAAAGAGAACTTGAGCTTACAGGAAAAGAAGTTGTACAAGCTCCAATGATCTAGAATATACCAAGTGCTTAGGAAAAACCTAGAAGATATCCATGAGATGTAACTACAATAAATTTTCTCTTGTAATCAAGACTCGGATATATCAAATACAATAGGTTGTTTTTTTTTCAAAAAAACCACACATCTGTGAGTGATCAGAGTAGCGCAACGAAAGTATGGTGGGACCATAACCTACATATTCCAAAATGATATCCCCAATTTATCTCGAGATGAGGACATCTCGATTTCTCTAAGGGGAGGAGGATGTAATATTTCCACACAATAAAAGTTAGTTGGTTAGTTTAAAAGTTAGTTAGTCAATTAATAAGTTAGTAAGATTACTAACTAGAGACTAACTAAGGTAAAAACTAACTAACATTAATTATTAATAATTTTTATTTAATTAAAAATATTTTATTTAGAAAAATCAAGAGTCGTAAATTTGATATTTTTCTCGGATTGGCAAGGACCATAGCTACCTTTCACGTAAATTACAACGTGAACAAAACTTATGAGTTATATTAATCACTAGAATAATGTGTATAGTTTGGATGGTCTAAAAATATTAGATTTTGGGCAAAACTAGTATATTTTAGATACTTTAGATATTATCCTAAAAAAAAGATATGGAGATTTTTAGAAACTGGATGTCATTTAAAAGAAAAAACAAGAGATATTTTAGTTAGTTTGGAGATTTTATAAAAAGAAAAAAATAAAGAGAGGATTTGCGAAATCGCGCGCGCTGCGATCGTAGTACACAGGCAGTGGACAGCACTTTGAACAAAGAAAAGAAGAAGAAGTGAAGTAAGAGCTTTCTAATCAAGTGTCTTGGAGTTTTACCCCCCTTTCGGAGCCAATGGAACCATCGGATTTATGATCTGAGCATCAGATCACTGATCTTTCCAAGATCCCCCTCCACAAAGAACTCCACTTCTCAATCACAAGCCCTCTTCTCTAATTCACTATAAATATGAGGCATGGGAGAGGCATAAGAAAGCATAAGGAGACCCCGAGAGGCTGCGAGAGAGAGGTAGAGAGAAGGATACCCCTCCAAGAGATTGTGAGGAAGAGCTTGAGAGAGAGAGAGAGAGAGAGAAGAGTCACCTCGAGAGGCTGCAAGGAAGAGAATTAGCTCAATTCCCTCTATCTCGATCCTTGACTTAACCATCTTCTCTTACGCTCTCCCATCTTGAATCTAATCTACCTACTTAATCCCTTGAGCCTACTTGCGGACGATGGCCTCCAAGCGAAGAATGTTGTGTGCGGATGATAATCCTGCAACGAGCAACAAGGCTTCGGGCAAAGGCATCACTGTCAATCCAACTATAGTTCCGGTCGTAAGTAATGTATTTTCAAATTGATAGATGCTTGCTTTGATTCTCGTATGAGATACGTTAGGTCCCATACTATGATGCATGAGTATAGGTCATCGGAAAGGATAAATTTCATCTCACCTACTCGAAAGATGAAGTTTGTGAAGTGCTTATATCAAAGGAAGAAAATAGTACCTAGTTACATATGATCTATTTGCTAGTAGAGCAATTACAAGGAAGAATTAGCCAAGGGTTATGAATGGTATAGTCATCAAAAGAACAACATTAAAAGGTTGGGCATACAAGTGCTAGATTAAAGTATAGTCAAGGGTTATAAATAGCATAATTACTAAAAGAATATGACATTGAGAATCATGAATAGAAAGTACTAGTTTAAAGTTTAGATACTTCAAAAGTACTTAGCCTAAGAGCCCAAATATTAAGAAAAACTAGATTCTAGCTCAATGCAAGGCCTGTTGGAGTCTAATTACTTGAGATCATCTCACACTATTCTTATTAAGTATTCACACGTTATGCCTATAACATGTTTGATATATGAGGATAATTTTCTAGTTGCCTCATGACTTGACTAAGAGCTAGTACAAGAAATTAATCATAAGGGTTAAAACTAAGATGTCTTGAGTTCCGTCCGATAACAATGACTTTTTCCAATCCAAATCCAGGGTTGGGTTATCAAGCAAGGTAAGTGACCTATAGAACTTACATCATGAATAGTGTTTGAACCCTTAACATATGCCCTAGCCAAAGGAAGGAAGTGTTAAGAATCATTTTTGCATAGTATTGCTCTTAGATCCCAAGGGGGAGAGTAAATATACGATGGAAATGTTATATCGTCTATTCTTGCATTGAAAGAATGCAATTGGTTTTGTTGATTGATCGAACAACATCCTAAATGTTTTACATTCAACTGGTTGTTAGTTGTTGTTTGGATGATTAATCCAAGTGCTTGTGATTTATGGTAAATGCATGACAAGGGTCTATGATGACAAGTCACCATGGGAATAAAGGAATGTTTTCTTGGAAAATGATATTAGGGCTGAATGCCTTGTTTGTGCTTGATTCTTAAAGGATTTAATTGAGGATATATTGTACAGGTGGATCACCTCCATGATTGCACCGCCTATTAACCCGAGAGGGCACTGCTCGATTCATGGGCCGAAGGTTGAGTGGTGAAAAGGCCAACCACAGGAATGATGTTTCGCTCCTAGACAGCTTGCGGGTCAGTTGGAGCTCTGGACACCCCTTGCTAGGTCTAGAATGGAGTTGAAGACCTCCGTGGCCCCCAATATCTGGGCATGTTGGGAGATCCTATTCTAGATAAAGGATTGAGTTTGTGGTGCCATGTGAATTGGACCAGTTACTTCTGCAGGGCAGAAGGGATACTTCTCTTGGATAGAAGCGATACATAATTTCTCCTGTATGGGCGGGAGACAAAGATTAACTTGAAGATAAGTTAAGGAACTTGTTTGAACTTGTTTGTCAATAGACTGCTTTGCTATGTTTTCGTGTCTGTGCTATAAGTTATGCGAACAAACCCTGTTCCCTAAAAGGCTTAATTAATGAAGCTGATTTTAAGTGTTACACATAAATGTGGTAGGACCTAATTAGAAAACTAAAGCTATTGAGGGAAGCGGGTGGGCGGAACCCCCGACAGGTCCGTCCTATGGCAGGGTGGTCCCAGAGAACTGGGAGGCTTCTCATAAGTTTTTATCGTCATTCGACCTTTAGGTATTGTTAGGTTAGAACCCGATTCATGCCGTTTTAGGGGACCGGAATGGGACTATGCCCTATGGGCAGAGAGGTTGAGCAGTGCATCCCTCTCATTTCCCATTCTCTTTGAACCAAGTGCGGCATGGGTCTACTTCAGATTGGGTATCTCTGCGTAAAGTAGGATGTCCAAAATCCGACGCTAGAATGCTAACAGGAGACCTTGACAACTAGGAACCGGAATTTCAGGTCGATCCTAGTGGGTTTGGTCATGAACGTTCCGTTGCGAGGCGGATTCGGGAAACTCTAGGCGACAAAACTTGGAACATTCCTGGGAGTGCCGGGCAGCGACGCTTAGATTTGTTTCTCGATAGACCGCTAAAAGAGTGCCTGGAAAGCAGATGGGCGGGCACCTCACAAAGTCGATGGTTCAAAAATCCTCTACTTTATTGGTCCTATGTGTCCATTTGGATCTCCATGCCAATTGGCAATGATCCATGAAACTCTTGTATCATATCATCCATATAACACACAATGTGTTGAGTCTTAGAATATCTCAGGTGCCACTCCAATGTGCCTATTAAGATTTGCATGCCATGTGGCTGCTATCCTTGTAACAACTACTCTATAATACCCACATTTCATACAATGTATTGAGTCAAATCAGACTCCTCTTCATTATAATAAAATTTATTTTGGCAAAATTCTCTGATTATTCTTGTGCTATTCTTTTCATTATATTTCATGTAAATGATATGATTAAAGTAATGTCTTGAAATTAAATCTATAATTTGTGTTGATGTATATATCCACATGCATTTCAATATTGATGTTTATGTCTGTTTACAAAAGTGTAAACATCTCTTAATGCCATGTTGATTTGTATGGCATATTGGTGATTACTGGACAGACTTAAAATGCTTATTATTTAGGGGTTTGCGCACTGTGCCCTTTCAACGAAACATTGCAAATAGTAAGTATTTGCAACTCATTGAGAATGAGAACTTTCATGATACCTATGTAATAACTTGTCTTGTATTTACAAAAGTATACCCTTTGGATTGCTGTGAGTAGCAAAATGTTGAGAGTTTCACTGGTTCTTTTAAGTGTTACCACCTCGAAATTGGTAGATTGCTCTTTGAGGGGCATACAGCTAAGCAACTCGTAGAGGACCTTGTTTTTTTCTATGACTCCAAGTACATATTACCCAAGGGGAGTCGAGAATATGGAACCCTTGAGTCTATGCACATATTGAATCTCAATAACATAGAATGGCCATTGTGTAGTAGCAACATTTTGCACATGTGTAGCACAAAAATTTCAGCAGACATATTGAATTCTATGAAGGCAAGCACCGGCTCAAAGAATGTACATCTAAGCTAGTTCATACCGATTGCAATTTTTGCACACATGTTCAAGGAATGTAAGGGTTTGAGGCATACCAAAAGCATGTATGTCATAAAAAATACATTAGAGGATTGTGTAACAAGGATTCTAGGCAAAACTTGGACATAAAAAATAACTCACAGTCCTGACACAGTGGAGTGTCGAGTCACAACAAGGGACATGGCTTTCAAGTAAAAATTTTCTCTCTTAGTTGACTATTATCTTACTTTGGGATGAATCGGCTAACTTTCCTTTCCAATTATAGGTACTTTGTTGCACGACAAACTTTATGCCTAGTGTTCAAGTATCGTAGATGGAGGATGCTCAAGGGTAAATGGTTGTGCCTTTATCAAGACATGCGTGAAAGTGCAGCTGTGGATGTTACTGTCATGTGTGAGGACTGCGAGTCCCAAGTGTTGCAAATGGAGGATGATTGGCCCTTGACTATAATGCGCCAGGAAATTACAATGTTAATGCAAAATCCACTTGTTAGCTTCTATTTTAAACTAGATGGTAGAAAAATTCGAAGCCGAGTTGAGGATACTGTTACTAGTGGAAAGTGTGTGGCTCCACATATTTTAGAAATTGTAGAGTCTCCCTAAAAATCCCAACACCACAAGTTGTAATATCCAACACTTGTAAATTTTTGGATTTTTTTGGCCAATAGAATATTTCCGCTTACAAACTTGCAATATTTAAAAATTATGGTATTTATGCAAAATCATACACTTGTTATACACTTTCCACATCAACACATTTACATATGCATGTAAACTTTACAAAGAGTAAAGCCATAACTAAATATCGTATGCGAACAACCCTTAATGGTTTAAAACTTAAGGTTTTTAAGGTAGAACGAGTTTAGTTCTTGTTTCATTGTTTCATTTCACACTTTCTCTCTTCATCTCTTTATATCCACCACATCCCTCCTACCTGCTACTATGGATGCTCGCACACACTTTGATGAGTGGATCCACGAGACTATCTTTGCCAACCAGGGTGATGAGATATTCCAGGTTTTCTCTAAGAACTTCAACCTTGAAAGTGTGCTCTCATTGCTGGATCCGCTCCTTTAGGTTTTGGAAGACTTTCTGAGCACCATTGCTACATGCACATCCTCCATCAAGAGATCCGACATGACTTGGGTGCCTCTGAAACAGCTCATGGTATTTTAGGCAAGGAAGAATCAGCAAAAAGTGGTGAATAAGTGTTTGGCCCATGTGGATCCTTCGCATAGAGTATGCATTGTTCCCATGGAAAGTGCACCAGGTACATCACCTTTGGATCTTGTGGAGTGTGATTGCGCATTGGCAATTTACCTCCTTGCATTGGATACACCCCTAGAGGAGGAGAGCGATGAAGATACAACTCCACAGGTTGTTTTTATCACATATATGGGAGAAGATCTGATTAAAGAGCTCGTAAATATTGAAGAGGAACATCGAGTGGTGATAGAGCAAGGGTTGGCTCTCATGGTGCCATCTTCTTGAAAATAGCCACAAGTCGACAAACCCAACCTTGCCTCCTTGACACCCATTGAAGTAGATGGTGTACAATACTTACTTCTATCAGATGTACTACAATACTTCATGGATTCAATGGAAGACCTGATTGATTATGATTACATGGATGTACATCCAACAATGGCAGAGATTGGAAGATATGATGGCACAAGCTTAGATACTGTGAGTGCGATTATAGCAGCATAGGAGAATATTACCTCGGTTGAAGAAGATTACCTTGTGCCCAATGCTGAATTTGAAGCACTACAACATGATTTGTTCAGACCAAGGCCCCAACTTCCTACCAAGGAGTTTGTAGATCCCTCTATCCAAAGAGGTGCCTCCCTGACACATGAGGAAATGAAGATACAAGATGATCTAGAAAATGTGAGATTTCTAACTACCATATATTTTTATGCAATGAAACCTGATGGTAGGGTGTGTCGGGTCCCTTGGAGTCCACTGGTGAAATCTTGGCAAAAAATGATGCCTATAGTTGCCCTATCCAAAGTTTGGCATATGGGGCTACTTTCTGGGACCCGATGCACCCTACCATCAAGTTTCATCACTTTTTGATATTGTTTGATTTGACTTTGTCATTCAGGACATACAATATTGCATCAAGGCAAGGAGGAGCTCAACATGCGGATCGACGCAAGGATTCAGCTCTTAAGGAGTATATCGGTAACCTTCTTGCAGATTTGGTGTCTTCCACAAGAAGTGCTCACCAGGAGGGCAAGAAATAATCATGAAAAGTTGAGATTTGACCAAGTTTCGAGTGATACCTGTGACATCTAGCTTGGAGAAGGTGGTGCTAATCAAGCAGTCAAAGCTTCTTTACTTGTTTGATCAAATGTGGGGTGGAGCAATGTATATGCTTGCGACAACCTCGCTAAAGTGTCAGATCCGCTTCTCTTGGAGAAAGAGCTGAAGGGGAGCGCATCATTTTTGAAGCAAAGGAGGAACCTATATTTCCATTGGAAGCTAGCCCCTCCTCTCCACCGATGAAAAAGCCAAGGAACAATTGAGAGTTCTTGTTGGCTATCGGCTTTTTGTATCTACCATCACTAACAACCATCACATGCATTTTTCTTAATGAATATAAGATACTTTACTTTGACCCTACAAATAAATATTTATTAAATAAATGTGTGGTTTGTATAAGTGTGACGATAATGTGTGGTACGTGAATGACGCATTCGCATACATTAACATAATTCAACTCGTAGTACTGCACTTGAGATTGTGTAAGTGTGACAATAATGTGTGGTATGTGAATGAGGCATCCACATATATTAACATAATTCAATGTGTAGTACTGTACTTGCAATTGTGCATAAGCAATATCGTAGCTTGTATCCATACATATTACTACTTTTGATGCGTTTGTACGTTAAACAAAAATTAAGAGTTATGCGTTTCAAGAAACAAAACAAAACAACTTTACTCAATTATTTGAATTCAGTACACATTGCATGAGATATTATGTATATATAAATAAATATTCAAATGTGGTAGAGTATACAAAATTTTTTGGGCTTCCAAGATGTTATAGCACTGTAACACTCATTACAAACCTTGCATCATTAATCTAGTAAACTATGGCGGGGTCCTCTTGCCATGTCGAAGCCGAATGATAAAGTTCATGTTTTTATCTGTGATTGTAACACGCTTTGCATGGATGGCTGCAAGCTGTGTATCATCAAACAAGTCGATGAGAAACCTCTCTACAGCGGTTTGTAGGGCCTCCATGGCTGTAGCAATCCACCTTCCTACTGGTGGGCCATCCCACACTCGTGCCCAAAATCTTCCCATCCCTTTCGGCTCCAAGTTTTGCATGACTTCTCGAATAACTTTATGAAAAGAACTTTTCGGGATGAGAAGCTCATATTCGCAATGGATTCTCCTTATCTCTTGAAGAGCGACAGTGCTTGGTTTCCATCTCCTGTTCTTCTGTGGTGGTCCTTGTGCTCTACGGGGAGCACCTGTTGCTGCATTAGAGGAGGCTCCACCTTGTGCTCCAAGTGGAGGGCCTTGGTGTGATGTCTTCTCGGGGCCAAAAACTCGACATGCTTGCTTGGTCCATGCCATGCAAGCTCAAGGAGGGCAAGGCGGAGAAGATACAAAGGTTGGGGATGTGAAAATGGAGGAAGAAAAGAAATCAAGATATGAAAATGAGAAGAAGAATAAACTTTTAACCCACTTAAATCCCAAAATCGGGTTAATATAGCTTCATACGCACTGTCTATCGTGTGATCGTAAATCCATAACCTTGTATCGGAATGCGACAAAACTTCACGCGCACACTCATTAGGTGGCAAAGAGCCCAAATTTTTTTTTAAAAAAAAAGTGCCTGCAAACCCCTGGTTCAAAGTTTGGCGTCTGGAGCCATGCCAAACTTTGGACCAGGGGTCTGCAAGCACTTTCTTTTCAAAAAAAAAAGGGCTCTTTGCCACCTAACGAGTGAGCGCGTGAAGTTTTGTCGCATTTTGATATAGTTCAGTATTTTAAAAATTATCCCACACCAAAATTATGGATGGATTGATAATTGAGAAATCAACATCGCGACTACTGGCCCTTAGAAACTTCGCACCACATAAACTATACAGAGGCATTAGGAATAAAGTCTACAACAAGAAATGGCAAATTTTTGCATGTTATTCCTATTGAAATTGACAGTGCTAACAAAAACTGTAAGTAAGGATTGAAAATACAGCAAAGATGCACAGTCAAAGTTGAGAGCGAAGGACAAGTGTAAAATTTAAATTCATATTTTAAGGGCACATACAATAGTTTTGCACTGGGACATAGTCCTATGTCCAATGCACGAGGATAACACTATGTCAAAAAAGATAACATTGCAAACTGTATTCATTCCATTGGAATGAATGCATCCTTCACTGCTTGAAGATTTCTTACAAGTTGGAAGTCCTTGGGAGTTACAGTGATGCGCTTCGCATGTATTGCACAACGTTGAGCATCAGTCATCAAGTCAACTAAAAAGGCCTCTTCAGCACACTGTAGAGCATGAAGACATTCTTTTGTGAAGCAATCAGGTCTATCCTGACCTTGTGCCAAAAACCAGCTCCTGCTTTCTGTGCGGTAGAGGTCTTGCATAATCTCACGAACAAGTCACGAGAAGCTTGCCTTTGGAATGATGAGATCAAAAGAGCGTTGATACCTTCTAATTTCTCTCAAGGCCACTGTACCTGGCTTCCACTTGCGTTTCTTGTGGGGATACTAAGGAGGACCCTTGTGAGGGTGACTTGAGAAAGGTGGATTAGGTTGAGAAGGGGGGTGCGTCTAACCTAGTAGATGCTCCAAGGGGCTAAACACGATATGGGGCTCTGAACGGAAGCTTATTTGCAACTACCTTAGACCTAGCCATCTTTCCTGCTGCACAAGAGATGTGAGAACTCAATGAATAAGATAGAAAGCGAAACCCTCTTTTATATAACCCTAAACTGTGAGACTCATTCACATAGATGCACACTCTCTCTTTCTCTCTCAAACTACGAATTGCATTCACACTAACTCACATTGTTCATCTTACTATCTTAGCTCTTTTCAAACCCATTTGCTGCCTTGTTTCTAGCAACTTGGCATGGTTTTCTTTGGTACTTGAGGCTTCATAACGCACTCTTTTAGTGACACGACGTGATTCCATCATGTCTGCAGCCGATTCATCAGCACTTTCATTTGCTCTCTTTTGCGAAAGTTTAGCTTCATCCGCTACTATAATCATATACCACCAAGATAGCAATTGGATCATTGGATTGCTACCATTCACCCCTCCACCATGATCAGCTTTTCTTTGGTATGCACCACGCGCTATCCAATGTGAATTTTCCATCCCTTGTGTAGATCAAATTCCTACGCTTCCCTTTTCTGCAAAGTATGGCCCATATGTCTCAAGGATATGCTATAAAGACACATATCACACATGAGTAAAACTATGCTCAATAGTTTATACAATTCATACAATTTTAAAATATTAACTTAGTACGCACCATGTAATGTGTGATTGACTAACTAACTTACGAACCAACCAACTAACTTTTATTGTGCGGAGATATTACAATCTGCACCCCATGTAGCACCACAAAGACAAAGCCTAGGTGCTAGAGCTGGACAAACTACTCAAGAGGAGTGGCAAAAGAGTGTAGAGCATAATAGAAGGCAAGCAGCTAGTGGCATGCTGGCAACATTGATATCAGTACCCCGGTGACTCTACCAATGGGAAATATGCTTACGCAAAGTTTCTCATTGTAGCAAGAGCTAGAGCAATGGATAGAAGGATCTAACAAGCTAGGAGTAGCTGATTTGCATGACCATGACGCAGCCACATAGATACAGAGCCTAACATTGAATTCAATGCCTAAGTCCTTGCATGTCAATGCTTTTTGGGAGGGCACAGAGATGCATACATTCCTACCAGTGGTAGCATTAGGAGGCGTCATGAGAAAGGGGATTGTAGACATAGGAGGGGGAGTGAGTATGCTTAGCCATGTAGTCCTATAAGTATGGGTAACCCACCGATGGAGACCGCAAGGTTTAATGTCACACTAGCTAATGGCATGAAAGTTAGAAATTTAGAGTGTTGAAGGACTAGCCCTTGAAAATAGCGATTGTCTAGCTCTCAGTGAACTTCATAGTCATGAAGGGAGTGGACTATGACATCCTGCTAGGCCGAACTTGGATGGTGTGGAATGCACGAGTAATTGAAGATTGGGGTAACAATCTTATATTCCTAGGTAATAGGTTGGAGGCAGGAAGAGTCAAGATGGACACCTGAAAGACCACGCCAATCAACTTGGATGCCCTCTCCTTTATCTTGAAGGGGGAATCACAAGCCATGAATTTTTACAGGCCATTAATGAAGTATATTCCCTATCCTAAAGAAGAGCATGATTGGATGCATATGCTAGCCACCATCGACTTGCCACTTTTGGATGAAGAAGAGGATTATAAGCAAGCATCAAGGACATTAGGTGAGTCCCATAAAGAGACCACATCCTAGCTACTAAAGGGTGAGAGAACCCACCTTTAGTGTCACTTTACATGATGGCCAGAAGTCCTAGTAGATGACAAACTCCTGTGCCTTTCCATATTCCTTATAATAAACTTAAGCACCAAAGGATTTTTGAGTACTTGATGAGGGAGCTAGCCAGTAACCCAACCACCAATCTCAAGCCACTCCAAGACCTCATGAATGAGTTGAAATGGGAATGGACGAGGGTGCATGACCTAAACCTCATGTACAATTGGGCACTGATCATGGATGAAAAGAGGTTTGAGAATAGGGACCTAGAAAACGACGAGTAGTCAGAATGTAGCAATTCGGATGACAACTACAAGGACTTCCACTCCTCAAATGAGGAAACGGAAGACGACCGATTGATTGAACAAATAAGAGTAGACTCCAAGCTACAAAGAGTTCGTGGTTTTAGAACCGAAAGAGGACTCTTTAGAACTAAATGTGATTGCACTTAGTTGGACCACTTAGGCGTGATGGAGCAAGTAGGGCTAGTCGAGCCTAGTGTCATGCCTTTCTTTAGAATGGAATCAACCTCAAAGCTATGACTGCCACACCAAGGGAGACTCCCTCCTCTAGCAAGGTTTGTGAGTTTAACTTGGAATGAGAAGCAAGATCTGAGAGTGATCCAGAGATACCACAACCACCTAAATCCAAACGCATCAAGTGAGACTTGTTGGTCCACATAAGGCGCACATGGTTGAAGGAGGAAAAGAGAGGACAACCAAAGGGGTCGGAGTTGAACAAAAAAGAAAACTCCAAGACCTACCAAAGCACTTTACTAAATTCAAGAAGGGAGATAGGGTAGTGATCTTCTTGGGAGAAAAGAGGCAGGGACAGGCAAGCAAACCGATAGAAGGGCTTGCCAATGTCAAGGAAGTCAACTTAGCTAAGTTGGGGAAGGGAACAAACCTCAACCCCTATTAGTAGTCGACGATCTAACCAAGCAAGAGGAGACTGAGCTTGTTGCTCTTTTGCAAGATAACATAGATCTATTTGCTTGGTCCTCCAAAGAACTCAAAGAAGTTGATCCGAGAGTCATGATGCATAACATTCCAATGACTCCTAACGCAACATGAGTAAAGCATCAACCTTACCCGATGAATCCAAAGAATAATCATGCCGCCAAGGAGATAAATAAACTATTGAAGGCCAAATTCATCTATGAGATTAAAGTCTTGAAGAAGAATGAAAAAATTTGAGTGTGCATAAACTACAAAAAAGTCAATGTCGCAACTAAGAGAGACAATTAGCTATTGCCCTACACAGAGCACATGATCAAGAGAGTAGCAGGAAAAGAAGCCTACATTTTCTTGGAGGCTTCTTGGGCTATAACCAATTTCAAGTGCACCATGATGATGGACACAAGATGGCATTTGCCATGGAATGGGGCATATTTGCTTACATGGTCATGCCATTTGGGGTGACCAACGCACTTGCCACTTTCTAGCGTCTAATGTGTGCCATATTCAAGGATATGCTTAGGCGAGAACTAGAGATATTCGTTTGATGATCTATGCATATACTCTAGTTGGGCGGAACACCTACATAAGCTTTTGCAATCTTTGAGCTGTTTCAATTGTATAGTCTCTCTTTAAACCCCCTAAAGTGCCAGTTTTGGGTAAAGCACAGATTCCTAGGGCATGTGGTGTCCAAGAACAACATTGCCACTGAATTCTCCAAAATTACGGTTATTGTCAACTTTCCACTACCAATGAATTATAAGGGAGTTCAGTGCTTCGTGGGACACACAGGGTACTATCGACGCTTTGTCTTAAACGATGCATTGATTGCTAGACCACTTTACAAGTTGTTGATCGTATTTGAGTGGACCAAGGAGTGCCAATGTGCTTATGAGGAACTGAAAAATGCTCTCACTGCCGCACCTATTCTACAAGCCCCAGATTGTGACCTTCCACGTTGAAAGTAGATGAGAGATTCTATGGGGATGCACAACGAAAGGTGGTTGAGATAAGGAGAGGCTCAAGCTTTCTTCATTCTCTTCTTCTTCAATATTCTCCCACCACATCTCCAAAACAGTCCACACACTAAAATGGTATCCTCAAAAGATAGATACCCCAAACTTAAGGACACTTTACATACAACAATATGATAAGGCTTAGACTATGCCTTAGACTTTGGCTTATTTCTCAACACTCCCCCTCAAGCTCAGAATGAGCTTGCACACATAAGACTCCAAGTGGACTCCTGAAGTACTCAAACTTATCTTTACCTAATGATTTGGTAAAGATATCAGCAACTTGGTCATTGGTCTTCACATGGGCCAAGTCAATCTCTCCATCAATGACTTTTTCTCTAATGAAATGATAGTGCACTTCTATGTGTTTTGTCCTTGCATGGTAGACTGGGTTCTTTGCCAACATAATGCTGCTAACATTGTCACAATACATAATAACTCCACCATCAATCTCTATCCCCATGTCATATAGGATCAATCTCAGCCATGTCTGCTCACATGCTGCCAATGCAATGCCTCTATACTCTGCTTCAGTGCTTGATAAAGCAATTGTAGGTTGCTTCTTACTGCTCCAACTTACCATGGCTGATCCAAATGAGAATGCATAGCCACTAGTAGATCTTCTATCCATAGAGCTGCCTACCCAGTCTGCATCTGAGTATCCAAACAATATAGGCTTGATTCCTTTTTCATAAAACAACCCAAATCCAGCTATCTTCTTCACATATCTAAGAACTCTTCTTACTACATCCAAATGTGATTTGCATGGTTTCTGCATAAATTGACTTAGCAATCCAACACCATAACTCAAGTCTGGTCTTGTAATGGTCAAGTAGATAAGACTGCCAACCATCTTTCTGAACATAGTAACATCCTCAACATAAGATCCATCATCCATCAACTTAGCATTTTGATCCAATGCTGTATCAACCAGTTTGCATCCTGTCATGCCATATTTTTCCAACATCTCCAATGCATATTGCCTTTGTATCAGCCATATACCATGAGGTGTGTCAATAACCTCAATACCCAAGAAGTATCTCAACAAACCAAGGTCCTTTATATCAAAGTCTTTATGTAACCCATGCTTGACTTCAGTAATCTCCTTCTCAAGTGTACTTGTAATAATGAGATCATCAACATAGATGACCACAAAAACCATACCATCTTCTGTATGCCTCACATGAAAAATCAGCTTTTCTCTGCTGAAATCCCATACTGCATAAGAATTTGCTGATTCTATCACACCATGCTCTTGGTTCTTGCTTCAATCCATATAAAGCCTTCTTCAACCTGCATACATAATGTGGGTATTTTGGATCCACATAGCCCTCTGGTTGATCCATGTACACTTCCTCTTCTAAGTTGCCATTCAAAAATGCATTTTTCACATCCATTTGATAAAGCCTCCAACCATAGATAGAAGCCAAAGCAATTACCGATCTTACTGTCGTCATTTTAGCTACTGGACTGAATGTTTCTTCATAGTCCAAACCATAAGTTTGTGCATATCGTTTTGCAACTAGCCTTGCGTTATACCTTTCAAGAGAACCATCCGACTTACATTTGACCTTGTAAACCCATTTACATCCAATGGACTTCTTGCCATAAGGTAGTTTCACCAAATCCCAAGTCTTGTTTTTCCTTAGTGCATTCATCTCTTCATCCATTGCTTGTCTCCACTCTTTGCTCTCTACTGATTCTTCAAAGAAAGTAGGCTCCACATGTTGTATATAAGAAACCATGTATGCATAATGCATCTTCATGAACCCATTATAAGTCAGTCTAATAACTGGATACCTTACTCTTTCTGACCTTCTTAATTGAGGTGCACTACCGTGTGTCTCATCTGATCTAGCATGTGGTGGCACATACTTTCCTGCACTTCTAGTGCCAGGTGTTTTAACATGTGGAATGCCATACTCATCATCTATAGATTCATCTTCTGAACTTTGAGTCATTGGTCTCTTACCTTTTGCAACTTCTGCACTCATTTGTGCATTTCTCAATCTACCACTCCATGGATTGTAGCTACCACTGCTTTCCACATTCTCTTGGGGTCCTGAAGCATCTTCCACATGCTGATTTTTAGCCTTGCTGTTTGCTGAAATTTTCCTTCCATAGTCATTATCATCATTTCTTTCATAGGAATCAACATCCACTACAATTTTGGGCTTGTGCCATGATTCATATTCACTGAATTTGACATCCCTGCTTATGTATACTTCCTTACTCACTGGATCATAGCATTTGTATCCCTTCTTCTCATCAGGATATCCAAGGAAAATGCATTTTACAGCCTCAGGTTCCATCTTCTTTCTCAAATCATCCAGAACATGAACATAACAGACACATCCAAAGACTCTAAAGTATGCAACAGTGGGTTTCATGCCATACATTCTCTCATATGGTGACATATTATGAATCAAGGCTGTAGGTGTTCTATTCATAATGTGAACTACAGTATGAACTGCTTCTGCCCAATATGACAATGGCATGTTCATTTGATTCATCATTGCTCTTGCAACCTCTGCAATAATCCGATTCTTCCTTTCAGCCACACCATTTTGCTGAGGTGTATACCTGCATGTCAATTGCCTTTTGATACCATGATCTCTCAAGATGTCACAAAACTCATATGACATGTACTCTCCACCATTATCTGACCTCAAACATTTTATGTAGCATCCAAACTGCTTTTTAGCCATAGATTTAAATTCCAAGAACTTTTCAAATGCTTCACTTTTATGCTGCATAAAGTACACCCAAGTCATCCTGCTAAAATCATCAATGAAGGTGATATAAAATCTACATTTTCCGCTCATGGAAACATTCTGACATGAGCCCCAAATATCTGAGTGTATTATTTCCAAAGGATAGCTGCTTATTCTCCCCCTCTTTGGAAATGGCAATCTGGACTGCTTGCCAAATTGACAAGCCTCACATACATTATCAAAATTCACATATCCCAAATGCGGTAAACCATGGACTATCTGTTTTGATTGCATTTGCTTCAATCTTTGCAAATTAACATGACCAATCCGTCTATGCCATAATTCCACATCCTTATCTTGCCCATGTCCTCTCTCAACATACATAGAGTTTTGAATCACTGGAGTACCTACATCTAAAGCAAACAATCTCCCTTTATTTCTACCATGAGCAATCACCCTACTAGTTCTCCCATTATGGAAATCTTCAATGAAACATCCAAACTTATTGAATCTCACCTGCAATCCTTGATCTCCAATCGATGCTAGGTTCTTAGTTATTGTGGGCACATAAAGTACATCACCAAGCTTGTTCTCAATCCCATCTTTAGTAACAAGTGGCACACTACCAATATGAGTAATTTTGTGTAAAGTATCATCACCAGTGGCAACATATTCATCATTCTGCACTTGCTCCTTGCTATCAAACCACTCAGCATGATGAGTCATGTGGTTTGTAGCTCCTGAATCCAAAAACCAGTCATTCTCACGAGGAGGATGAGTCATGCTCCCAAGCACATGCTCCATAGAAAATAAATGACCTTTAGGTGATCCACCTCTAGGTCCATAACTTGTACCACCATAAGTGCCTGTATAGTGGCCATATTGGGTCCTTCCATGATCCCTAGGCATAGCACTCTGTTTCTGATAACAATCCCTCTCAAAGTGACCAAACTGCCCACAATAATGACAAGTGCCATCTCTTTGTGAAGAAGGACTAAACCGTCCTCTACCTCTAGGAAAAGATCTCCCCCTGCCTCTATGCATGAAGTCACCACGACCAAAGTTACCTCTTCCACGAGCAAAACCATAATTACTATGACCAGGTGAAGAGCCTCTAGCTCTAGATGAGCTGCCATGACCTCTCTGGTGATAGAAAACACTATCTCCACCTGCATTTTTGCCACTGCTAGATGCATTCAATCCCAACTTGATTTCTTCTGTAAGTAGCAATCCAATAAGCTCCTCAAAGTCCGGCATAGATCCTCCCCTAACGGAAATAGAGGTATCCAAAGATTTAAAAGCTGGTCCAAGCCCATTTAGTGTCACTGACACTAAATCATCATCATCAACAGGTGCATTAATGGATGCAAGGTCTTCTGAAATTTGCTTGATTTCTGCCACATAGTCACTGATACTGCGATTGCCTCTCCATGCACCATGTAATCTCTGCTTAAGTTGTATCTTACGAGCCTCTGTACATGTTCCATACATTTTTTCTATGATTTCCCATGCCTCCTTACAAGTGCTTGCCTTTTTGATATGAGGAATCAATGTTTTTGAAATACATATGGAGATCCAATGCAAAACCTTCCTGTTCTTCCGAGTCCAATCCTTGTACGCTTTCTTTTGCTCTTCAGTTGGATGTTTGGGAACTTTTGGACATTCATCATCACCTGTTATGAGATCCCATAGACCTCTATCCATCAAAAAATTCTCCATCCTGTAGGACCAAACACTATAGTTGTCTTTGGTCAATTTGTCCCCCACGATCTGAGTGATCTGTGCCGTGTTAGACATTATGACTGCTGCAAATTCAGAAGAAAACAACAATACAATCTGTCTAGAAATGGTATTCAACAATATGACTGTCATACATGTGTCCAAAAATTGTCATATACATCCATCCATGATGCCAACATGTCGTACATTCAGTTCCCAGCAAGAAACATCCAAATCGGATTCCACACAATGTCTATATGACCCAAAATGCATCAAAACACGGGTCTAAAAATGATAATTTTTCTTGCAATTTTTCTACCGATTTTTGTGCCAAGCTGGAAATACATATCAAGCAGAAGCTATAAAAATTTTCCCATAAATTTTTGAGCAAAAAATGGACTCCAAATAGCCTCCCGTAAATTGCATAGAAATCGCCCTTTTCGAGTCTTCAAACCAACTAGTTCTTCTTTTCTGCAGTGTGAACTAATTGACTCTGAACCAGCTTGGGCAATAACTAGTTCATGAGCTCTTAATGTGAGCACAATTCTAGTAAATTACCAGTTCACCCCTTAAGCAATATGAACATAGTTTAAGTTAAAGGTTTTTTTTTCTTTTATTTTCTTTTCTTAAGAAACCTTAACGGATAAGGCTCCCCTAGATCCACTCCCAACAGCCCTTGCAGAATCCATCTTCTTTGTCCATTCTCCTGGATAATCAAATCTCTGATCAGGATGGAAAGCTGACATCGCTTTGATATTATTGTGATGGCTACAGAGTTTCTGCTCTATTTGGACCACCTGCATTGCTGGTGTGCTGATTTTCATTTTTGATGGAGTGAAAATGAAATTGCCATTCTGGCTGAATGGGCACCACGGCGCATTTGGCAGTATTGCAATGCCTCTCGGTTAGCCTCAGTGTTCTCCAAACCTGTGGAAGCAAGCCGTTTCCCATAGATAGTGTTCGACTCATCCATGGCCAAGATACCGTGTCCAGTAGAAGCGATGGATTTCGCGGTCTTGATGAGCTCCTGCTCCTCTGTGTAAGCTCTGGCCCTAACACAGAGTGCGCCGCTTTGTCAAGGGCACTATAACAATATGCTTGTGGGCATCAGCAACAGTAGACTTCTGCACATTAATGATAACCTCCTTGGCCTTCCCAACACTGACTCATGCCATGAACCAATTTTGAACCAAAAACACGCATTGACTCATGGTTGTCATACATGATTTTTAGCATGCTTTCTCTTCCCATATGCATCCAAGACGAGCTCAATGGCTCAAACTCCAAGCCTCAATGGCTCTCTCAAGCCCTGGTACCTGCTTTGGGTGGCTTAAATCGAGACTAGTACCTAATTTCAATGGCGGACAGCAAGCTAGAACCTCAATGTAGACCTCAATTCGACACACTCCTCACTCCAATCTTGAGTTCCCGCACTCGTGCTCTGATACCAAATGAAAGTAGATGAGAGATTTGATGGGGATGCACAACGAAAGGTGGTTGAGACAAGGAGAGGATCAAGCTTTCTTCATTCTCTTCTTCTTCAATATTCTCCCACCATATCTCCAAAACAGTCCACACACTAAAATGGTATCCTCAAAAGATAGATACCCCAAACTTAAGGACACCTTACATACAACAATATGATAAGGCTTAGACTATGCCTTAGACTTTGTCTTATTTCTCAACACACGTGACATTGATGCGCCAAAGTTTTTCATGGGAGCTATTTTGTGCCAGCTTGCTAAACACAAACTTGACTACCCAGTGAGCTTTGCTAGCAAACAACTCACGAATATGAAGATATACTACTCCACGATGAAGAGGAAAGGATTGGCCATGGTATTTGTTGTAAAGAAGTTTTGGCATTATCTTTTGGCTATGCCTTTCACCTTCTTCATGGATCATCAAGCTTTGCTTTATCTCATAAAAAAACATTGCGCCACAGAATGCATAGCTAGATGGTTGCTTGTGCCTTTTGAGTTTGACTTCTCTATGGTAGTATGCAAGGGCAAGTAGCATTACATGGCCAAATACATGTCCCTCATAACCCTGGAGAATCTGCTCATAGAGGATTGTACATGACCTACCCGATGCACACCCGTTTAACATGTCTAGTGAAAAGGACTTGTTCAAGGCAAACTTAACACCATGTTGGGTAGATGACATAGTCCAGATCTTAGAGCACAGATTACCTGAGAGACCTATTGAAAAGGCCATGGTAAAGCACCTTATCCTTAAGATTCAACCCTATAAGCGAATTTCCGGCTAGCTCTATAGGTTGGGACAAGATGGCTTATTGTGAAGATGCATGTGTGAGCACAAAATGCATGATGTGCTGATTGAAGCGCATGATGCTAGAATTGTTGGAGATCACTTTAGAGGAGATACCATGGCCCGGAAGGTGCTACAATCTCAACTATGGTGTCCCACCCTATTTCATGATGTTATCAAATTTCTAAAGCATTGTGACGAGTGCCAAGGACCAAAGTCCCTATTTATAAAGATAACATGGAGATGAACCCGATCATAGCACAACAACCCTTTGAAAAATGTGGAACTAACTTCATTGGGCCGATGAGTCCTATAAGATAGTGCTCCTAGGCCAAGTACATCATAGTACCCACTAATTATCTCATGAAATGGGCCAAAGCTCAAGCCACCAGAGGAAGAATGATGCTAGGACTGTGGCTAAGTTCCTTTGGGAGCAGGTGATCTCACGATTATGTTGCCCCATTGAGCTAGTTAGTGACCAAGGTATTCACTTCATTAATGAAGTAATTTCTCATTTGGTATCCACATTCCTTATCATCCATAGGAGGTCATCACTTACTACCCTCAAGCCCATGGTTAGGTGGAATCCACGAACAAAATCCTATTGAATGTCCTGACTAAAGTGGTCTCTGCCTCGCAGAGCGACTAGGATAAGAAGCTCATGGCAGCACCATGGGCCTATATAGGACAACCTACAAGACGGAAATGGGGCAAACACCTTTCAAGTTGACCTAAGAGATCGAAGAAATCTTGCCAATAAATTTTTTTGTCCCAAGCCTGAGAGTAGCAGTACAAGAGAGATGGGATGGAAAGGAGGCATGGACAGAATGCCTAATTGAGTTAGAATGTCTTTCTAAGACCCGGCTCTTAGCTAGTCTATGAAAAAGCATGTTGCAAGAGTTCGTTTGACAAGTATATTAGCGTGACTTTGAGCAAGGTGACTTCATGTTGCTATACTCAGTAAGGGCCATAAGAAGAAAATGAAGTTTAGAGGATTAGGGCCCTTCAAAGTCTGCAACATTAGTCACGAACTGGCACTGTTGAGCTTGAGACTTTAGAGGATGAGGGCATATGCTTCTTCAATGGTAGTTGGCTCAAGAAGTACTACCCTCCAATCCATCCATTGCATGAGAGACACCAATGCTACAACCCCTAATAAATGTAAGAGTGGCAACTATCACAGAGATCGAGGACATGGACAAGGAAGTAGTGGCACTTGCTTACTTGTGAATAATAGTCAATGCTAAAAAAAAAACATGATTTTGATGTGCTTATCGATGAGGGAGATGACTTCAACATCCTTACCCATGAGCATTGGATCCTCATGGGTCACCCCCAATTGCAACCCCAAAAATGCAAAGCTCAATCCATTTAGAGGGCAGGCCTACCCATTGCTAGGAAAGTGCAAGTTAGTGGTCTCTTTCGAGACTGAAAGTCTCTTCATGATCTTCTGTGTCACCTTACACTAAGGCTATTGGTAGGGAATCACTGTTGGGTCACACATTCAAGAAGCAAGCCCATTGCAATGTTGACTATGACTCGCAATGCATCCGCCTAGCTATTGGAAGAGTGTGCATAGTGACGGATTTATCCAAGGAAAGTGTGGCTCCACCTAAGCTCATGGAGCCACTGGTAGGGGAGCCTACTACAAAGTCTAAGGAGGGGGGTCATGACTCGTCCCACCCCACCACCACCAAGACAAAATGATCACAACACAAAGAAGACATGGCCCAAACCATTGAGCCACAGCTCAAATGGGTACCTAAATGACAATCACAACCACTTAAAAGCTAACCTGCATGGATAGATCCATAATTCCCAAACATCACGTCCTAAGCGTAGGAGACAAAGTAAACGGTATAGAACCAAATGAATGACCAAGATGTGATGGGTACCTAAAGCCCTATTGCATGCTCAAGGCTATTATGAAGGCAACAACTGGCCATGGTTGCCTAAGATCATGAATGGCCTGCACACCCCTCAACCGCCAACTCCTAACCCATCTCCAAAACCTTCAAAGCCGCCTAGAACTAAGAAGCTGCTGAAAATAAAAGCCACCAAACCCATAAGTCTCAATAGGTCTATCGAGACCAAAACCACAGCTAGCTACCCCTAAACTTATGCAACCTGACACTCCTAGTGTCCTTACTATTCCCCAAGCAGGAAGTAGTGCAATCTCGAAGCCCCCAGATAAGCCTCTCACACAAGTCATTGATGAGAGCTCTATTGACGAATCCATACACTAGACATCAATGGCTGAGTTATCTAGCCCCCAATCAAACCCCAACCTCCTGCAAGCCTTAGACCCTCTTATGACCATTGATGTATTCTTCATTTGGTCTCAGATTTAGCCAAGAACACGGGCAATGACTTGGTCACTTGCGTTAGATGTTTGGATGCCACCTTCACTATGCTTGCTAAAAGCTATGAGCGGTTGGACTTGGACTTAGGTCTCCTAGAAGATCCTTTAGCAAACTGATGTACACATGCTTCCATGCAACTGGGAAGAATTTGAATTCATGTTCATTAAAGTCTCTATGGTAGCTAAGGAATTGATCACCAATGAGATTTCTCAAGAGCAAGTGTGTAAACCGAGGTTAATCACCTTGTATAGCAAGATCAAAGTCTTTGCCACAAGCCAAGAGCTAGAAGAACTTAAAAAGTTAGCCATCACACTGACTCTTTCTTTCTATGTAAATGGTACGCTCTCCATCTTCAATGGGAACAAGAGAACTGCTCAATTATGATCAATGTCGAGTAGAGACGTGCCATCAAAACCTCTGAGTATGACCCCACTTATGTAGCTCCTACCTTCTTTAGAATATTGGCCATCACTCACAATCAACCCTTAGAAGATCATGACATGGGCTACCCCTATTTAGATCAAATCCTTACTGAGGAAGAGCTCCACATCGCCGGCAAGATCAACTCCAGTGACTTCCTAACTAATGTCCTAACCTACATTACCCACGTAGACATCCAACCTCATGACATGGACTGACATGATCACTTGGAATATAACCCACACTTTTACACTTGGCTCATGAAAAGTGAAGCACTGCAATGTGTGCTTAATGCCCTTAACTCTTCCTCCAATCCTAGGAAGGATTCACATCATTTTTGGGAGGGAGGGAATAAGGTGGTAAAGAAGACATGTCTTGAAATCACAATCGAATTTTAAAAGATAAAAAGATGAATGAAGGTCAACTTATGATCAAGGAAAAACTCAAGAATATTTGTTGGGATGTGTGGAATCCTTGAAGCAAAAGTTTTCATTCTAGACTTAAGCATTTCACTTTTCCATAGCTTGCATTCAGTATCTACTTATCTTGTCACAAGAAAACTAATGATGAGCTGTAATGTCATAACATGAATCCAACATGGCAGGTCAAGAAAAAGGCATCAAGCTTCTGTTTATGGAAGAAGAGCAGGCGAAGTACATTCTAATGGCTGAAATAAGGGCCTTCAACCAATTAAAGTTTAAGAACATCATGAACTAAGAAGACGGGGTTATGGAAGAACAGGCTATAAAGCGGATCGTTGACCAATGCAACTTGAGAAAGTATGTAGAGAAGGTTAGACAAGCTATGGATTACAACAAGTGTGTAGAATTCCTAAAAACCTTTGATGATGACACAAACCACGACACTATAACAGTGAGACAAGGAGAAGTGATCCACAAGGTTGAAGTTGAGTTGAGCCTCAAACTGGTATAAAGAGCACTGGGCTTGGTCAACAAAATCGAGAGGTGGCCTAAAAGGGATGTCTACAATATGGTAGGAATGGACAAGGTGCTAGTTCACACCAATGAGGGAGCCAGCCTAGCCAACATCCCAGACCCTAAGGTTAGAGGCTGCAGGCAAAGACAATCCACACACTGTTCTCGAGTCAAAGAAACAACACTTTAATGATGCGGATTGGAGTGCCATTGCTAGAGAGCCTCGCGGCCAAATTCTTGGATGAAGTGAATTAGAACGATTATGTGTGGAAGACCATTGAAGCTTCAGCAAAGGCACTAGCCACAGATGTGAGACCAGTAGATGGGGAGTCCCCATTTTCCACAGTAGGGAAAGCACAAAAGAAACCCTCGAGCAAAGCCTCCAACATAGGATTTGGAGGTGTGCTCACTACTATCATCCAGGAGGCAATTAGAGACCTGGAAAATCTTGAAATAGTGGAAGAGATCCCAAAGTGCTTCTTGCCCACCATGAATCACCATCCCATTCACCACTTTAGGTGTAGACCCCAATCTCCTTCTCCACAAGAAATCTAGGAGATGAGTAAGCATCAAGGGCACAAAGAGAAGAAGCCAAGCAAGCTGCAAGGAAGAGGAACTAGCTAGAAGAGTTGAAGAAGCAGGAGGAAGAGGATGAGCGACTAAAAAAGATTGAAGAAGAATTGCAAAAAACAGAGCGAAAAAAAGAGAGGAAGCAGGTAGAGGAGGAGGAGAGGTTAAAAAAGGAAGATGATGAGTAGCTGGCATTGGCTATGAGGTTGTTGATTGAGGAGACCTCCCACCCTCGAGAGAGCCAATAGATAGAATCTTAAGATGTTGTGGATTGAGGAGACCTCCCACCCTCGAGAAAGCCAACAGATAGAATCTTAAGAGAAGAACCAAGATCAAGCACTGCCACAAAAGAAAGGACTCAAGAACCCATTATGTTGGGAAAGACAAAGGCCCTATTGCACACCCACCATCTCCTGCCTTGACTGACACACTTGCTACTACTTAAGAGACCTTAGGAGTCCATGTGGACTAAAGTAATGTGGTAGCATGGGTAAAGTACTTGCTGAGCTCGAAGTAGCTAGGCCTAGTTCCCAAGTGGCGGAGATCTTGGGGTAGGAATAAAGAGGCCAATTGCAAAGGATGCGGAATCTATGAAGGTGAGAGCAGTTTTTAAAGCCCAGTGAAGTGCGGAAAAGAAAAGGATTAATGCAAATTTGAGGTGGGAATTTAAAACCGACAGAAGTGGAACCTGAAGATCCAACAATTTTAAAGACCAAGGAAGATGGAAATGCAAAATTTTGGCCATTGTGGTGGTTGCAGATTTTTAGTAAATTTTTCATTTGTTGGATGGAGAAGAGACAGCTTCTCCGCCATTCAGGACCGTGAGCTGGGACCCAAAGCCGGCCAGGCAAAAAATTTTAGAGCTCGAAACAGACAACGAATGGTTCAAATTCAGAGGCCAAACATTGTCAAGTCAAAATGGCCAAATATTTTAAAGAGTTTAGGGCATGCCTTTTTGGGGGGCCAAAAGGCTCCTTCTAAAAAGAAAAATTCATGATTGGGGGGGGGGGGGGGGGTAGTTCAGGATGTGCTGCCCCCCTCCATATGGCGACCTTTTTTTAAAAAGATGCCATGGTCAAGCTGAAAGTAACCCACACAACAAAGATTGGCCATGAATTTCCCGAATTCTCCACTCCCTATCACCAATCTCTGCTCGCACAATGGCTGCTTGATTAGAGAGATCAAAACTGAGTCTTTCTCTCTCCTCCAAGAGGCTGATCACACGCAAAGAATCAAGAAGAAAAGGGGATAAAGAATGCTTGTCTGACAGCATGGATAGGATTGCTATAAATCCAAGATGATGCTGAGAGGTGATGTCCAGTGTGGCCAGGGGATTAATGATGGTTTAGTTGGCTTCCTCGAAGCTATTTATAATAACACGCAACACGCAAATAAGCGATATGCTCATTTTTTACAAAGAAAATTTTATTGTTTTGATGTTTGATGACTTAAATGATGTGCACATGGAAATAAAATTGGTATGAATCATGTTTAAAGTATGTTTGAGGGCTGCACATGATAAAATGCAGAACCTGTAGACACACATGGTCTTAATAAATGATTTTAAACCTAAAATGCGTCTTCTAAGAGGGAAAATGAAGGTTTCTTCCGTTTCAGGTTGGGGGATGAAGTTCATATGGAATAAAAAAATTATAAAAATCATTTTTCAGTCAATCTGATCAATCCATAAATTAGAAATATTATAAATTTTATTTAAATAAATGAAGAAAAATAGTGGAAAAAAGAAAAAAATTATTTTTTCTCTAGAAAATTAGAAAAAATATGTTTTATGTTTGTGAATGTATGGCATGGTTGTAGTATGAGGGTTAAGCCTCAATTCAGCTATGTCTTCATGTTAAAGTCCATTTTCATTGCTTTTTATACGACAAATACATAGAAAAATTGCTCTTTACACTTATCAACGATGCACAGCCTAAACAATAGGGAGGAAGTGGGTTTTGATGTTGATAAGTTGCTGGAAACATTGGAAATTCTGATTTAATTGTTTGCGCATAGCATATAGGATGTTATAAATTAAGTTTAAAAGGACAAAGCCACACGAGGATGCTCAGGGCTGACCCTTAGCAATGAAGCATGACGCGTAGATTGGAATCATTAAAAGAAATGTTTGTTGCACTACACAACACTGATTTATAAAATGCTTGAGCATGAGGTGTGTCATTCACAATTACATTGTGCATATCACATGGTAACTCCTAGATGCATTGTAATTGGTTTCTGATATATATGACCCATGCTGAGTTGTGGCATGTAAGATATAGGTTTAGGTGTTGGGTTCTTTGGAAAATTGTCAAGTGAGGAAATTTTATCTCCTGGATTTTTTGAAATAAGAGTGGATCTTGTTACGTCTATATTATTCGTGTTACTAGCACATCGAGGGGCCAATCCTCTCGGTGTAGGAGAGATGCAGTGGGGCCACAGCATTTAGTCGAGGGGTGCATCCTTTTGTTTGTGATTATGTTGGTGTACTACACCAAGACATGTGGAATCTCCCTTTGAGGAGTAAGGAAGGGCAATCCTTGGACTACGTTCCACTACAAACGCAATATCTACATTAGCAATCAGGGCAGTGTGTCCCTTGGATGCTCCTGGCTGTGAGGCCATGTGGGATTGTCTTATGAGTGTTAGAGCCCAACTAGTGCTTATAGCCAGTGTGGGCTCGTTTTAGGTCTTGACAAAAGGACCCCAAGAAAACCAAGGTGGAAGTGTCAAGAACATTCATGTTGCTAGCCTTGCCACCGGTAGCTCAATATGATGAATATGTACAGGAGCTCCAAGGATAGCTAGAGAATATGAAAGAGGAAAGAAAGGCCACCATAGTAGAGCTAGAGATCGAAAAAGAGGCATTCACTACCTATCATCTTGAAAAGACTAAACAGATGATGACTATATATCAGAGGCAGCTTAACAACCTGAAGAAGGAGTTAGAAGCAAAGGAGGTGGAGCTAAGAAATGAAAAAGAAGGCACATAGGAACTCTAGTTAGGGCAAGCCAAGAATCTCCCATTGGAGAAGGCAAAGGACAAAACCAGCTTGGAAACAAATTTCTCAAGCCTCGTGTAGGGAAAAGAGGACATGGAAGAGGTCCTTGATCAATTTAAGACAACTACGGATGAGCTCACATAGGAGCTGAAAAAAGTAAAGACTCAAGCCCACACACAATACCGCAAAGAGAAAATCCAAAAGGAACTACTACTCAAGGAGTTAGAGGACGTTAAGGCCCCAAAGGATAAGGAGTCAACCAAAAAGTTGCTAGAGGCAGAGAACCAACTATTCGAGCACTACTCGAGACTCTCTAAGAGCACAAAAGACTACAAAAAGAGTTGGCTGCTATCAAGAGAGCTGGGTGATAGTCAAGTAAGGATGGAGGAGAAGGCCAAAGCCTAGGAGAAGAAAAATATTGGAAGGGTTAGAGACTTGGGCAAACATCTCGCACTATAGTAGAGAGTGGAAGGATCAGGGCAGCAAAGGTAAGGGCTGAAGTAGTGGAGGCGGGGCTAGAGGTCCAACAATAGGGCTTTCTAAAGATGGTGCTTCATGTGAACCAGGAAGGAGATGAGGACAACATATAAGGTTTAAAGAAGAAGCTAGAAATCACATGAATAGCCATAAAGTATGGGCTCCAAGAACACACCCCTAGAACTAGCTCAAGCCCAAGCCTAGAGCAACAAAGGTAAATTCTTATGTAGGCAAGGCTCTCTAAAGAAGACTTAGAGCGGCTAGGAGTTGGAGGCCAAGAATAGCAAGAATGGCCAACCATGACCACTCAAGTGAAACAACTAAAGGAGGAAGGCCCGAATTGGGAACCACTTGATGCACCCAAAGGGTAGGTTGTAGAATAGACCCCACCCCCGCCTCCATCAATAGAAGTAGAAGGACAAGAAGAAGATCCACCCCTACAAAAAGAATCATCAAAGCCAAAAGAAAACACAGAGAGCTGGCTCATCTCACAAGGAGAAAATTCAATGCCAAGCCACAAGAAATGCTTGAAGTCCAGATGCCACAAATCGAGGAACATATGCCAATCAATTGGGCATTATAACTAAACCATTGAGAGGAGTGGGAGAAGGGGGCACACCATTTGAATTTGATTTCTTCTACCCTACTACTCTTAGTAAATCAAGTGCTACCCCCTCGAGTGTTTGAAGGAGCCATCTAGGTTGCAAGGAGGTTGGGAAAGCAATGGTTGGAGGAGAGGGCAAGGAAAGCCACACTATGGAGAAGAGAGCCTACTCGATATACTAGAAAAACAAGGTCATGAAAGAGCCTAGAAAGGTCAAAGGTTATGAAACCCAACCTAAATGGTGCCAAAGAATTCGGGACAAAAATTTTGAGGTATGGATGGCATTTTGCAACACGCTACCATATGAAAGGGATTACCCACCTACATGGCTTACTTGAGGCAACACGGTGTGGATTTTGACCAAGGGAAGCATGTCGAATGCAACTTCCCTTTGAGCTTAATGTCAATGCATCTAGCCTTGAAGAGTGCCTCATTTTTGGAGCTCAAATCCGATCTTCCGTCACCCACTTCCTAGATGAGTTTAGAGCATGCCCAGACCCTGCTTTCCTTACCACCTATAATTACCTCCATCTCTTATGACTCCTATTAAAACAGAAGCCAATGCCACAAGAAGAGTGCTTTCCACTACTTTATTTTGGCATCAATGTAGAGATAGACAGTTGTGCACTAACCCGCCTAATGTTAATGGCCGCTCTCTTGCTAGCATTTTGCATGAGTCTCCTAGAAGATATGAGTGATAGTAGGCTCTCAAAATGTAACCATCTCTTCCTCTCTACTACCCCACTCAATGTAAGGATTAATTAGAAGGGCTATATGTTAAGCCATGCATTCCTTAGCAAATCCCTTAGCGCCCACCCCCCCCCCCCCCCCCCTCGTGTGAAGCTCCCAAAGAGCATGATGATGACATTTAGCTTGTCTCCTCCTACTTGCACCAAAAATTTAAAAAAGAACAAGAAATAAAAAAGAAAATAAAAGAGAAAATAAAATAGAAAAGAGAAAATGAAGAAAAAGGGAAAGAATGAATGAAGTCTACTATAACATTGGAGTGCCACAACCACCACTGCACCTAGGGGCTCTCAAGTTAGGTGCATTTGCCAATGGCCTCGATTGGTCACTAACCCCCTAGCCCTTTTATTCCCCCACTCCACACTTAGGGCTCATTAAGGGCAGGACATACCTAGGGAGGTCACACTTGCCTATGGTTAGACATGTCTCCCTAAGCTACACCCATCGCACCTCCCCTCTACATTAGCTAGGTCCTCAAGTGTGGGACAACACTCCAGGCTTGGGTATGCCGACCCAACTCCTAGTTCCACCACTGGCATGGACACGATGCACTGCACAGCAAGGTAGACACACCCCCTAGGTAGTGCACCTTCTTTCACTTTTCAAGTGAATTCGACCAACTGTGACAACCCATCGACCTCGAAAGCCCTATCACCCACTCAATCCACTCTCGGCCTCCCTCAGGTAAGTTACTCATGAATATATGTATGCATCACGTGGGTCCAAAATAAGATTATTTTAAAATACCATTTTTATTTTTTTTTTACATATAAAGGGGCTATTTACAGATTGAATAGAAAAGGGTTATGTTTTATTCAAGAAAAATTCACGGATAATGATATTTATAAATAGGTCTTGAATGCACGTGATGTAGAGAATATATATATATAGTAACTTCCCCAAGCGACCTCCACAACCTCAACCACTTTGATATGATTCTTCTCCATGTACAATCCCTGCAAGGCCCCATCATCGACCTCCATGTCAACGAGCCCTTATCAACAAAGCCCACAAGTGCCATGAGATTGGCGCTTGACTAGAAGGAGGTAATGTTAACCCTAGTGTAAGAAAGACAAAAAATAAAAAGAAGGAAGCAAAATAGAATTTTAAATTGTAGGTCAAAGAAAAAAACGGCGGCCCGATAGTAGAAATAAGAGAAAAGAGGGCTAAATGCACAAAGACACCTTAAAAACCCAAGGCACTACAAAAATGGAAGAGGCACATTTTAAAATACAAAGGCACCCCTAAATCTTTGTAAAAGAGAAACAGGCATGGGTGAAGCCAGAATGTAAATAGAAGGAAATAGGAAAAGAGGACCTAGGCTAAAACACCCGGTTATGTAAAAAAAGGGGTGGGTGCCCAAAAGAGATTAGAGCATGTATAAAAGCCAAAAAAGTGAATAGAGAAGCTCATTCTTGTGTGTGGCAAAACTAGGTCTCCTTTTCTCTTCTTCTTCTTATTCTTGCTTGCTTGAGCTTGTGCTTGAGAGAGAAAGTGTGAGGGAGTGAGTGTGTAAGGGTGAGGGACCATGGTGGAGAAGCTCTCCATCTTCTCCTCTCTTCTTCTTCTCCTTCTTATTTTTCTTCTTATTATTATTCTTATTCTTATTCTTATTCTTTTTCTTCTTCTTCTCTTGTCTTGTCTTGTGCACACGACAATGGAGCATGGAGCTTGGAGCTTGAGGATCGAGCTACTTGAAGCTTGCACTTGGATCATGGAGCTACCGGAGTGCTTGAGGGAGGAGGCAACTTGATCAGCATGGAGGTAAGCTCACTACACTTATAGGTGTGACAGCGCATGGAGTTATGTGAGAGGTATCCATTGCACTTGGCTTGAAACACTTGAAGCAATAAGCGATCCATGGATCTTGGCGGTCGAGTATGAGCTCCCATAGTTGCTTAATGATTAAATAACAATTGTGAATAATAATAACATCACAAAGATTAAAAGATAAAAATACCTCCACTATCACTTGATTGCTAGTAATATAGACTGTTGAAAAGGGAGATTGCTTATAGTATAGTGTTCAAGAGGGAGATTATTCGTAGTAGTGTAGAGAGTGTTATAGATGGAGATTATTTGATTTCAACAAATGGCATCAAAACCACTCCTCAATGCTATTTTCGAAGATTTCGTATGCAAGAAATCATACTCTGGAGGAAAAGAGAAGAGTACACAAAATTTGGGATAAAACTAGAGCTTTCAGAGAGGGAAGGAAAAAATGCCCAAAAATGGGCATATACTTATCCAAAAAGAGATGAAAATTTACGAGAAAACTCTCCAGTCTCAAAAATGTGTCTTTAGATAAAAAAATAATCTTAAAATATGATGTGTACATCAACTTATATTATTTTAAAACTTCCGCTCTTTTAAGAAGTGAGAATGAGAATGATTCTAATATATTTTAATGTTGAAAAGTCATGAGGATATTAAAGAGTCGTCTGTCGATGATTGGCTACGTTTTTGGATAAAATAGAATTGTATTTTTTTAGTTTTGAGGATTTTGAGAAAAAGTGACCATATCCTATAGTTTGAGGATAAAATAATTGGTGAATTCTATTAAAAATACAAATACAAGATTTGTTTGATTATAGAATATCTCTTATTCTAAAATTATTTTAGAAACTCTTTTTAAAGAGAGAGAGAGGTGAGAGAAACCCTTAAGGGGCAAAAAAGGAGGCATGTATTTCTCCTAACTGGCTAGTACGTTACTACCTCAAAGACACTGGTATCCAAAGGCTACACAAGGTACATACTTAGAATGGGATTTGTCACACTATAACATCCTTAGGTAGACCAAAATAGTAAACAATTTTCTACAAAGTAAAAGTAGTCATTTCTTTGGAATTATCCTTCATCATAGCACAAGCTTCTAACCATTTCATGATGAAATAGTATGTCGCCACAATGATATAATGCTTCTGTGTAGTTGATGAGGGATGTATAGGTCTAATGAAATCGATGCCCTACTTCTCAAATGGTAGTATAGCCATAATAGGAGTCAATGTTGGGTGCTTCCTATTCTCCTTATTATTATGTCTATCACATGTATTATATCTCTTAACATACATAAATGAGTCCTGGAAAATGGACAACCAACAATATCTGGCTCTCAAAGCTTTCTGTGAAGTCAAACTGTCTAGCAAAGTGCTCTCCACAAGTGGATTCATGATACTCTTCCAATATAAATAGAACCTCATCAAGCATAACACATCAACAATAAACATAATTGATCCCTTGCCAATCTAGTGTTCCTACAATCAAGGAAAATTTCAAGGCTTACTGCCTAATTTTTCTCTTTTTAGCCTCTCATGTAGATAGATAGTGTGTTATAGTAGTATACTAGGATGAAATGGAGACTATATTGATTTTGAATAGACCCTCGAGGTCACTACCTTCAACCAAGACTTCCTTCAGCTCCCCAAAATCCACAAGACATTCAACCATGCCTATAACTTAGGTGGCTTACTCCTAATTTCATAATCAAACTCATGCAAAGTGATCATCCACTTCGCTAGATGGTGAAGCGGTATCTTTGACTTATTCAACAATAGCCTCAGCCCCTATGTCTTTGTATAAAATATTACCTTTTTATATAGGATGTAGTGCATGAATTTCTTCATTGCAAATATCATCCCAAGGCACAATTTCTCCATGTAGGTATAATCAATCTCGCATACCCCCAATTTGCAATCGGTGGAAAATGAAATCAGATAGTATACTTCTCCTCCCATATCTTGGCTAAATAGGAGCTGATACTATATATCATAGCCATTGAATATATAGAAAATAACTCACCTCTTTTAGGTGCTTTAAGGACTGGAACTTTTGCCAATTCCTGCTTCACATTCTCAAAGGATACTTGACACAGATCACTCCAAACAAATAGATAGTTGAAGGTCATTATTGTGAATTTCATTATATAAAGGAGGATTGCCATTACACAGTTAATGAACCAATGGATTCTTCAATGGCAATGTTCTCTAAGCTAGTTCATTAGTGAATTATCGATAATAACATACGAAGGATAGAAAGCTATGTACATCTTTAGGGATACATGGTAGACTCATAGCGGTGATAACCTTTACCTTTTCAAGATTAGTTGCAATACTTAGCCAAGCTAACAACATGGGCCAATTGCAATCCATAGGACACTCCAAAGATGCATTTTCTTAGATTGAGAGCAACAGATTTCCTTGGATTGAGAGCAATGCAATACTATCTACACCATAAGTAAGATAAGCTCTCTTTAGCAAGGGAGTAAGTAGCCAAGTCCAATTAATCATCGAGCACAAGGGAATAATCTTTAGTAGGATAAAGGACCAAAGAAAATATTGTAAAGAGAAAAATTTATCATAGAAGGTCTGCGGAGTGGTAGTGGTGTTAGCCTTATCAAAGTTGTGTGTGTCAACACCATTGAGGCTTCCAATTTACAAGCTATTACAAGAGGATAGAAGGTTAAAGATGGCATCATAGATAATGTAAAACCTATTTAGGCGAGCCCTAAATAGAATGATAAGGGGATGCAAGTCCTTAATCCTGATGTGAAAGTCAGTCCTCTAAAAGCTACTAGTGGAAAGGTTAACTCCAATAAGGAGCTACCAAAGAAGAAGGTAAAAGCGAAGAAAGCGGTATCTAAGCATGTTCAGTGGACGAAGAGCAAGAACGGTCTGGCGAGAAAAGAGAACCAATGCTAATCATCATGATTTTGACTTAGCTAATTCTCTTTGTGAGTTAAACCTTGACTTGAACCTCTTGCAGTTGATCAAGTTATCTCCATGAGTGCATAAAGAGTTTAAGAAGATTCTTCACATTCAGTATATCATCGAACCCTTGGAAATAACTAGTATGGGAGATGATTGGTTTGAACATGCTAAAAAGCATTGTCCAAGGGTGACCATAGCCGCTTCCAATTCCACCAAGCTGGATGTGGATTCTTGAACCTTGGCTTGGGTATTAGTGGCACTTGCATTCACAAAGGCTATATTGGGACAATCTTTGGTAGTGTGTCCACACCTATATCATTTCACTTTGCATCTTTGACCATTGCTAGACTATCCTCCTTTATGACTTTGGGATGGGGAAAAAGTTAAATCTGAACTCTCTAGGATTTGGCTCAATATCTTAGGCTACCATCTTTGATTCCAACAAATTGAATCATGCTTCCTTCTCTTTCTTTCTTCCTAAATTGTCCTTTGGAGAGTAAATGTCCTCTATATGATTTTTTCTCAAATAGTAGGAACATAAGACTCCTAAAATTATTGGTTTTGGGGCCTATTCAATGGATAAAATTTCGGCTTGATGGAATTTCCTACACCAAGTATTTGATCCAAGGGCATCTCTTCATCCATGAGCTCCTTTTTAATATTAGTGACCTAGGTTCACAAGTAATCCTTCAAGCTTTCACCTTCTAATACATTTGCAATGGGATTCTAAGGTATCTCCATGATCACTACATAAACATGCTGGGTTAATGCTGAGGGGCCTATGTTCTCATTTTGATTGAAAGCTCTTGTTTGGATTGGTTGTTTGTTGAATCTAGTTGGTAAGGTCCTATTATTATTGGTATTGGAGTATATGGCCATTGTTAGGTTGGGGTACCATATTGAAACACTATAGAAATCTATAAGTAAGTGTAAGGTACAGTCCTAGAAACTAGATTAGATTGATAAATCACTCTTGGCATTGAGGGGGATAGGGCTTCTCTTCCTTGATTCATGGCCAATCTAGCATCTACTTCATCGTATAGGGAACATTTTCACTATATCTTGTACATTTATTTCTCTTCTCAACTTCACCCAATTTTGGACCTCTAGTTGCAAGCCTCTTACGAATACTTTCTTCTAAATTCCTTCATTTAGGCTATGATTGAACCATCTCTTCACTATAGACTCTATTCATAAGACATAAGATTCAACACCTTCTCCAGTTAACTTACTTAAATTCATGAGATGGTCTTTCATTTACTCTTTGAAGCCTTCACACATGAAGTTGGTGAGGAAAGCCCACTTTGAATCATCCAATGTGCCAAAATGCATATTCTTTATCTCTTATACTATTGAAATGCAACACCCTTGAAAGTGGTGGGGAATATCACCAGCCAATGCTTTCGGATTCTAGCATTGTTAGCTACACATGCTACCATGAATTTTACTACATGATTGGGGTCTTCATTGTACTCTCCTTTAAGAATTGGCAATGGGACTACATTCGTAGGTTAGTCATTAACATTTCTAGTATGTAGCTAGCTAGGAAGGAAACCCTGATTTAGTTGGGCCATTGGGATTTCTGTAAAGAGTGTTGCAAGGGCGTCAAAGGATTCTTATACTATTTGCTCATTTTTCGCTATAGACTTTGCTTTTTGTCTTCTCAAGTACCTCTAGAGACTCTACAATACTTGTCCTTTTATTGATTCATTCATTAGAGAGTTGGCTTCACCCAACCTATAGGCGCTCCACTAAGAGGCAATAGACAACTTTATGCTTACTTTAGTCTCTAGAAAATTCTCTTACTAACATTCCTTCCACTTCTTCTTCCCCATAAACTTTTAATTTAGCCTTCATCATAACACTACAAAGGTGAAGAAAATTGGTTTTGAAGTTGTTAAAACTGATATCCTCATAATAGGCACATTACTATTGGTTTGATAATATCAACTTTTGAGAGTTTTGATAGTACATATGGTGAAAAAAGCGTGACCGACCAACTTCTAGTGGGTTGCTAGATATGTCCCATGTATCCTCTTGTTGTTCATCCACCACAAAAAAGAATTCAGTTGTTTTCCTTCTTATTCTTGTAACCTTTCACTAACCAAGACTCTTGAAGCTTTTGTACAATATCCCACTTGATGTAATTTGGAAAATCCTCAATAAAGGCCATGTTCCCAATTGCTAACCATTCTCATTTCTTCAATTCTTTTAGCTTTTCTCCAGAAACTTCGCTACAATGGTGTATGTTTCTATAGCTTCAAAAGATAGTGGGAACAGTCCATCATATAGGGTTTGCATCAAGATAGCATTGTGTTTTCTCCATTAAGTGATGAATTTCTTTTTAAAACTAGCATTGTCCACCATGATTTTCTTCAATTCTTTTGGGATAGAAGGAACGCTACAATTCTCAATTTATTTCTTCTTCTTTCAGTAGTGTTGTTTTTGTATTTTTAGCCTATTTGGGTTCTTGTTGATGACAAATTTTCCTAGTTGTGCACCAAAATATGTAGCTCTTGAGAGAACACCAAGAAAATAGGGAAAGAGCTACAAGAAAATCTATCTTAGAGCATTAATAAGAAACTTCTTCATTTTTATATAGAACCAAATAAGGAAAACATGAAGCTCACTTCGTGCAACATCATAAAATATATCTCTCATGATAATACATCCAACAAAACACATAGTATTCTTCATTTTCACAATCCAAAAAGAAGAGGAACTCATCCATAAGAGTATATGAATGGAAAATGATCACATAGTATTAAAATCATATCTTCCGCAAGGAATGTGCAATCTTTTTCTCTCATAATCTCACAATTTCTCATACATGTACTATACCTTTGCATAAAAAATGGCTATCTTTCTCTCAAGATCACACACACACACACACACACACACACACACACAAGGATACAATGTAATATAATAGAATAATGATTAACAACCCTCTCTTGGTCATCCATCCACCCACCAAAGGGCATGTTTGATATGAAGGGGTACCTAAGCCACTACAACGATGCTTCACAATGAGCTACGACAGTGTCAGTCCAAGTCTTGAGCTTTATTCTTGAAGAACTAAAATATTTAATTTAAGTAGCTAATAAGAGTTTTTATTCTTCTCTTTCCAAAGTAGCAAAACATTTCCAAGATTAGAACTCATCAAACAAAACACATACAAACACATATAGAAGGACACAAAAGTAATTCAAAAGCTCATTAAAGGTACAAAAGGTTAGCAACACATAACAAGACCCACATAGTCCAACAAAACTAACCCATGAAACTACATCTAAGAGATCTTTAATAACAATCTCAACAAAGACAAAGAGAACATATTAGAACCAAATATGCCAACAAAACACATTAGAACATAGTGAGGCAAACCAAAATCTCAATAATTACAAAAAAAACATTCAAACAAAACCAAACTTATCCAAATCCCTTAGAAAAGATATAAAATCCACAAAATCATGCATATAACAAAGAATGTAGCTCCATACAAACAACAAAATAACATTAAAAAACCAATCAATTCAATACTCAACAATAACCATTTAATTGAAGAAAAATTCTGGATCCTAATTTTGAAATGCTATGATTGCATGCTAGGAATTAGCTTGCTCAAGAAGAACAGAGACCAGGTTCTATGTGTCAAATAAATCCTCTAAGATCTAGAAGGGGATACCATAAGGGCATATGGGAAATCTAGAAAAACCAAGATCCAACTAGCTTAAGCAATACGACTCAAGGGTTTAGGAAAGATTCACTTTACATGATTTGGGAAAACACGGTTGAAAATATTAAAGACTCTTGGATTAATGATTCTAAAGATGTTTGTCATAGTTAGCTAACCTAATTTCCTCCAAACCATGAGGTGAACCATGACATAGAGCTAATTATTGGAGCAAAACTAGTATCCAAGTGATCCTATAAGACATCTATGCTTGAGGACATCAAGCTCAAGGAGAAATTGAGGCAAATGATAGATCAAGAATTCATCCATCTAAGTAATTCACCTTTGGGTACACTTGTTTTTTTCAAAATAAAAAGGATGCTTTGCATTGACTTCAAAGGACTAAACTAGGTGCTGATAAAAAAACTTTACCCTATATCTAGGATTGATGAACTTCTAGATCACCCATATGGAGCCAAATTATTTTCTAAGATAGATATAAGATGATATTTAAAAGACTATCTTCCATACTATATATGGTGATTATGGATTCTTGATCATGCCATTTGGACTCGTTAATGCTCCAACAATGTTTAATTGGTTGATGTAAGATATCTTTTGAGCATATTTGGATGAGTTTGTGCTAGTACTCTTTGATGATCTACTAGTGTACTCCAAGTCATTGGAGGATCATGAAGGTCACCTAAGGATTGCATCACAAACATTTTGCAAGAATCAACTCTATGCTAAGATGAGCAAATTCATATTCTTTTCTCATAAGGTCAGATACCTAAGGTACATCATCACTACTAATGGAATCTCAATAGATCACCAAAGGTAAAGGGCATTCTAGACATGCCCATTTTTGGTCCCGATAGGTCGGGCCCATTTTTGGTCTCGAGAGCCAATAAATGTATACATATTCTATAGGCAGCTTTCTTAGATAGGCCACAAGGCAATGCGATGTGAAACTAGACATTCTCAATGTCAATTGTAAATATATGCTTCAAATTTTGTATCAAGATGCAACCTAGTTGATGGTGCCTAGCTAGCACTTCCATTTCATGCAACATGTTAAAGGGCTTGAGAATAATTATTTACTTTCATGCCAAAATGTTAAGGTAGTGATGCTAATAACTTGGTATCATGATTGGATATATACATGAGTGTCTTAAGCTTGTTATATTGATTGGAATTGAGTTCTTGAACCCCTTCTATCTAGAGCATCTTACCACTTGATTAGTTGAAAATGTCTCAAACTATATTAGGATAAGGATCTTATTGAAAGATTCAAGATTGTTCACATATTTTGTGTCTCCTTAAATGCTTCACCTACCACTAGCTACTAGATTTCCTTTTCTAGTCACGTACTTGATGAAGCCACAAGTGTGATATCTTTAGCATAGATCATTGCATAATTTATCAATGTCAGAACTACACTCTATAACTTGCATCCCTTCATGATTTGGCATTCATAGGCTTCACAAAACACTCCACAACTGAAATAGTTCTTGGGTAAACAAAGTTTGCATGAGTATATTAGGATGATTTCTATAAGACTAAATCCTTAATGTTCTACACAAAAAATAATACCCTTTTTGCATTACATCTATAGAAACTAGCTATAATGAAGGTTAATAGAAATATTGTCGAACTCATTATATTCATAGGAAATTTTCTCATTATCTTGAGCTCCCATCATTTTCATTTCCTCTTTTATGCAAGATTTTTTTAATATTTGATCATCAATTGATATAATTTGTGTGGAGAATAGTCATTCTTTATGTGCATGTGACATTCAAAAATTTTGTGTTAACTTCGAGATGTATCATATTTTGAAAATGATATATCCAAGAGTGCTTTGGGTCCATCACGGTTGGCTATTGGGGTAGGGACCAAAGAGCATGTTGACTCTAATTAAAAATATGGATGTAAGAGAAACTTGACCTATTTGTGATTAGAACTCTAGTTGAGTCGACCTATACGGAATATTTATGTACCCCTACAATCTATGATGCATCTGCGAGAATATGGATGTAAGGGTTTATAGAGGGGAGGAAAGGAGGGTTTTATGGGGGGGGAGTAATGACACAGGGCCCCCTTCCTCTATCTTCACTTCAGCGGCTACTCCCGTCGTGCAAACTGTGCCTCCTGGAAGGAGAAGGAGAGATAGTGGGGGTTGGAGGTGGCACACGTGTGCCCCTCCCCCCCCATTGTAATCGTTGTCTTCTTCACCTATCTCGTTATCGACTTCACTACAACTCTGCGATCCTCGTCATCCTCTTCTCTTGCTGGACTACATGTTCAGCTCCCTCCCCTCGCTTCTTTAACTTTGCCTTACTCTCGTCGACTCGGAGTTCTACTCCCTCTCCCTTTGCAATCAGATAGTGGTGACAGGGGGTGACGCTTAAGAAGATTTCATTTTTCAATATTAATTATTTAATTTGGATAGAAAAAAGGGGGGAGGAATCTGATGGCGACATAAAAAAATGAAATAGGGGGGATTTTTTAACGGCGATGGCGACGGGATATTACATGGAGAGTGGCATGAACAGATGCCCTCTCAATCTCAACTTCCCTGGACAAGTCTTCTTCTTTGTTGATTCCTTTAGTGGTGATATTGGAAGTTTTTGCCCTTCCCATTGTTGCATGACCACGGCCATAGGTAGCCCTGGCTTGGCCACTGAATTTTCCTTGACGACGATCTTCACCAAGTTTGGGACAGTCCCTGTTGAAGTGCCCAGGTTCAATGCATCTTGTAAATCCTAAGGATGCATTGATTCCAACCGAGTGTTCATTGGTGGGTTCAACCCATCACAAAACTTTGAGACTTGTTGGGAAATACTCATTGTCCATGCATATTTTAACAAGGAGACAAATTTCGAGTAGTACACCTCCAGAGATAAGCCCAATTGTTTCAACTTAAAGAACTCATTCATCTTCTAAGTTATGTATGCAGGTGGCATGTACCTTCCCTGCAATGCTTCCTTTAGCTTATCCCAAGTTATTGTGCTTTCTGTGACTGCTTGGTCTTTACACCATTGCTTCCACCAGAGCCTAGCTTTGCTAGTGAGCTTGAGCTTGGTAATCATGGCATGGTTTGTAGGTGTTGTTCCTGCTACAGTGAAGTAATCTTCCACAGATTCAATCCATACTTTGGCATCGGCTTCAACAATCTTCCCTTTCCCATCAAATTTTGGAGGTTTGATTTTTTTAAGAGGAGACTTCTTCTCTTGTGCCTCCACCAAGCTTGGGAAAAAGATTCTAGTTCTACATGTAGGGTTATATTTGGTTTTCAATTTAAACCTTCACGTTAAGATTGCATTAACACATCTCTTCACAACTTATCTCAATGCGCAGATTATTTTTCATCAATACTATGCAACAAATCAAATAAACATAAAATTCTTATTTATCCATAAAGAAGCATAAGCCTTAAGTACAAATATTTGGGGATAGATCAAGATTGACTGGGATGATTTTCTTTTCAAGAGATACATCAACACCAGGCTAATAATTCCCTATTGGATTTGACTACAAGGACATAATAATAATATGGATTTGGGGAATGGATTCTCAAGAAGCGTAAGTCATGGGAAGTTTAGAAAATCCTTGTTTTTGATAGCCATGATGTTTGTTTCTTCCCATTACTTTAATTCTATTTGCTTTGACCACCTCCTCATAGATGTAGTGAGTCTGTTCTACTTGCTGACATTTGATGTGTAGAATCGAGCTCACACCTGCCTAATGGAAGATGAATAACTTGATGATCTTCAAGTCCTCCAACCATTTTAGCCTCTTTAGATTGTTTTGAAGATAGGCAAGTCGGTTGGCATCTATGTAGCAGTACTTTGTGCTTCAAGTCTAACGCCTTTCCGCATACAACGGTGAGGGGTTGTAGAGTCGATGCAGGATCCCCATCATGTCGGATTGTTTGCAATAACTGGAAGAGTTCATATCCATTTTGAACATGATATGAAATATAAGGAACCTACTTCATGCCTCGTAGGTCTGGAAGTGGCAATAATCCACAAGTGAGTAAAGGAAAAAAAAGATTCCTAGTGAAAACATCACTTCACTCTTCCCAAATTATTCCTATCTTGATTGTCTTATTCATTGGTTTTCTCTGATACCAACTGTAACGTGCCCGCCTATCAACTCTCTAGGCACATTTTAGCAGTCTAGATTCCAAACGATGCCGCCTAACACTCCCATGGAATGTTACGAGGTTTATCGCTTAGGGTTCCTCGAGTCTTCCTTGCAATGGAACGTTCGCGGCTAAACCCATTGGGATCGACCTGATTTTGGGTTCCTAATGGCCAAGGTCTTCTGACAGCACACTAGCATTGGGTCATGGATATCCTGCTTTACGCAAAGATACCCAAGCCGAAGCTGACCCATTCCACACTTGGTTCAAAGAGAATGGGAATTGAGAGGGATGCATTTGTAATATTTCCGCACGAAATATCAATAACCCTAGATCCGCACATCCCACGCAAGAGTAATTTCGAGTGGCCCCTGCACAGAAGAACCCTGGGCTAAATGCTCCATCCCCGCGGACTAAAAACCTGTAGGCCACCACAGGAACACCTCTTCAAGGGGAAAAAGGGGATAATGGTTAAAATTGTGGCAATGTATTTTATTAATAATCTCCTCCCCCTCAGCCAATGCATGGCGGGGAGAGGGAGTGAGGGAAGAGCATGAGTTATGTGGAGAAGAGAGGAGCATGGGAGGGGAGCATGCCACTAGCCACGTGTGTGGCTATCTCCCTCCCCTCTACCTATAAGACCTCCCCCCTCTCAAGCTTAAGGGGAGGAGAGGGAGCAGAATCATGGAAGCTTCCGCCCTACCTCTCTAGAAGCCACCACATTGGCCCGCCATGCTGCGTCACGCCACCTCCGTCCTCACCACCACCATCATCATTGTCTTCTTTGTCGTCATCTTCCTCCTTTTCCAATCATTCTTCCCCCCCCCCCCCCCCCCCCCAACGTCATTCTGTCCTGATCAAGAAGCATATAAGCTTCTAAATTAGGCTCCCATAAGCCTTGTTTCCTCCTGTTTCCCCGATTTTTCTTAAACCACGTCTTGAAAAGGAAATTTCTGCACAAGGGGGAGTAGGCAGTTTTTAGGGCTGATTTGCCAAAGCCTGAAGGGAGTTCGAAGATCCCATAAAGGCAAGGACAAGTTTGCAGAGTCAAGGATCTACGTCATCGATGGCTCCAAAGCTAAAGACGCGAGGCGCACACGCGGGAGCCTCTAACCCGAGTTCACGCGTGGACAACGCTACGAGTCCTCATGCCCAGGTTCTTAAAAATTGATTTCGCATGAAAAGAATGCACTAGGCATGTCCAATTCTCGTAAGAAAGTTTAATTACACTTGGAAATTTTAATTGATCACCTGATTTTCAAAGATTTAGTTGCATGATGTACATTTGAAATTGCTTGCACTTCCAAGTTGTAATCCTAAATGCATATTGCATAAAAGGTGGATTTGTCTAAATGCATCCTTGATTGCCTCGCGAAAAAGAACAGTGCATAATGCATTTAGGTAATAATTTCCTAGTTGTGATTCATATGAGATAATCGTTGACATCCATTAGATGTTGTCCAAGTAGTTGCAATAAAGGGATTTAAGTACCTTGCAAATGGCATGCGGTGATAATTACATCCTAGGTTGGGTTAAGTGTCGAAGGATGAATTAAATCAATAATGGTCTCATGGTATTCGTTCATGCATGGAGTCTTTCCATCAAAGATTGTATTTAGGAAAGAAATCATTTTCATATTAAAGCTTGAATTCAACGCATTAAACGAAGGATTTATAGGCATAGTTCTTGATGTAAATCAATGTAGGGTTTATACAAGTAGCCCTAAATTGTCAAGGAAATGGTCATTGTAAATCTTATAGTTGCATAGAAGGAAAAAGTCTATGAATTGCACATTTGCATGGAATGTTATATCTTCAATTTATTTACATCTTTTAGGAAATATATTTGCATCTCTAAGGAAAGGTCACCTCTTGTCGCAAGACAATTAGATCAATTAGGTAAATCGCTGGTAATGGTGTAACTCAAATAAAGATCACCTCAATGCACTAGGTAGAGCTAAGCCACGTTAAAATTCTGCCTAGTATCGCACTCGAAAAACCGGCTTAATATTTCCGACCTCAAAGGTCCTACCCACATTCACAGAATGTTAGGGTTAGTTAAACACCCATGCAAGAATGATCTAGGGTTCTTATCCTAAGGATCATTTTGACAAATACTAGACTTCCGCAAGGAAATTAGAAACCCTAGGGCTAAGCGTTATCGGCCTAGTAGGGTTAGGGTTGGGTTGAGTCAAGAGGACTCCCAAACCTACATCTTGACCAAGGTATCCTTGACCAAGGAATACCGTGCGATGGGAGAAATAATCCAATAAGCCAGGTGTGACACCTATGCAACAAGTTGCAGCGTCGCAGGGTTTTGTGTTTAAATCACAAAGTAGAATTGCCACTCCTTGGAACAAGGTTGGCGAGTTCTAAGTGCAAGTCTAACTTGCGAAAGGATGAGTGGTCGTCCTGCAACATCACCCTTCCTTGGGCTGATTTGCCAAGTTAGGGAAGTTATGTATTGCCTAGCAAGAAATTGACTAATCAAGATAGGATAACGAGGTTGCCCAGGATTTATTGTCTTAATATAAGAGGACCTAAGGTGTTTGTTAATTTCGGTTAACAGGGTATAAACCCTAGCCTAAGGAAAAAGGGTAAACTAGAAACACAGCTTATGAAACCGTTGGGGATCTTGCCAAGTCGCAATTGATCCCGGATCGAATGCTAGATGCATTCGGAGAGAAGGAATTCACACCTTAGCAGTTGGCCAAACAAACGACCACTGGATTGATTGTGTTTGTATAGTTAGGAGCATTGTTTGTACTTCTTTGCTCAAGGAACAAAAGATGGAAAAATAATTAATGCTTTAGGTTGAAGGCCTAGAGGGAGAGGCAGCCATTTATCCTCGACTGTGTGCCTGACCCTATCCAAGGGGGTTGTTAGCCACGTCGGGTACGTGGACCGAACCCACCGCGAGAGGTCTCTTCGTGGGTGCTACTTGGAGCAGGAGTACGCTTGGGTGCCAGGGGGGCTCTGGCCGTAAATCCCTTGCCTTCGGGTCCTGCACAAGAGGTCGACGTGACTCAAGATTGGATCTCGAGGCCCGCATACTAGTCTACAGGCGGAAACTTGGAATAGTGATCCGTGAGGATTGCTAGAAATTGCCTTCGGGCAGATTATGGATTAGCCTTCGGGCTAGATTATGGAATAGCCTTCGGGCTGGATTATATGATGTATTCCAAAGACTGATAAATAAGATCAATTGTTGCAAAGAAACTTGTTTGACATTGTTTTTCTATGTCAGTGCTTAAGTTACGTGAAGGAACTAGTGATTAATTGGCTAATTAAGGAAGCTGCTTTTGTGTGTCAAACTAAATGTGATAGGTAATTAGATAACTAAAGGAACCCCGAGGAAAGTGCGGTGGATGTGACCATGGGTCCGTGTTACAGAAGGGTGGTCCCAGTTGGTCGGGAACGTTTCTCAACGGAATTAACAACAAGGCAAAGGTGACCTAGAATCTAGGAAGTTAGAGTCCCGATTTATACTATTTTAGGGGAACGGAATGGGACTATGCCTTATGGGCAAAGAAGTCGGCCTTCGCATCCCTCTTGTTTCCCATTCTCCTTGTATCAAGTGCAATATAAATCCGCTTCGACCTTGATGTCCCTGCATAAAGTAGTTCGTCTCGGGCTCGACGCTAGTTATCTCCGAGGAACTTAACCATTAGGGAAACCCTCATTTAGGTCGATCCTAAGTGGGAACAGCCGAAATGCTTTCGCTTCATGGTAGACTTGGGAAGACCTAGATCGCAAACCCCGTGACATTCCGTGGGAGTGCCGGGCGGCGCTTTCTAGACTCTCTTCCCGATGGGCTGCTAAGACGTGTCCTACGAGTGAACAGGTGGACATGTTACAGTTGGTATCAGAGCAAACCAATGAGGATCTAATATTTACAAGGAAACTTAATGAGGAGAAGTAGAGCAAATGTTGCTGTTAAGAACATTTCCTTACTTACGTATCAATGCTGGCCTGCAGAGTCGCAAAGCATGGGACAAATTCTTGGTGTTCTAGGTTATGTTTATGACAGCAATGCATGCTTGGGACTATCAATGAAGGCTAGGCATGATGAGTATCCTAGACCGCATCTACAATCCTTCACCCCTGTACGTGGAACGGAGATGGACGGGTGATTCAGGAATTTACTACATAGCTACCCACCGACTTGCATACCTTCGAACCAACTTGAAGAGAATCAAGTGGATGGAGGACTTAAAGATCGTGAAGTTGTTCATCCTTGTTGAGGCTCACGCAAATGCAACCCTACATGTCGCCGGTCGAAAGGTCAAGCAGAACACGTACGTGTATGAGGAAGTGACTCGAATAATCCCTACGGACAGAATCAAGGTGTTGGGACGTTATGAGAAGAACGGGTATGAAAGGAAAGGATACCCTAATCTTCCTATGACCTATCGATTCCTGAAAGTTCCCGTAGCTGAATGTAACACAATCTTATTCTCCCCGAATTGATATGCCAATCAGCTTGTTCCATCTTCCAAAAAATAATTGTACTCGAAAGGGCTATGCCCATATGAATAAAATAGACATTTTTATGAATGACTGTCTTAGCTGTAAGTGTTGGTACGGAGCTAAGCGATTAGGTCTCTTGGCTAAAAGCTGAACTGGGCATGTTAATGTAATGTGAGTAACATTTAGCAAGTTCTTAACGAAAAGAATCTTATTACCAGGCACAACCTAAAGTGCAGATTCCTAGTCCGACCCCCACACTAAGTACAGCCATAATCCAAGAGAAGAAGTTCCTTCTCAAGCAGATCAAGCCACCAGAATTCGATGGTAAGGGAAGGACCATCCAAACTGATGCTGAGATCTGGATTGAATCCATGGAGGATTATTTCGAAGCAGCAGGTACTGCACCCGCTAACCAAGCGATGCTCACCAAACTGAAGCTTATCGGCAAAGCAAGACTTTGGTGGAAGCAATGGTGCAGAGATCAAGGGATCTCGAAAGCCACCTGGCACTCGCAAGGAATGTCACAGGTTTTGCGATCTAGGTCTTTCCAAGTCTGCCCCGAAGTGGAAGTATCTAGCCCTTTCCACTTAGGACCAACCTAAAGTCAGGGTTTCTTTCCTATCAGCCAAGTCTCTAGGAAGTAGCTAGCATCGAGCTCTAGATGAACCACTTTGCGTAGGAACAACAGAGTCGAAGTGGATTTATGCTGCACTTGGTTCATGGAGAATGGGAAATGAGAGGGATGCGAAGCTCAACCTCTCTGCCTTTTCTTGGCTTTATCTTCCTTTCTCCTAAGGTAAGGAGTCACATGTCATCGATGTAAAGTTTACATAATCTCTCCCATGTATGTACCGTGTATATGCATTTACAAACTTTAAACAATATTATCCTCGGTAAAGATTAATCAAAGACTCATCGATGCTCGATACTTTAGTGTCTCATATATTGCTTATGCTATGCATGGATTCATCACATAGCAACTAGGTGCAATTTAACTCCCTTTGATACAAGCACTTCACAAACTTCATCTTTGAATATTTGAGATGTGATTTATCATTTTCAATGACCTATTCTAGCACCACAAGGTAGGAGTATAATGTATCTATTGTGAGCATTAAAACAAGCATCTATCAATTTGAAAATACATTACTTACGACCGGTACCGCAATTGGATTGACAGTGATGCCTTCGCTCGAAGCTTTGTTGTTGGTTGTAGGATTGTCATTTGCACTATATATTCTTGGCTTGGAGGCCATCGTCCGCAAGTAGACTCAAGAGATTAAGAAGGTGAAATAGATTCAAGATGGGAGAGCATAAGAGAAGATGGTTAAATCGAGGATCGAGGTAGAGGGAAATTGTGCAGCCTCTCGGGGTAACTCTTCTCTCTCTCTCTCTCTCTCTCTCTCTCTCTCTCTCTCTCTCTCTCTCTCTCTCTCTCAAGCTCTCTCTCACAATTTCTTGGAGGGGTATACTCTCTCTCTCTCCCTCTCCCTCTCTTCTTATAGCCTTTCGGGGTCTCCTTAAGCGCCCTTGTGCCTCCCCATGCCTCATATTTATAATGAATTAGAGAGAAGGGGATAAGTTTGAGAACAAGAGTGGAGGGGCTCTTAGAAGACTCAGTGATCTGATGCTCAGATCATAAATCTGATGGTTGCATTGGCTCCAAAAGGGGGGCAAAACTCTAAGACACTTGTTAGAAAGCTCTTAGTTCACTCCTTTTCTCTGTTTGAAGTGCTGTCTACTGCCTGTAGACTGCGATCATGGCACGCACGATTTTGCCAGTCACTTTTCTTTATTTCTCTTTTTATAAAATCTCCAAAACTAACTAAAACATCACTTGTCTTTTCTTTTAAATGACTTTGAGTTCTATCTTTTTAGGATAATATCTAAAATATAATACTTTTTTTTCTCCCCCCCAAGAATCTAATATTTTTGGACCATTCAAACTATACACATTAATACTAGTGATTAATATGGCTCATAAGTCCCATTCACATTGTACTTTTCATGAAGGGTGGCTATGGTCCTTATCAATTCGAGAAAAATGTCAGATTTATGACTCTTAATTTTTTTAAATATATTTTTAATTGAATGAAAATTATTAGCTATTAATGCTAGTCAGTTTTTACCTTAGTTAGTCTTTAGTTAGTAATCTTACTAACTTATTAATTGACTAACTAACTTTCGAACTAACCAACTAACTTTTATTGCGTGGAAATATTACAATCCGAGATCCCTGATGTAGAGTTACAATGAAATTAGATGCTTATCTCAGGGTGGGATTCACTAACAACATGGCGGAATATAAAGCCCTGATTATGGGATTGAATATTGCCAAGAAAGGTGGCATTAGGCGATTGTTAGTAAAAGGGGATTCCCAGCTGATCTTAAATCAACTTAATGGGACATATACAGTCCGGAATCCTATCCTTCCTATGTATCATTGAGCTACTATAACCCTACATGATGAATTTAAGAGCATATCTATTCAGCTCATTCCACGTAATTGGAATCAGTTTGCTGATTCATTAGCCAATTTTGCTTGAGGAGGACCTCTTTTTCAACTGTGGTCTTAGTCCGGATGTTGTTATTGATGATGAGATGGGACCTGGTTGCTTGTGGAGAATGTTATTAGACCACGTGTTATGTGGCGGGCAATGGTTGATATGGGTAATGAGAAGAGTAGCCGAGACCCATCTATCACTATTATCTTGGGCCCATCGGCTGATTCGACGACATGTTATGCGTATGCCTCTTGCTGTATATGCAAGAGGTATGGGTCATAACTTGATGCATTTAGTTTAGGGCTGAGTGCCCTATCTTTCCCCTTGGAGTGGAGCGTGTGTTTGTATATTTTCCTTCTTCCAAGGAGGGATCTATATGAGCAGGTTTGCTTGATTTCTTTACGCCAAGAGGGCCAGTTATTTTCAGGTTTTAATGTACTACAAGGAAACACATGTATAGCAAGGGTGGGTAGCGATGTAGGAATAGCGGTGTCGCTATTTGCGTCACTATTAGCGTCGCATTTGCAACGCAAATAGCGACGCCCCACAGGGGAAAAAAAGAGAGCCAAAGCTTGAGCGCGTTTCATTTCGCGCATTCATGAGACATTTCGAGAGGGAGAGCCAGAGAGAGAGCGACTGTTTTGCATAGAGGGTGAGAGAGGGAGAGGAAGAAGGGTTGCCACTGCCGCTACCACCGTTCACGAAGGAGAGGAGGAGCCGCCGTCACGAAGAGGAACCGCCAAACCCTCGCCAAATCTTTACAGTGAGTCCATTCTCTCTCTCTTTTACTTGTTTAGGGTTTAATTTGTGTATATTGAGAGAGGGAGAGGAAATGAGAGAGAAAGAGAGGGAGAGGGAGAGGGAGAGGGAGGGAGAAGGAGAAAAGAGAAAGAGAGGGGGAGAGAAAGAGAAAGAGAGGGAGGGGGAGGGGGAGGGGGAGGGGGAGGAAATGAGAGAGGGAGAGGGAGGGAGAGAAAGAGAAAGAGAGGGAGGGGGAGGGGGAGGGGGAGGAAATGAGAGAGGGAGAGGGAGCGGGAGGGGGAGGAAATGAGAGAGGGAGAGGGAGGGAGAGTGCATTCTCTCTCTCTTTTAAATTCTTTTATATAATTTGTGTATATATATTGAGAGAGGGAGAGGAAATGAGAGAGAAAGAGACAGAGAGGGAGAGGGAGGGAGAGAGAGAGAAAGAGAGGGAGAGGGAGGAAATGAGGGAGGGAGAGGGAGGGAGCGAGAGAGAGAGAAAGAGAGGGAGAGGGAGAGGGAGGAAATGGAAGAGGGAGGGGGATGAAATGAGAAAACGAGAGGGAGGGAGAGTGTATTCTCTCTCTTATTTATTTATTTTTTGTATAATTTGTGTATAATGAGAGAGGGAGAGGAAATGAGAGAGAAGGAGAGGGAGAAGGAGAGGGAGAGGGAGAGATAGAAAGAGAGGGAAATCAAAGAGAGGGAGAGGGAGAGGGAGAGGGAGGAAGAGAGAGAGAAAGAGAGGGAGAGGGAGAGGGGGAGGAAATGGGAAAGGAAGAGGGAGGGAGAGAGAAATAGAGGGGGAGGGAGAGGGAGGGAGAGGAAATGAGAGAGGGAGAGAGAGAGGGAGAGGGAGAGGGGGAGGAAATGGGAAAGGAAGAGGGAGGGGGAGAGAAAGAGAGGGGGAGGAAATGAAAGAGGGAGAGGGAGACATTAAACATAATAGAGAAATGAGAGAGGGAGAGGGAGAGAGAGAGGGAGGGAGACATTAAACATAATAGGAAAATGAGAGAGGGAGAGGGAGGGAGAAGAAATGAGAGAAGGAGAGGAAGAGAGCAAAAGGAAATGAGAGAGGGAGAGGAGAGAGAAAAAAAGAGAGAATGAGAGGAGAGAGAAAAAGAGATAAGTCGTTAAACATAATAGGAAAAGAGAGAAAGAGAGGGTGTGGGTGAGGGTGAGGGTGAGGGAGGGAGAGGAAATGAGAGAGGGAGAGGAAGAGAGAAAAGGAAATGAGAGAGAGAGGAGAGAGAAAAAGAGAGAAAGATCATTAAACCTAATGGGAAAAGAGAGAAAGAGAGGGTCAGGGTGAGGGAGGGAGAGGAAATGAGAGAGGGAGAGAAAGAAAGAAAGGGAAAGGAGAGAGAGAGAGGAGAGAGAAAAAGAGAGAAAAATCATTAAATCTAATAGAGAAAGAGAGAAAGAGAGGGTCAAGGTGAGGGAGGGAGAGGAAATGAGAGAGGGAGAGAAAGAGAGAAAAAAAATGAGAGAGAGAGGAGAGAGAAAAAGAGAGAAAATCATTAAACCTAATAGGGAAAGAGAGAAAGAGGATCAGGGTGAGGGAGGGAGAGGAAATGAGAGAGGGAGAGAAAGAGAGAAAGGGAAATGAGAGAGGGAGAGGAGAGAGAAAACATGAGAGAGGGAGAGGAGAGAGAAAAAGAGAAAAAAATCATTAAACCTAATAGAGAAAGAGAGAACGAGAGGGTGAGGGTGAGAGAGGGAGAGGAAATGAGAGAGGGAGAAAGGGAGAAAGGGAAATGAGAGATGAAGAGAAGAGAGAAAAAGAAATATGAGAGAGAGAGGAGAGAGAAAAAGAGAAAAATCATTAAACCTAATAGGGAAAGAGAGAGTCAGGGTGAGGGCGGGAGAGGAAATGAGAGAGGGAGGGAGAGGAAATGAGAGAGGAAGAGAAAGAGAGAAAAGTAAGTAGGACCTTACAATAAGCTTAGGGTACTATGATAGTGTGTACTAAGAATGAGTCCACCTCACTAAGAATAGGATTGGCGATTCACCTCACTAAGAATGAGTCCATGTACCTAGCACATACCATCATAGTACCCTCTTAGCATCATCCCCATAGCCTCATAGTATCCTAGAATCAAGCTTCCACTTGTGTCAGCACAAGGGTACCATCGTATTTTACCCTCCTGCTCTCTATATTTGTGTATGCATCTAGGTACAAAGGGTACAAATACATTATCCTAGAAACTCCATTATACAAGCTTCCACTTGTGTTGGCACAAGGGTACCATCATATTTCACCCTCACCCTCTCTATATTTGTGTATGCATCTACGTACAAAGGGTAAAAATAAAAACAGACAAAAGAGAAGCCAAATAGACAAATGTAACAATATGTGGGTATAATAGTCAGTGTTACAACTTCTCTTCTTCTTTACTGCCCATATTTGCTATTGTACCCAAGTATTATGAAGGTAGATAGATAGATAGAAAAATAGATAGATAGATAGATAGATAGATAGATAGGGAGATAGATAGATTAATAGATAGATGGATAGATAGATAAAGAGATAGATAGAGACATAGAAACATAGTTGCATAGATAGATCTAGTACCTTCTACCTATTACATAATATCATGGTATTCTAATATTTACTATCTATTCAATATTATCATGCTAGCGAAGTATTTACTATCTATTGCATAATATCATGCTAGCCAAGTATTTACTATCTATTATATAGTATCATAGTACCCTAGTATGTACTACCTTGTACCTATTACATACTATCATAGTACCCTATTATTTAGCACCTAGTACCTAATACATAGTATCATAGAATCCTAAATCTACTACCCACTATTAAGTACCTTTTAGTACTAAAGTATTTTGTACTTAGCACATAGTATGCTAGTACCCTAGTATCGATTACCAAGTATCTGGTCCTAGTACATAGTATCCTAGTACCCTAGTATCGATTACCAAGTGTTTACACTAGTATCATAATACCTTAGTATCTAGTCGTCGTAAGTACCTAGCACATAGTATCATAGTACCCTATTATCTAGTCGCCATTACCTATTACTTAGCACAAAGCACTTAGTATCCTAGCACCTATTACCTAGTAGCAAATACCCTAGTAGCTAGTACCTAGTGCCCTGTATCTAGCACACACTCTCATAGTAGCCTTGTCTTTAGTACCTAGCACATGGTGTGATATTACCCTAGTCTTTAGGAACTAGTACCATAGAACCTCACATCTACTACATAATGCTTAAGGTACCCTAGCACTTGCTACATAGTATCATAGTACTGGGTACTTGGCACTATGATACTAGAGTACTAGGTGCTAGATACTAAGATGCTATGATATTATGTGCTAGGTACTGAGTACTAGGTACTAAATACTAGTATTCTATGATATTATATGCTAGGTACTAGGTACTAGATACTAGGGTACTATGATATTGTTGTAGTCATAGTCATAGGCGTAGTCATAGTTGTAGTCATAGCCGTGGTCGTGGCCGTGGTCGTAGTCATAGTCGTGGTCGTGGTAGTAATAGTGGTAGTGGTAGTGGTAGTGGTAGTGGTAGTGGTAGTGGTAGTGGTAGTGGTAGTGGTAGTGGTCGTGGTTGTGGTCGTGGTCGTGGTCCTAGTCGTAGTCGTAGTCATAGAAAAAGAGAGAGATGGAAGGAGAGGATAACAATCTAAGAAAAAAAAAGAATGATAATAAAAACAAATTGTTTGTTGTAACGTAGATAAAATGGAAAATGATGAAGGTCCTGTTGTTCAAGATTGCGAGGCGTATCTTAATCAGTGTGTCCCATGTCCTTGCTCTCAATGTAAGCTAGCAATTAGATGAAAACGCCGATTTTCGGCACTGTTATTAAAAACATTTGTGCTTTTTCAAGGTGTTTATGATTTTTTTCAAGTTATTGAAATATCATATATTACCACTGCAAATACCATGCCTGAGTCTCGTGATGATGCACGGCATGTTTTATGAAAGCTTGGCATGGACTACAATAACATCCATGCATGTATCAAAGATTGCATACTATTTCGAGGAGAATACGACACTATGGAGACATGTCCAAAGTGTGGTGCTCACAGGTATCGACAGGACTTGTAAGGGAAAACCATCCCTCAAAAAGTTCTCACACACTTTTCGCTTATCCCCCGCATAAACCACATGTTTTGTACGTTCGGCATGGCGAGCTTGACAACGTGGCATGCGCAGAATAGGTCCACGGATGGAGTTCAATGAATATCAGCGGATTCACGCACATGGAGCCACATTGACTCTACCTTCCCAGGCTTTGCCCGAGAGCCAAGGAATCTTTGGCTCGGTCTTGCAATGGATGGCGTGAACCCATTCGGTTTGCGCTCAATTTCTTACAGTGTGTGGCCTATAGTCCTTGTCAACTACAATATCCCTCCATGGCTTTCTACGAAGAAAGGACATCTCATCCTTAGCTTACTTGTCCCTGACTGCTACAAAGTCAAAAATATGGACGTGCATCCTCGTCCATTAGTCGATGAGCTTAAGATTTTGTGGGAGAAGGGGGTCATCGTGCAAGATATGAGCAGGCGTGATGGTCGGCACTTAGTCAATATTCGAGCCATTCTCATGTGGACGATGCATGAATTTATGGGATTTGGAGAGTGCTCAGGTGAACAGGCCTTCGTTCTCATTGGTAATATCTATATTTTATCTCGTTTAAGCAAGTATTCACTGGGTCATGGTATTGGAACAGGTCTGGTTACCTCAAGTTATCATGCATGTCCATTGTGCGAGCCACAGTTAGACTCCCGAAGGTCATGAACCATGAAGAAGATGGTATATCAAGGACACGCTGCTTTCTTGCCAGAGGATCATGAACTCAGGGAAGGTTTCCTCATGCTCCTTGGGTTTTGTCCACTAAAGAAGAGCACATTGTGAAGTAAGTAGTCAAGTTTATCCGCACTCTGACGGGTATGATGCGTTCTCTCAGGTCTACATTTTCTAAAGACGACTAATTATCAGGGCTAAAATCCCATGATTAGCATAAGATATGTCAGGTTTGTACTACGAATGGATTGTAATTGGCATGCACATTTTTCTATTTGGAGTGTAGCCATTATTCATAATGCTTTCTCATTTGTGGCAGTTTGTACTACCGATCGCGATCGTAGGATGTCTTACTCCAGAAATACGCAGGGCCATTTATAGGTTGTCGACTTTGGTGCAATGGATCTCACAGAAGGAGATTAAGATGTCCTCTATTGAATCCGCGAGGTGGGGAGCAGTGGAGACGGTCTGTCTCTTTGAGAAATACTTTCCCACCAGCATGCTCATGATACAAATCCACCTTCTTGTGCATCTTGTAGATGAAGTGGAGATTGTTGGACCTGTCCATACGCGATGGATGTTCTTCTTGGAGTGCTTCATGAAAACCCTCAAAGGCTTTGTGCGACAATGAGCTTGGCTAGAAGGTAGCATGGCTGAAGGTTGGTTGGTGTCTGAGGCGCTAATGCATATTTCACAATGGCTACCAATAGTGGATCCAGACAACGAAATGCTATGGTCGCTGAAGGACGATGATAGACTGACTGGAGATGTGGTGGTTGGAAATGGGGTAGAAAAAAGAATGGATGCCTCAATGGAGGAGAAGGTGGATTGCTTTTGTATGTTGCACCATGCCTCTATGGAGACATGGCTCACCAAGTACCAGATCGCTAGGCAAGATCGAGAGGAAGTGCGAGTTGAATTCCGACGTAGTACACATCATCGACCGATTCGATATCCCAAGGGCATGGAGGAGATGCCGCGGTTCATGTCAATGCGATGGTTGCATGGGGCTTTGACTGCAGCATCTCGCGAAGGGATAGAGGTCTTAATGGAGGAGTGGGAATTCTTGAGGGGATGTAGTCCAAAGATGATGAAGGGTTTAGGATTTGTCGTATCTAAATTTTATATGCGACATCTAATTAGAGTGTTTCAATGTACAATACAAAATATATAGTGTCATTATTGGCGTCGTTATTTTCATCGCAAACCGTCACTATCAACGTCGCAAATGCAACACTGATACCGATGCCAATACCGACGCTGATACCGACTGTTCTATGGCATCGCCAATAACGACGCTTTTTGCAACGACGAGGGCAAATTTTGTTATTTGCATTTTCGTCGCTTTTAACGTCGGTATAAGGTCTATATCTTGTAGTGATGATCTATTTCTTTAGGCCATGAGGGCTAGCTAGTTTGCAGTGCAATGTGCTATTTCTTTAGGCCAAGAGGGCCATTCGTCTGTTTGGTGCAGGTACAATTAATGGGTTTTCATTGTAGTGATTGCATCATATAGGTTAACGAAATCAATGGAGGGAGCCTTTGCTGCGAAGGAGCTTCTTGTGGCCATTCTAGGTGGTTTCATTTTCTTTCCGAGTCTTTTCCCTTAAGCAATTAATAATATATATGCATCTAAGCATTACTTTCTTTTGTTTGTTGGGGACTGACACTCGAGGCATGAAGTCCCAGGATTAGGCTCTGTATGTCTGGGAGAGGCCTGAGTAGTCATTGCCTTCTGCAAGGCATTGTCAGGCATTGTAAGACCTATTTTAGATGGGAGTTCTAGTGACCCTATTTTGTTGACCTACTAGGCGGCCATTCTAGGAGTTCCTATTAATTGTGAGGTAGTTAGAGAAGCCTACTAAAATAATGATGGAAAGAGACAAAACCCTAAATATCCGAAAGATAATATATGAATATATAGAGGTGTGTAAAAAGGGGTTCTAACCCCTATAAAAATAGAAATGGAAATAAAGAAAAATCCTTGCACTGTTGTTCATCACCTTGCGAAGGCCTGGTAGGCTCCTGGGGACGAGGTAGACCCGAGGCCGATGCCTTGTCTTCCTAGGGGTGGCTTCTAGCTGAAAAAAAAAGAATAAAAGAAAGTTGAAGTGAAAATAAAAGTGAGCGTTAGAAAAGGATTAAGTGTCGCCTTGCACGGGCTTGGTAGGCTCTTGGGTACCGAGACAGGACCTGAGGCCGATGCCTTGCTCTCCTTGGGTCACTAAGCTCAGCTCCCTCCTTTTTACATGTCCAAGTATGGAAAATAAGAGGCTAAAGACCCCATGTGCTAAAGGAAAATACTTGTTGCTCAGGCTATAGGAGTCCTCACCTAGTAGGAGCTTCTAGTTGAGTTGTCCTTAGTTAGGTAGGTAGTTCAGACCACCACTTAGGATGACCTCTTTGCTAGTTCTTGTTAGCTTGGTTGTGTTAGATCAGTTGGTTAGTGACTAGCTTTCGACTTTCTGTCAAATTATGCTAGGCCTACTCCTTGTGGATTTCATGCCTTGGTTTTGACAAGGGGGTAGGGTGAGAGCCGTGTTGTGTTGTGTTGTGTATCTATTTTGTATCAGCTTGATGCTCTTTGTGGTTGTGCTTATGTGCAGATTTGTTCATGAGATTTGACGAGCTGAGTCGCCCTATCCTGTGGTCGCCAATGACAGATGATTTTTTATGCCAAGAAGTGCTTAAAAATAGCCAAAAATTATGAATTTCAGGGGAAAAATAGACTTCATCGAAGGCGGCAGTGGCAATCAATACGATTTTAATAAGCGAAAATGCCCAAAAAAAGCTTAAAAGATCCACTTGATGATAGTTGATGACTTTTCATTATTATTTGGCATGTCAAATGAGACCCTAGGAGATGCCCAGCAGTGGGGGACTTCAAGATGAATGCCCAGAATTTTTCAGATCGTAATTTGGACACTGGACGCAGAAGAGGGAGTGCCCGAGAGGCCAAGGTCCAAAGGAAGTGTGAATGGGCTTAAGGGGGGGTAGTAAGGGGGTGTGACCTTTGGGGCCACCCCCCCAAAATTTTCGTGTGAAGGGGGGGAGAGGGGGGGCGTTTTTTTCACCGCCTGTAGGGAGATGGCGCCATATTCATGATTCATGGCGAGGGGGGTTGGAGAGCCTGAAAGCAACCCCCCCATTGATCTGATGCATAATCTTTTTCCTATCTTCACTCTCCATCGCTCCAGTCCGCTCCTCAAACGGCTGCCTAATTGTGGAGATCATATTTCAGTCTTTCTCTCTCCTCCCTCTCTCTCCTGCAAGGGGCAGTTCCTATGTGTGAAGAAGAATGAAGCCCGGTTGATGAATGCTCATCCAGCATGGTATCAGATTGCTTCCAAACTAAAGGTTAAAAATACACGGTAATGATATTTTTACAAAGAAAATGGCTCTTTTTTTGCATTTGATGAAGTTAGCAACATTCATATGGATTGAAAATTGATGGACATGTTATTTGCTGTTGGTTTTAGTATTTCATAACAAAAAAATCAAAAAATATACACTTAAAGTGTGGGAAATAAATGGAAAAAACCCGAAAAGCATAGTTTTTAGAGTAAAAATGGGATTTTTGGGCTAAAAATCGGAATAGCATGAAACAAAACACCAATAAAATCTAAATGGTTGTTGTTTAAGGACTCAAGAGCCATAGTTTTGAAATAATGCTAATTTCCTTCCATTTTTAATGATAATAAATAAGGAAAAATAAGAAAAAATAAGAAAAAATGAGAAAAAATGCTCTTTAAAAGGGGAGGAAATAGGGAATGGATGAGGAAAATTATGGATGTGTTTGTGAGTATATAATGAGGATAAAGTATGAGGGTTTTCCTCAGTTTATCCCCATTTATATGTTTTTGTGAGTATTTATTGCTTATTTTGTGCAAAATACACATGGAATTACCCTTTTACCTATCACCGCAAGCAAAACCCTAAATGATAGGGAGAGAGGGGAGTTTGAGCATTGAAATATGATATAAAATCTGATGTATTTGCTGCATTATTCATATAGGATGATGTTAAGTTAAATAAAGGAAAGTACAATATGAGTGTAAGGTTCGGTGTCTTCTCTCATCGCAGCAATTATGCATTTGTGTATGGAAACATGGAAAGAATGGATTTGCACAATGCATGAGGCTGTTTTTCAATTGTTTGAGCACTTATTCATATACACATTTGCATCAAGCATTGTTAAATGGTATCAATTATAGGCTCTTGGATGCATAGCACTTGGTTTCTCTAGGACTTGACCCACGTAGAGAGAGTGAGCAATCCGGCTGTAGGCCTAGACAGTGGGTTGAAAGGGGATGGATAATTGAGGATAAGTGCATTCCTGGAACGTTAAATATATTGGCACTAAGAGGGGAGTTTGTTTTGAATGTGCCTATGTGTGGAAGCAGTGCATCGAGGGGCCAATCCCCAAGATGTAGGAGAGTTGCAGTAGGGCCACAATAATCAGCCACAGTGGGGTGCCCTTGTGTGTGTAATATGTGGCATTTATTCCCGATGTATGTATAATCTCCCTCTAAGGGGATGGGGAAAGGGAATATCTGTTGGATTACAGACTATAAACGCACAGTGATTAGTGTTTAGGACAGTCCATCCCTCAATAGACACTCCTGGCCCACGAGGCCATGAGGTGGGGTTGTCTATTGAGGGCATGAGGTCTGGCTAGTGCCTTAGCCAGTGCCAGCCCATTTTAGGTCCCATCAGATACCATCTTATTAGCCCCAAAAATCCTCATATTTCTTTTACTATCTTAGGTATTGGCCATTCTAGGATATCTTTCTCTTTGGCAAGGTCTATAAATATTCCATTAGCGGAAACAATGTATCTAAGATATTCAATCCTGTCAGTGAGAAATACACATTTACTTATCTTGGCATAGAGCTGATTTTCACAGAGTGTTACCAGGGCGATCTTTAAGTGACCTTCATGTTCCTCTATTGATTTGGAGTATACTATTATATAATCAAAGAATACTAGTACAAAATCATCTACGTATGGTCGAAATATGTCTTGCATTAGATGATTGAATGTAGCTGGGGCATTAGTTAATCCGAATGGCATGACTAAAAATTCATAATGACCATACCTAGTGTTGAAGGCAGTCTTTGGGATATCTTGTTCCTTCATTCAAATTTGATAGTATCTGGAATCTTGGAAAAAACATTGGCTCCATGTAGGCGATCTAAAAGTTCATATATCCTGGGTATGGGGTACTTGTTTTTATACCGTAACTTGATTTAGTCCTTTGAAGTCAATGCAAAGTCTAAGTGTTATGTCCTTTTTCTAGAAGAGGAAAGGTGCTCACCAAGGTGAGTTACTTGGGCGGATAAATCCTTGCTCTATCAGTTTTCTCAGTTGTTCCTTAAGCTCAATAGCTTCAAGAATAGACATTTTGTATAATCGTTGACACTAGCTCGGCTCTAGGAATCAATTTTATTTCATGATCAACCTCACAATTTGGAGGTAGTTGAGTCAATTCTTGTGGAAAGACATCCTCAAAGTAGTTGATCCAAGAAGGTAGAGTGCCTTCATTAGTCTCTTTGACCTTATTCAACCGAATCATGTAGATTGGTTGACCTTTCTTCAATCCCTTCCTAAGTCGACTTGCCTTAGCTAGTTGGACTCTAGTTCTTCCAGCTTTCCCATATGCCTTTATGGTTTCTCTTGCCAAGTTTTGAAAGATTATTTCCTCTTCAGCCAGCTAGAGTCTGGGATTTATTCTTCTTGAGCCAATCCATTCCCAAAATGCAAACGTAGCATCCTAGTGGTAGGATTTGAAATTCTACTTCAATTATATGGTTGTCTAACTCAAATTGAAGTTTGCCTATAGTTTTAGTTGAGGCGATTTCCTTCCCACTAGCCAATTCGACTATCATTTTCCTTGTCTCCCTAGATTCTAAATACAATCTTTTAACTATCTCAGGTGCAAGAAAGGAATGCATGCTACCACAATCAATTAAGATTATAAATGACGTACCCTTGTAAGTAGCTAGAGATTAATGAACATTGGTGGTCCACTCCTTTCCTTTCCATAGAAGCATGAATGGATCCTCTTTCAATTTCTTCACCTAACGTGCATTCCTCAGGTTGTCCAATCATGGTATTTACCTAGGCACTAGCTGTTCTTTCACGTCCATGGCTTGGGTTGTTCTTGTCGTTCCCTTGGCCTCCTCCACCAACCTAGTTTGGGCTAGGATTTTGAGGACGGTTAGGACAATTTTCCCTTAGGTGTCCAATTCTTTCTCACTAGTAGCAGTGTCTGATTCCTATCCCATTTGGTCCTTGCGTGATTGCATTAGCTCTATCATTCCCTCTACCATTGGCCATGTCGATACCATGGTTTGGGCAACCCCTTCCATAGTTGTTTATTGGATGGTTCCTTTGTCCATTTTGAGTGATTTCCTTGGCCATAGGTTTTGCTCATATAAGAGCATCATCAATAGTCATTGGTCTCATTGGTCCAAAGGTGGATTTAGTCCTTGGTAAAACCTTGCAATCTGTTGAGGCGTTATCATTGGGGGTGCATATTTGCACAAATTCACAATCTTAGAATAGCATCCTTCCAAGATTAGGCTTAATTGTCGCAAGTTGTAGAATTCATTCATCTTGATTGATTCAAAAGATGGGGGAATATAATGTCATTTCACAGCTTCTTTGATCTCCTCCCAAGTTTGGGAAGCTTCTATTACCCCTTTATCTTGGAAAAATTGTTTCCACCAAAGCTTAGCTTTGCTAGTAAGATGAAGATGAGTAGTCATGGACTGACTTGCAACAATAGTTTCAGTGCCTAGGAAATAGTCATCCAAAACCTCACTCCAAGCTTCTGCATCTTGCTTCACCTTGGGTCCTTCACTGCTAAACCTAGGAGTTGGTGTTTGCTTGAGAAGAAAGTTCTTCTCTTGGAGTTCCTTGCATTTTCATCAATTCACACTAGTTTTGCGATTTTGATTATTTTCGTAACTTCTTTGTTACAAAACGAGGTGGTTTTGCCTTCATCTCTAGGAATCAATAAGATTTTCGGGGATTGGGATATTCTAGAAGTTCTTAATTTTTTGACTTTGCACTCCTTATAAGGGTGATCCTATGAGAAATAACCTTTGTATGTTGTTCATACCCCAACAATGTAGGGTCATTGTCTCCCCCATTAATTGTCATAGTATCATTAACCCTATGTCCTTCAAATAAGAAACATTGAAATAGTTTTAGTTCTTCAAGCCATTTTAATAGCTTGAGATGGAATTTCACATATTTGCATAGAGTACATGTAAGGGTTGTCCTGTCCCTAGATTTTTGGGCTTCAATTGTGCCCCTTTGTAAGCTTATACAACTCCATAGATGAATCTTCTCTAAGATAGCCATTACGCTTTCTCTTAATTCCAACATGTTTGACTAGCAAGAAGTGGAGTACATGATCTAAAAAATCATTCACATAAAGCGTACTTCATCATTAACTTGTCAAAGCAGTTCAACTATCATCATAAGCTCATAACTCACACTCTTCAAAAATAATAACGAGACTTTATATTTATGAAAAGTACTTACAAAGATGTATTTGATCATATTATGATCTACCAATACATCATCTCATGGATCCTTTCCTCATGAAAAGTATCAAGGTCTATATTCTCATATCTTGGTGGATGCTCATATACATGGCAAACAACATAATGTGGTGGTTGTTTGGGATAACCAAAACATCCCAAACCAAAATAAGGTCTTCTTGGAACTACAAAAACTCTCTCGGGTTGTACTATTTGTAGCACTTTCCGATATACCCACAAGGTTTCAAATATAGGCTCATCCCCAATGTCTAGTAATCATTCAATAAAGGCACTAAACAAAAGGTATATCTTAACTATCCTTAATTGTTCAACCCATTGAATCCTCCATAGCTCGTAATGAAGAAGGATGTTATGCCCACAATATATCTCCATATGTGACCTATTCCTTAGCCAAAAATCTTTAATGTACCATGAGTTAAGATAAGGTTGCAATACAATTGGAGGAATAAATATCATCTCCATTATCTCAAATATAGCCTCGTGGTATGAGAATTTATTAGAACAACCTAAGGATACTTGATCCATGATGGGAAAAATATCCTACAAATGTGTAGCTTCCTCATCGCTAAGTTCCTGATGATGAGCACAATGTGTATGTTAGTGTTAGTGCAAGATAATCAACAACAATTTTCTTCAAACAAGTGTGGTTATTTTATCAATTCCTTTTATACGTTGACTACTTTACCTTACACTAAAAGCTCTTTTGAAACCTAGGCTCTGATACCAATTGTGAGGCCTTCTCCAACAGACTCAGAGGAGTCCTCTTAGTAGTCGACTGAAATTCATATCCATGCACATCACCATCCCATCCCCCCATGGGAAACATTGAACTTAGTTGAACATAGGAATCTCAGTTCTACTTCATAGGGGAAGCATGGACAAGTCACCCCTAACAACAATCTAAGGCCCACCTAAGAAAGCCCACAAAGGCAGGAGTGAGGCTAAGACCGCACTTGGTTCAAAGAGAGTGAGAAACGAGGGAGAGTGTAACTCGATCCCCCTACCTATAAGGTAAAATATTAACTTTGACCCCCTAAAATGGTATTAAATCTGGTAACTAATCCTACTGGTATTAGGAGGGTCACGATTTAATCAGCTCTATCTAGTGTTGGAAAGTTACCCAACTTATCACATCCACCCATCAGCCATAGGCGTCCAATCGTCAGGATTGAAGCCTTTTACTTTCCTTGATGGATTTGCCTAGTTTTCTAATTAGCAAAGTATACTACCACACTATTTGGATATATAAAATTGTCTTCCTTTTATTAATCTATTAAACTGGGTTTGTCGAACTCAATCTTAAGCACATAACAAACAATTCTAAAATCAGATACTTTATTTCATCATCACTCTGTAGAGTGGTACAAAACCGTCTTTCCGCAGAAAAACGCCGTCTAGCCTAGGATAGGACCTTCCAATCCCTCGGGATTGGCCTGTATGTGATTGCACTCCATCCGCAGTCAACAGGGAGTTTACTGGCTTAGATCCTGTTGTCGTAAAGTTCACGCAAAGGCTGCAGAACACAGGGTTCAAGATACAGTAAGGGAAGAGGCTAACAAGAAGAATTCAAATATTTGATGCCAAATTTCACTATATTTCTTGTCAAGAGTGTTACAAGAAGTTCATGATCAGGAAATTCTGGTGACAGTTACATTGAACAGAAGAATGGACATTATCTAGTAATCCAGTCAAACATGTCCCTTAGTGCAGAGATCCATCTGTTGTCCAACACTTCTGATTTCAGATGCTCTCAGAGGTTTCTTTCTAATAGAGAAAACCTGTAATATATGGGGTCTTAAAGCAGTGCAGCCCTGTTCTTAAACAGGTACCGAAAGGTTGGAAGAATCAATCAGGGTCATCAGTTGAATGGAATCATCAAAAAAGTAGTGCCATAAGAAGACTTCATCATCTCAGAAGTTTTATAAAAATTTCTATTCTTTTTAGATAGTAACAAGACTATTCACTTCTTGCTTCTGAGGGAAAGAGATGAGTTCTGGCAGCAGACTGATTTTTTAGATCTGATGCAGCTGAAAGGAATACATTGGAGCTTTGCAGAGTAATCATGGGAGGATCCACTTAATGCTAAGCTTGACTTTGTAACTGTAGCCGACTATGATGAAACTAAGTGCCCAGGAAGCTGTAGATGCTATAGCAATTTGGAATCCCTTGAATCCATTCTCCGTTGTAAGGAAGACACAGAATTTGCACTACCTGATGATGGCATTCACATCTGCTGTTGCTGAACAGATAAATACATTTCGGATTTCAATAGCTGCTTGATACGCTCTTGTTGCAGAAAATCCTCCTCATCTGGACCTTTATCCTTTCAATGGTTGCTTGTTTTATCAGACTATGTACCGTGTTGTTCCTCGGTATCGACGGTCTCTCTTGAGAGACTCTGCAGTCCAGCAGTCACGTCAGCTAGCGAGATCCACTTTTAGCACTACTGTGACATCCATCATCTGCACACGATCAAGCTGCCAACTGTTTTACTTCAATGGTAGTTGTAAACTCTTTACCAAAAGTGAGGTTAATGACGGAAACAACATCAACAAGTGCAATATTGAAAATTTGCAGCCCACTGGGTATGAGTTTTAAGGTCCTGCTCTTTGATTCCCACGAAGCGGTTGAAGACGATGCCGCGATGTCCTCCCTCAATATTGAAAATGCTATTAGTAGCAGCTTACAAGCTCACGCCACAGGGAAAGAAGGGCAATTCAGTGGCTCGCTTTGCTTTAATATGCATCCTCTGCGTAGCGCAGGAACTCTTCAAATTGATAACATTTAGGACGTCATAACTGTCAACTTCCTCCCTTCTGTGAACAGCACTCCAAGTCTCCAACAGCCCAGGCTATGCTTCCAACAAAATATGTTTGATCTATGCAAAGTCCACACTTGAACGTTGATTCTTTGTCCGGCTGAAGCTATCAAAATTAAAGGCCTCAGAAGGAGGGTGCAGGGCGTGTCTCTGACACAGGCAGGCCTACGGTTCTTCTTTCTTCTGTCTCTTCTGCGAAAAGACGGGCAGATGTCTGAACTGTTGTTGAGCGTCTCATCACAAAATGCAGTCCAACTAGGTCTTCATACAAGAGGCAGCCATGTCCTCAATGGTGATCCAAATAGCCCAGAGCCTGTCCCAAGAGCTTAAGATCCTCACTATCCAGAAGGGGAAGCAAGGTACCCGGTCGTGGCCATCCTCCCCGAATCTAGATTCCTCTTCCCTTCGTTCCGTCCTCACTGAGAGATCCTCTTTTCCCCCCAAAGGCCTGAAAAATCCCTTGCTTTTTTACCAAAAGATGCTTTTCCCCTCCAAAAATGGTTTTTGAAACCAAATTAGTCTCCCCTTCTCCTCTTTTAGTTGAGCAGGGATTAAAAAAAACCTCCTCTTTGACAAGATAGTTTCTTTACACCCTTACAAGATCTAAGCACCAACATTGATTTTGACTTTGAGGTTTATGTTTAAATTCATGCATTGCCCCTTTGACAGTCAACTTTACAATGAGTAATCTGCACATAAACTTTGACTTCGGCCTTGAAAATTGGATGGCAAAATACTCCCTTGGTGCTTCACTAGTGCTTTGCTCGCTTAAGCAGCTTTTGAGAAACTTCCTTCAACTCTATGTCATGGGAACTTTTGAACTTAGATGATCGCTTCCACAAACCTTCCTTTGATTCCATAATTCCCTGCACTTTTCTTAGAGATCATCATTGAAATTATCAGCTTGATAATGTCCTTTGGCATCAGTTTTTCATATTTTTCTAACACACTCACATCATGCATCCAAACAAAATCATACACACACACTAACGGAATATATACATTGGATGCGGATTATCATAATGCATCTCACACACAATGAATCACATGCAGAAAATAACACAAATGCACAACAAAAGAAATGGAGGTGTATACGGCTCGGATGCGCAATAGCATGACACCGTCTAAGCTTCCCTAAGCCTCCGGAGCCATTCTACATAACAAGGGCACTTACCATTGGGCCCTTTGCCCTCTTAGGTGCTCAAGTGATCAAAAAACAAAAACACCTATCTCCCTCAAGAGCATAGGACCCCCACCCACATGTGAGTTTTTCACACTCCGTAGAGTGTTAGGGAGCATTGGGTTGGGGACCCCAATGTCCCAAACCACCACAATCTACAACTCGTCTAGCTATGCAAGCCTGGAATCATGAGAACCATAATTCATCATTCACAAATCCCAATCATAACCATAAAACAATTTTAACACACTTGTATGCGATGCATAGGATCTATCTTCTTTGTCAGTTAATTCCGTGTTCCTTCCTAAAAAGTAATTGATAATACTAACATGCTTTTATAAGTTTAAGTAAGTTCTCACTAATTGTGATCATTTTCTTATGTATTAACCTGATTATCTCCCTTTGACCATCCATCATGATTATGGTTTATGGCCACAACCATGGTTTGTTATGGAATAACAGGTCCTTCGTATTGAATGGGTTCAGGGTTAACTTCCACTTGTGCTTCAGTATCGTGTTGAGTTCCCTCAATAGTAGCCACTTCTTCACATTGGGGAGCTCTCTAAGCATGATCTCGCTCAACATCTCAACGTCTCTTGGAAGCCATGAAAGAAGCTGATGGCTTCGAGCAACGCTCTCGTGTAGGTGTGGAGACACACAGAGAGAGAGAGAGAGAGAGAGAGAGAGAGAGAGAGAGAGAGAGAGAGAGAGAGAGAAGAGAGAGGTTTGACTGGTTGCAGTAGAGCTTTTGTGTGTCTATGTGTGTTTCTAAGGTGACGCTCTACCCCTATTTATATAGTAACCCAAGTGGTAAAAAGAGAACATTTTCTTTTTAGTGTTTTTAATGACATCATCGATGATAAAGAGGGAACACTTTCTTTTAGCATTTTTTACGATGCCATTGATGACGTTAGGGAGGGGCTCCTTTTTCGCAGTGCGAAGATACCAATTTAACGAATATATGGGAGAGCACAATACACCTCGTCGTCGGGCAGCGTCACTCCAAGGCTCACGACTAAGGCGACGGACTAAGGTGGTGACCAATGCATAAACCTTGGCATACTTGGCAACAAGCTACAAAGGCTTCGTTGTGTGCCATTGGCTAGGCATGAGAAGTTCCCACTAGCTTACAGGATAATCTTTGCAGGAGGTCACCCATCCCAGCAGTGTCGTCACCCAAGTGCACTTAACTGCCAAGTGACTATCCACTAGGCTAGTTCTTTTTGTTGTTCTATACTACAAACATAGTCTTAATAAGCTAGTCTTGGGAGGGTCTCCCAAGTCTTCCTTCCATGAACTAGCATATAATACCTCATTAATAATAACAATTATCTTCATAATGAGAGTCAGTTTCATAATTAGAGTTAGTTTTTAAAAATGTGCAACATAAATCAATTTTCTTTAGAATTTATATGCACATTAAAATAAATAAGTAATGGTGATATTACACTTACCCCCTATTTTTAGGAAGATTTTGGATTTTTGAAGCATGAGTAAGGATTGATTGGTTCAAATGAATCCTCACCCTAAGCCTAGGTAGTTCACTATATGTATATCCTCTATATCACATGCATTCAAGGCCTATTTATAAATATCCTTATCTATGAGTTTTTCTTTAATAAAACATAGCCCTTTTCTATTCAATTTGTAAGTAACCCCTTTATATAGGACCCTTCTATATGTTAAAAAAATGTATAAAAATGGTATTTTAAAAATCCCTTATGTTGAACCCACATGATACATACATATATTTATGGCTGACCTCCCCGAGACCCTAGGTAGGGGACCCGAAAAAGTAGTAATGAAGCTTTATTGTTTGCAAAAAAGGACATGGATCCACCTCCCTAGACTCTTCCAATGATGCAGTGGATGGAGCATCAGTAGAAGAAAATCTGATTAAGAAAAATTTCCCAAGAAAACTTAAAGCACAGCCCCCAATAGTGGTCATTGTAAGTCATCTCTAAAAATATGCAAATTCATTGTCGATGGATGAATACCTTGTACCTCAACTAGGAATGACTTCTAAAATTACCCTTAACAATGAGATAGAGGCATGCATAGACGGAAACATAGTCACAACAGAGTGAGAGATAGTAGCAAAAGCAGAAATAGAGAGCATAGTCTTCTCTTATAGAGCTTCTATAGAAGCTGAGACAGAGTCAAAAAAGGAAGATGATGAGTCCGAAGATGAAGCTAATACAAGCAATGAAGAGCAAGAATCCCTTCCATTCAAAGATGTCCAAGATGACATGACTAAGGCCTCATAGGATGAAGGGCCTCTATTATTAGATGGAATGACAATGGTTTCTTTTGGGCTCATCAATGGTCCACAATGCATGCAAAAGATGTCAATGAATTGGAAAAGATAAACAACAATCTCCTTTACCAGTGATTGTTGTCACCCTATACCACTAGTTTTCAAAAGGGATGATGATGATGAACCGTGCCAAAAAACCCCAACCCGTCAATAGTAAAGAACCTTAGAGGTGAGTTTCCCATAGTGTAGATTAGAACAATCCTCATATCATTTCAACATCTAGAAGGATAAAAAGAGTTGCAGCCAAAGCAGAGAAAGATGGTTCCAATAGAGTATCAAAGGAAGAAGCTACTTCCTTGAAGGAGTCGAATATGTATCTAAAAGTAGTTTGTGGAACCTTCATCATAGAGGTAGAAGGTGAAAAGCAGTTGACCTTTATTGATGCAAATGGCATGAAATGACATCTCAAAATGGGTAGCAGTCTTCTAGAGGAGGAGCTATTGACTTTGCATAACCTATTGAAGGAGAGCTCGGATATATTTTCTTGGTCTTACAGAGACTTGAAGGAGATTGATCCCACTATATATTAATATCACATCGACCTAGAGCCCAATGCCAAGCTTGTACAACAAGGTCAATGTCATATGAATCCTAATTATTCTACCCTAGTTAAAATAGAGTTGCTGAAGTTCTTCAATATTGAATTCATCTACCTAGTTTCCAATAGTGAATGGGTTTCACTCATTGCCATTGTACCTAAGAAGAATGCAAAGCTCCAAATTTTGTGGATTTTTATAATCTAAATTCCAAAACAGAGAAAGATCGTTTGTCCATCCCGTTTGCTGACCAACTGTTAAATACAATGGCAAGGCATAAGCTATATTCCTTGTTTGATGGTTTTAGAGGATATAATAAAGTCCAAATTACAGAAGAAGATCAGTCCAAGATAACTTTCACAATCAAATGGGATACCTATGCCTAGAAGGTGATGTCGTTTGGGCTCTGTAGCACCCTGCTACCTTTCAATGAATCATGATAGCGACCTTTCAAAACCACTTCCATGATTTTACTGAGGTATATTTAGACTTCAATCTACTTTTCCAAAATTGGGGACACTTGAAATGGTGCTTTGAGCAATGTCGAGAGTACGGAATCTCCCTTAACCCCAAAAAATGTATCTTTGGAGTCCCCTTAGGAGTTTTGCTGGGCCACATTGTTTCTACACAATGAATAGCAATAGATCCCACAAAGATTGAAAAAATTATAGCCCTAACTATGTTTGAGATTTAGAGGGTGAGAGAGACAAAGACATGGAGCTGTAACAGAGAGTAGTGAACTCTCATTGTTCTTTTCTTCTCATTCTTCCGTAATGCTTACTAAAGTCTAATCACACATAGCTGAAAAACACTCTAGGTCACAAACTGACCATACCACTAACAGTGATTGAGTCTGACCGACTCAGTTATTACACCACACATGTAGAGAGATAGCTAAGATGAAAGATGTCTAGATAAGGTCGGTCATGTCGGTGATATTGATCATGAGCTTGATTCTCAACACTCCCACTCAAGCTCAAGCTAAGTACTATACTCCAAGTAGCTCCTTGAAATGCACAAAGTTCTCTTTATCAAGTGATTTGGTAAAGATATCTGCTACCTGGTCTTTTGTCTTCACATGAAGTAGATCAATCTTTTGAGCAAGTACCATCTCCCTGATAAAATGGTAATGAACTTCTATGTGTTTGGATCTAGCATGATAGATTGGGTTGCTAGCCAACATCACACTACTGAGATTATCACAATGTAATGTGACCTTCCTGTCTAAGTGTATACCCAAGTCGTGTAGCAATTTCACAAGCCAAACTGCTTCGCATGCCGCCAAGGCTGCACCCCTATATTCTGCCTCTGTACTAGATAAAGCAATGGCCGGTTGCTTCTTACTACTCCAACTGATCATATTGCTTCCTAAACTAAAAGCATAACCACTGGTTGACCTCTTGTCATAGAGACAACCATCCCAATCAGCATCCATATAACTTGTCAAGTTGAATGATTTCACTCATAAAACAACCCATAATCAGCAATACCCTTCACTACTGCATAATCCTCCTAACTGCATCTAAGTGTGGCTTATGAGGTTTCTGCATAAATTGGCTAATCAGCCCCATTGCATAACTCAAGTTAGGATGGGTAATAGTAAGGTAAATCAAGCTACGCACCATCTGTCTGTACATAGTGACATTCTTGATCTCAGTCCCAACATCAAGTGCAAGTTTGACATTCTGATCCAATGGTGTTTCCATGGCTTTACACTCCATCATGCCATATTTCAGCAACGTATCATGAGCATATTTTTTTTGTAATAGCCATATACCTTGAGGTGTAGACAAAACCTCAATCCCAAGAAAGTACTTTAGCTCACCAAGATACTTGACTTTGAATTCAGCCTATAACATTGCTTTAATTTCAGTAAACCCATGATCATCATCTCCATGATGATCAAATCATCCACATAAACCACCAGAAAAACATAACCATACTCTATCTTCTTTGTAAATAGGTTGTGATCTGCATGACCTATCTAAAAACCAAGCTGCTGCAAATAAGTGCTTATGCAAGCATTCCATGCTCTCGGTGCTTGTTTTAGTCCATACAAGGCATTTTTCAATTTACATACTACTTCATATACACCTCTTCAAGCAAGTCACCATTCAAGAATGCATTTTTGACATCCATCTACCATAATTTCCAACCCTTCAAAGTCGCTAATGCAATAAATGTCCTCAATGTTTCCATCTTGGCAACCGGGCTGAAAATCTTCTCATAATCTTGGTTGTAATGTTGTGCATATCCCTTTGCAACCAGCCAGGCTTTATACCTTTCCACAATGAACCATTTGAAAGGGTTTTATACCTTTCCAATAAACAATTTGACTTGCACTTCACTTTATAAACCCATTTGCAGCCAATGGGTACTTTGCCTTCAAGAAAATGGACCAATTCCCATGTCTCACTTTCAGCCAATGATGCGTATTCCTCATCCATGGCGGCACACCAATTCTCATCTGTAATTGCCTCACTGAAACTCGTAGGCTCTTTGTATCCTAACACTTTAGTCATATATGCATAATGTCTAGCTGAATACCCACTGTATGTTAGCCTATCAACTGATTTTCTAACCCTTTCAAGCCTCCTCAAGTGCAGTGCACACCAGGCTTGCCTCTCATGAGGTGGCACATACCTACTTTGCCTCACACCAGGCATCATAACTGATGGTATGCCCAATTCACTATCAAGACTATCACTACCAAGTGACTCATATCAAGATGTAAGTGGGTCAGTGACACCATCAAACATATTTTCTTTGCCTTTATCCAATCTCCCCCTCACTGACATATCCATGTCAGTGGATGCAGTAGCACGACTGCGAAGTCATCCTGTCCAAGGACTAATAGTAGATGAACCTGATCCACTCATAGACGTACTAGCTGAAGGATAATTTTCAGCATAAGTAGGGTTGGATGGTGGTCCATCAGAGAACATTGCATTTGGATTACCATACCATGAGGCCAACTCATCAAAAACTACATCCCTGTTGATCAGGGTTTCCTGAGTGGACGGCGGAACATAACATTTGTAAGCCTTTCTCTCCTATGCATAGCTAAGAAAAACACTTTTGACAGCTTTCGAGTCTAACTTCTTCCTCTTTTCATTAGGCACGTGTACGTAGGCAATGTAACCAAATACTTTTAGGTGACTAATGTTCCCATACAGTTTCTCATACGGAGTCAAATCATGAACCCTAACTATAGGTGTTCGACTTAGCACATAAATTGTAGTAACCACTACTTTGACTCAATAAACATTTGGTAAATTATTTTCATTAAGCATTGCCATGGCAGCTTCCATAAGTACCCGATTTTTTCTCTTTGCTACACTGTTCTGTTTAGGTGTGTAACTACATGTGAACTGCCTTTTTATGCCATATTTAGCATGGTACTTATAAACTCTCTGGATACATATTCTCCACCTCCATCAGATCTCAAACATGAGATATAATATCCAAGTTCATTTTCAACATGCTTCTTAAAGTCCTTAAAGACATCAAGCACCTCATCCTTGTGCTTCAGAATATATAGCCATGTGTATCGGTTGAAATCATCAATGAAGGATACATAATACCTAGCACCACCAAAAGATGCATTATGGGCAAGACCCCATGCATCCGAATGTATCAACTGCAAAGGCTGAGAATTGTTTCTGACATGTCTCATGAATGGAAATTCATCTAAATATATATTTCCTAACAGTGGGAATAATAGGTGCAACCATAGGGTTAGCCACAAAAGTAGGTGGCTTACTGGATACATCAATAGTTTTGCCCTTAACATTGGGCAAGCTAGATACATACAATCTTTCTCTTATTCTATGTCTTTTCACCAATGCCATAACAACATCATAACATGCCTCCACTCTTTTTTAAGCCCTATCTCTATAGTTTGATCCTCTAACAAATCATCAAGCTTCTCTTAAAGCTCAGAATCTACTGCCTCGTAGAAACAATTTAATTTTCTAACTTGCAAGAGTATGCTATTCTGCAAGATCTAAGTGCTCAAACTGACTTTCAAATTCTCTTAATAACTCTATAGCCACAAGACCCTTATTGAAACTCCATATTCGGGATTTTGGGAATTTCCCATCAATATGGGAAAACCAAATCAAAATGGATTTCATGAATTTTGGAAATTTCATTAATTTGGAACTTGGTACAATTAAACATATTATTGCTTATGGTTGTTTCCAAGAGATTGAAAAAAACTCAAAAAGGTGGTGTTAATAAACACCTTAGTTTTAATATCCTTGAAATATTCAAGGAAAATCTTCAGTTGATGGATTCTTGTAGACTTTCTTTAGCCTTCAATACAACTTTTGGGGGAATTTTAAAATTTTTGGGAGATTTTGTACCTTTCTTCATCTAAGAGAAGACAATGCTATCTATTGTTTCCCATCGTTCAGGATCTTTTTTGTTGCACATCCAATATTTATCCCAACAATTAAAATACACCTCTGCATTTGTAGCATTTTGATGACTACAAACTGGTGCCCAATATTGTATACGTACCTTGTTGAAGTTTTTGGAATGTCTAGTTGTATCGACCTCACTTTGTGCAACACCAAGCCATATTGGATATACTGGATCTAAAGGTCTAACAAGCACAAAGTCATCTTTCTTAACATCAAGCATTGGTTCAAATGCATGTTTGGGTCGTTTGCTCAGAGGACCACAATAGTGATCATTCAACTCTTCCAATCCAATGAAGTCATCTGCATTATCTAAATCTATATTGGTTACATCACTTTGTGTTCTTGGCCAAAAATCTATGAAAAATAAATCTTCTTGGACATTTGGAGTTTGAAGAGCGTAGATCATATGTTTCCAATAATCAATCACTGATGTTATAAACTTTGTGAACTCTGCTTCAGGTCCTTGTACATTTGACCATCTTTCCCAATACTTCAAATAATCTTTAACTCCACTTACTACTTCTTGATGATCCTTAACATGGGCAGCAACATTGGAACACCCTTTGGAAGAGTAGGCTTTCTTGCAAGGTCTCTCTTCCATAATTCAATGCCACCTTCTCTTGATAACCAGTCTGGGGACTTTGGATGCATCTTGTATTGCATGACAGGTGTATCTCCTTGCATATAAAACCGAAATTGAAGAGGATTTGAGTGACCAATAAGTGTATCTTTTGAATCACACAAGTATCCCTCAATTAAGCCCATGGTCAAGTCTCACTATTAATAGAATTTGATATTCTCACCGAAGTCCATGGCAAAGTTTTTACTATATGATTCTTGCAAGATAAACATAATTAATGCTAACTTAGGGCCAGGATAATCCATGAGATTTGATACATAAGCACACATATTTATGGTTGGATCTCATACCACACTTAATCTCGAATTTCAATATTTCATTTTATGGAAGAGTCCCTTTGGAGTACATTTGTCTTGTATTTCGTAAAATCTTGTGTTGTTGTGTTTTCAATTTTCAACTTAGAAATCTTATACATTTATTTGGGTTTTATGAATTTTGAATATTTTTAAATCCACTTTTGTCTAACAACTTTTTCTCTTTGTAGACTATTCAATGGCACATAAAGATAGTGCATCCAAAAAGGAGACCCAAACCATTGATGGAGTTAGTAGTGATTTTGTGTATCCATGGTATATGGATGTTTATGATAGTCAAGGAAAAAGGGTTGACAATGTTCTCTTATTCACTTTAAAGAGTGATATTACATTTTTTCAACAAGACGGTGTCATAGAGAAGATAATAGATGGATGTGCTGGGAAAGAGGGAATACCATGTAATCTTGTTAAGATCAAGGGGAAAAATGTAGTATACAAACTTGATCCTTTGTCATTTCACTTTGCCCATATTAAAGAGGATGAAGAATACTCTTTGAAAACAATGGGATGGACCTTATTTGAGGAGGTAAAGGGCACAGAAGACATTATATTAGCATTCCAAGCTGTTCAAAATAGTGAGCTACTTTTCCTATCAAGAAAAGGTGATCGCCCCAAAAAAAGAATGAAGCTCCAAGATAAACAAATAGACTTGAGATCTTCACCTTCTCCTCAAGAAGAAAATAATTCATGGAATCCCACAAGATCAAAGTCAAAATCACCTCAACAAAGTTCCTTGTCACAAGCTCTTGTTGTTAGTATGGCGGCTAACACTACTAAGAATGATGCCACTTTACCTTCCATGTTAGAAGTTACACTTGCAAATCCAATAATTTCTCTTGAGGTCAAGGGAGTAGAAAGAACATTCGATTTTCATGAAATAGTTAAGAAGAAGGGAAAGAAGGAAGAATCAGGATTTCACATGTTTGAAAAATTCTTTCCATTTGGTCCAACAACACAATTTCCTATTCTCGTTGATAGGTGTTATGAGGCACCTCCTTTGTATACTTATAGGTCACTATGTTGGGATTATGTAGAGAAGCTAACCACATCTTTCATAAAGAATCCCATGAACCCAGCAACAGCAGCATATCTTATGCCTTTTGTATAAGACAACAATGAGAAGAGACCCATGCATCATGATGAGGTGGATGCTAATAAGTTGGACACTTATAGTTATTGGATTATATCAGGGCTTCACTCAATTCATGCAGCAAAGATATATATTCAGAGTAATACTACACGTTGTCTAGCAACCAAGCATTTATACACCACAAGAAATGCTAGAATATTAGTTTATTGTCCTGCGAAAATGTGCATTGAGCTTTCACAAATGACAAATATGGAATCACATAATGTTATGAAGAATGCCCCTTATGTTGAGCAACTTCAACAATTAAGAGATTAGTGGCTAGCATTTGGTTCTCCACCAAAACCCCAACAAGGGCTTTCTAAGATAAGCTCTCAAAGAGTACCATGGCAGGTAATCATATATAAATTTACCTTCTTTTTTTGTGAAGATTAGTGTGATGCTCTTTCTTTTGTTCTATGCTCACTATTTTGATATTTTTTTTGCAAAGATTTGTGGCATACATTGGAGAAAATTGTGCATCTAGAGATTGCCATATGATTGTTAGCTCCCAAGAAATATTTAATAGTTGGATCAAAATCATGAAGAGATACTCTAGAGGTGAACTTATATCCCAAGAGGAGAGTTCGAGAAAAAAGGGAAGGCAACCTTCTCATGCTGCATTTCATTGCCTTATGGGTTTAAAGGATGGAGACATCCTTACACTACAAGAGGAGATCAATGAAGGTCATATCCTTTTTCTTAAAAACAAATGGGATAAGGAAGATATGATTGACATGGAAATAAGGGCTAAGAAAATCAAGCAAGATAGGGTCCTAAAGTAAGAATTAGTCACTCTTTTCAATGCTTCAGTTCTAGAAAGTAGCACTGTGATGAAGACTTGGGAAGAGCTTATTGATGATTATGATATCAATGATGAAGTCTACACAAAGATTTTAGGCATTTGCAATTATTGGGTATCAAAGAAGCTCACACGTGGAGTTGATGCAGGGTCCCTACCAAATGGAGAAAAAGATATTGTAAACTTCCTAATTGGAAAAAAGCAAAATCCTCTTCAATCCTCCACTACTTCCCCTTGGCGTGTATATGTTGTCGGATGCAATCTAGAAACCTTTTATCTTATAGATAATGTTTACAGGGATCCAATTACCATTGGGGTTGTTGTTCTAGATGTAGCACATGGGGTTGAGGGAATGAAATGGGACTCTATAAAGTTTGGAAAGGTGGTATCCACTCTATTACAAATGACATGTGAACCTAAACAATTCATATTGTTATCATTTCTTGATCGAAAGCAAATGGCAGCTTTGGAAAATGCTCTTGAAAGCATTTCTTGCAAGTATCGCATGCTAGTTGGTAGTGTTGACTTCCTACCAATGGATAGAACATTTGCTTTTGGATCTATAGATTCTTTTGTGGTTTTGAAATTAGTGACCATGGAGAAAAGCTTCATCAATTTTGAGCGATATATAAACAATGTCAACAAGCCTTCCATTTTGGACTTTGAAGGCTTGGACAAGGAGTGCAATGATGAAGATCTTGAAGAAGAACAAAGGATTGCAAAGGCCGTTTTGAGAAAGAAAATGAAAGTTATGGAAACTACAATCAAAGTATTCAATGATGCTCATGAGGTTGTATTTGATGTATGTGCAAGTGGACTTGCATCTAAGGTGGCATTGGTAAATCATATGAAGACTATTGCAGTGGTTTGCAACACTCAAGAGCAAAGAGAGGTTGAAGCACAATTGTGGAGGGTCCATGAGAGTGCCAAACAACTCCCAAGAGGTTCCTCCTACTGAAGTTCAAGTTCTTGAAGTACCACCCGAGGGCATAGAAGAATCAAGCCAAGATATAGCAAGTCTAATTATGAAAGAGAAATTAAGGGCTACTTCAGGTGTTTAAACTCCGTTCCTTCTCCTTTCATTAAGGAAGACACATTGATGTAATTTTGATTTTTTTCTTGAGAAGTTACTTCCATTAGCATTTGCAATATTTTCTTTCTTTGATAATATTAATTAAAGAATCTGTCTTTAGTTTTTTAATTTTTTATAAAAGATACCAAGCATGTTTGGTTTAAAAAATCTATTTAAGGAAATATTTTGCCAAATTAGTATTAAAGAGATCATTAAAATTTATCATCCTTTGTAAGGATAACTGTTTAATTGTAATCTAGTGTGTAAGAATACTTATCATAATGAAAAGTTTGAGCTAGCTATGCAAAATTTACTTAAGTCTATTTTAGATCTTATTTCAATTAAACTCTTATATGTGTTGTGTTATGATCTTATCATGTTAGTTTTGGTTAGATTTGTCCACATGGTCAAATCTCTTATCTCTTATAGCCTCTTTTACTACATCACTAGTGTATGTCTATGCATGTACCTTAGGATAAGAAAGCCAACAATATATTGCACACCCCAAAAAAGATTCATTGCACCTCCCAAAGGAGTTTTACCTCAGTAATAAATATTGCAACAAAGATTTCTCTCCAATGTATCTTTTGAGATATGTATATGGAATATTAAGGTAAAATCCTTGTTACAATTCATGAGCTTAAATATATATGGGATATAACTAGTTCAAAAATAGAATGGTTAGTCCTTTAGAAGAAACTATGAAAACTTATTCAAATAGAGTATAACTTATCTCAATTAAATTGTCATGTGTCACTTATATCTGACATAGTTTTGGTCACATGGTCAAAAGTATCATGTTTAAATTTTCTTTTAATAATTAGGACTAATAAACACCTTCTTTGTATATGCCATTTTGAAGGCCTTTTTAAAAACTATGTTAATATTATAATGATAATATAATTTGCGCAACTAATTACAAGAATCTATTTTTAGTATCTCAAGTATACTTATAATTAGCGATAAAAAGTAGGTATGAAAAAATGACTTTATTAAAATAGATTTTACTTCAAAAAAATCATCATATATATTTTTTTCACCTCATGATATTACTCTTGATTAGATTTGACCACATGGTCAAATGTCTCTTTTCTTAAGACATCATTTATTAAGTAGTACCTATTTATGTATTTATCAATGTGAAGTTAAATTTCTTTAGTGTTCTATGCTAGTTTATAGCTCAAACATTAGGTAGAATGATGAGGAAGTAAATGAATCTAATGTGCTTCTTTTTCTTCTTTGTAACTTCAACTAAGACATCTATGGTTGGATATCTAACAGATTCAACAACAATAGAGCACAATGATGCGATTGATGTTTCCTTGATAAGAAATGCAACACAATTATGTGCAATACTTGATCTCAATGGTCTTCTTTTACACCGATGCTTTGCTAAGTCTAAAAGATTTCAAAGCTTTCAAATGGGAAAGCAATGGCTTGTTCTTCGACCAGGATGTATGGAGTTTCTTGAAGCCTTATTTGCAAGATTCCAAGTGGGAGTTTGGTCAACAGCTTTACATAAGAATGTTATGGCAGTTATTAAGTTCTTGGAGATCCATGCAAAAAGGAAATATCCTTTCTTCATGATTTGGGGCCAAGAACAATGTCATAGATATCGACTCAAAATCATATATAGGCCAGATAAGATGGGAGTAGAAGCAATGTTCAAGCCTCTGAAGTATATATGGGATCAATATGGAGATGTTTGCCAGCATACCAAGACTATTCTCATAGATGATAGTCATTACAAAGGATGTCTAAATCTTGTTGAGAATTGCATTTATCAAAAAACATTTGATATTGATCGTGAAGACTCTATCTTGATCGATACCATGATGCACGTGAAGTCATCAAGTTTGATCGATATGGACAGGATCTAGTTCAATATGGACATGAATTGTATGCTCAATTCAAGGTTGTCCTTGATGAATGGACTAGAGTAGAGAATGATGGTATTTCATCTTCATCATCAGCACCGCACGAGACCATGATTGATAAAGATGGTATATATGTTCAACCTTCAATTACTTCTTGCTTCAAGAGACCATCTATTATACAAACATCCTCAACAAATGCCTCACGTCATCCATCTCTTACATTAAACAGCTCACAATTATCCATGTTGAAGCAGACTCCTTTAGTCTCTACTTTGAAAGATATGGAAGCAATGCAACTTGCTCACGAGTTAGGATATCACAAACATTTCATAAATGGTAGTGCAGCTAAACGTTTTATACAAAATCTACAAAAATTGTAATTTTCCAATATACATGATGTAACAAGAAGGCGTTGACTCTATATGGACTAATTTTGACTTTCATAATAGATATATCCCTTACATTAAAGGCTTTTGCATGGCTATGAAATATATGCTTGTTAGAAATTTAAAGTGTTCTATGTAGTTACCTTGGTGTTTCTAAACACCACCAATATCAATGAGAGAATCTACTTGATGTTTTTTATTGTTCCAATAACATCAGTTAATTGTGTTGAAATTTCTTATAAAGTGGTTTAAATTCTATTTTGTACTTTATGACAGTCTACTATACAAACATACTCAACAAATGCCTCGCATCGTCTATCACTTACATTGAACAACTCACAATTATCCATGTTGAAGTAAACTCCTTTAGTCTCTAATTTGAAAGATATGGAAGCAATGCAACTTGCTCATGAGTTAGGATATTACAAACATTTCATAAATGGTAGTGCAGCTAAATATTTTATACAAAATCTATAAAATTTGTATTTTTCAAATATACATGATGTAACAAGAAGGTGCTGACTCTATATGGACTAATTTTGACTTTCATAATAAATATATCCCTTACATTAAAGGATTTTGTATGGCTATGAAATATATGCTTGTTAGAAATTTAAAGTGTTTTATGTATTTACCTTTGTGTTTCTAAACACCACCAATATCAATGAGAGAATCTACTTGATGTTTTTTATTCTTTCAATAACATTAGTTAATTGTGTTGAAATTTCTTATAAAGTGGTTTAAATCATATTATGTACTTTATAACCATCTACTATACAAGCATACTCAACAAATGCCTCACATTGTCTATCACATACATTGAACAACTCACAATTATCCATGTTGAAGAAGACTCCTTTAGTCTCTACTTTGAAAGATATGGAAGCAATGCAACTTGCTCATGAGTTAGGATATCACAAACATTTCATAAATGGTAGTGCATCTATCTACAAAAGTTGTATTTTTTCAATATACATGATGCAACAAGGCAGTGACTCTATATGGACTAATTTTGACTTCCATAGTAGATATATCCCTTACATTAAGGGCTTTTGCATGGCTATGAAATATATGCTTGTTAAAAATTTAAAGTGTTTTGTGTAGTTACCTTGGTGTTTTTAAACGCCACCAATATCAATGAGAGAATCTACTTAATGTTTTTTATTCTTTCAATAACATTAGTTAATTGTGTTGAAATTTCTTATAAAGTGGTTTAAGTCCAATTTTGTACTTTATGTCTTAGCTACCAAATAAGCCTTAATTGATAATAACATTTATGTCTATTTCTTTGGAAACACAAACCATTGGTCAAAGGTTAAATCTTTAGTCTTAGAAAAATCATAAACTTCTAGCTTGGTATATAAATCTTCATTTTATGATATGACAATTCATTTAGCTAGTCAAAGTGTGAAGCTAGTTGATTTTGGCCAAAGCCAATATCCATCTTTGTCAAGATAGATAGAAATTTGAATAAAAGATATTTATATATCATGTATATACATACAAAAAATGTAAATGGGGTGAGCAATTATTTGACATACTTGTGTCTATTGGTTTACACAAAAAAAAAAAAAACCATCACATCATAGGTTATCCAAACTTATTACGATATGGTATTAGATCAAGTTATTAAACCACACCTAGTTAGTGGTGACTCTTTTAAGGTCCTAGTTCATGAAACTTATACATGTCACTTTAAATGATGCTATATCTAAAAGAAAAAACTTGTATTATAATATCTTCAAATCCATAATATTATAAATTTTGACCATGATAACATATTTTCATACAATGTTTAAGGCTCTTGTATTCTAAATTCTCTCTCCACTCCATCAAACCTTTGTATTCTTACATTAAACTTGGAGATTTCCTAGGTATATACTAGTTAAGCCTCCTTGATGTTTCCACCACCATAGAACATCATATTTTGTTAGTATGCTAGAAAAGATAGAGGTAAAATCCAAATCTCGTAATAGCCACATAACTTACATTCATCATTTAAGCTCTCAAGATGTGTGATCTCATATTTGTAACATACAAAGTGCCCTTTAAAGATAAACATAAACACAGTGCTCTCTTTTATTCACAAAAGTAAGACATTCAGGACTTGGGAAATTCCCAAAATCTCTAATATGGTGTTTTGAGTTTTAGAACCCACTTCTGGAAAGTCTTACAAGTAATCAAATTGGTGTCTTCAATGTAAAATTCTTCTTGCAGTGTCTTCTCGAAAGCTACCTAGTCAACATCCTACATGTACAATTCAGTAACTTGGGCTTTTAATTCATGTACATTGACCCGTACAAAATATCGACTCCATGAAAGTGGAGCCACCCCAAAGGACTCCATCTTTTGTGAACATAGATATGCAAATATACAAACACATTCTTGCCATTAAACAACTTCATCTCACGCTCCATTGCTTGCATAGCATTCATCACAATAGTTTATATTTGAGTAGAAGATCGCATCACCTATTCTTGTTGTTGTACCTACATAAGCATGTTCATATTCTACACTAATTGCTGCAAAACATCACTAGAAACTATGCTTGAAGGTTCTCATATCCTGTCTTTCCTTTCAATGACCTTTCACATTAGGTTCACCAATGTTGGAGGGGTTTTTGTTGAAATATTGTATCCACTAGGGATTAAAGAGAGAAGAAAGTAGAGAATAGGAGATAGAAGAGAAGAAAAAGAATAGGAAAGAGGTACACGAAATAAAGACAAAGCTCAATCATTCAAAGCAATATGTATTGATAAAACATGAGAAGATAAACAACATCCTTGTATGGAACTAATTGGAAGTAATCTTCAAGCATTGGATCTCCTAGAGTTCCTTGGTGGACCAAAAACACGCACCAAACACTAGCTTCTTCTCTGTTGCTTAGATGGTAATTTTGATGGTTCCGTTTGCTCCAAAAGGGGAGTAGAACCCCAAGACAAGACACCTACTTGGAATTCTCCTAGATGGCTCTTTCTTCTTCTTCCACTCCAAAGTGCTATTTACTACTTGAAAACTGCAATTACACATTGCACGAATTCAGAAGCCTCTCTTTTTTCATGAGGTTTTCCGAAATTGACTGAAAAGAAACTTACTTTTTGCATATCACCCTATTCTAGAAGTTTTCTATACCTTTTTAGGATATTTACAAGAAATAATATCCAAAATATCAAAAAATGCTAAAATTATTCAAAAATTTCATATTTTTGAACCATCCATACTATGGACACTAACACTAATAACTAATATGGCATTGACTCTCTAGATTAATAAGAAACCTGAATTAGTGATGCACTCTAAGATTTTTCACAATGTGTTTGCATAGCAGAATGACAATGAATGTCTTGTATTTTGAGAAAATGGAGCCATTGATGCTTCCGAATCATTGTCTATCATTCGTCAAATCAGTCTCCCCCTGTCTCATAAACAACCATATGAACAAGGAACAAGGAGGAGAGAGAAAAGGTGGTTTTTGATCTTATTGATTATACACCATTCTTTGCAAGGAGATTGGAGCATTGGAGAGTGAAAAAATAATGCTTCTAATGGCCAAGAGCAAGAGGGAGATGATTGTAGTTGAAAAAAATCCATTTTTAAGGGGGAGAAAGGGATGCTGAAAAAAACGTGTCCCCCTCTCCTCACCCCCTCCCCATGTCGTGGGCATTTCTTGTGTTTTTGGGCTCTAATCAAGGATTAAAACTTATTTATAACTTATCTAGTTCAAGTTTTGATGTTCACACTTGATTCGAAGTGATTTTGAGCCGATGGGAGGGGCAAACGGTCTCGAAATTGTGATCCGATTGGACGGGTAACTTTCTGGCATCGAAATCTATCATGCAAGTCTCTATCACATGCTTTTTGCCTTTTGGATCCAGTGGCTACTTCATAACACAAAACCTTACGGCCATTAAATGGGGGTCAAATGGACTCAAATTGACAAACTGACACTTGTGTTGGATTCCTGACGCCAAAATGCATCAAAAAACTCTAGCTCCTTGATTTATAACCATTTTATGTTACCTCAAAATTTACTCTTTTACGCATCTTGGGGTCCTTTTACACTTGAATCGTAGCTTTAAAATTCACACTCACGTAATGAGAAATTTTATTAAGATTAACCTTATTTTCAAATTCCACTCCCTGTAGATCAACTAGTAAAGCCGTGGATTTATTTTTACCTATCCTAACTACCTTCTTGTAAGGGCCATCCCATCTAAGTTCTAGCTTTCGGGGAAATAGCTCCCTACACGCATTGTAATATATAACTAACTGTCCTTTCTTAAAGGTATATTTCTTTGCTTTTAGATAATGAAGCCACTTCATCTTATGCTTAGCTACTTCCTGGTGCAAGAGACTCTGCAATTTGGGCTCATCCAAGTGGGCTATAGTCGTAAACCACTCGAATAAGGCATCTTCAGCACCCAAAGAATGATTGATTGTGAATCTTATGGTCGGCAACTCAATTTCTAAGGGCAAGACACACTCCTCCCCATAAACTAATTTGAATGGGGTGTGGCCAATGGCTCATTTAAACGTCATGTTATATGCCCATACCGCCACATACAATTTTGTATCCTAGTCCCATTTCTTTTCGGAGACTATCTTGGACATTTTCTTGCGGATTATAGGGGGTCGTCTCGTTATGCTTAATTTTCCAGGCTTCAGACACCTTATTTAAAAAGTGAGTTCCACGGTCTGATACTATTTTCTTTGGTGGACCGAAATGACAGATGATCTGCTCAAGTAGGAAACTGGTAGTCTCTTTTGCATTGTCCTGCCTCGTCGCTCATGCTTTTGACCACTTTGTAAAGTAATCAGTGGCTACTATAATGTATCTCTTTTGAGTAGGAGACGATGGGGTAATAGGACCCAAAACGGTCAATGCTCCACTTCTCAAATGGAAGGGTAGCCATAATCGAAGTAAGTGGGTGCTTCCTATTCTCTCTACTGTCATGTCTTTGACATGTATCGCATCTCTTAACATACTCAAATGAATCTTGGAAGATGGACGATCACCAATATCTAGCTCTTAAAAAACTCTGTGCCCTCCACAAGCAGAGTCATGGCACTCCTCCAGGATAACTAGAACCTCATCAGGCATCACATATGGGCGATAGATATCATCAACCCCCTACCGATATAGTGTTCCTACTATTAAGGAAAATTTCGATGCCTGGTGTTTAACTTTCCTCTTCTCAGATTTTGATAGAGTATCTCTAGTCTCTCTCGTAGATAAATAGTGTGTTATAGCAGCATACTAGGAGGGAATAGACGCCATGTCAATCTTAAGCAATGTTTCCATGTCACTTCCTTCAGCCAAGACCTCTTTTGGCTCTCCGAAATCCACAAGACATTCTACAATGCCTTGTAACTTTGGTGGCTTGATCTTAATCTCGTAATCAAACTCCTGCAAATTGATTAACATTTTTGCTAAACGATCAGGCGGCTATAACTTGTTTAGCAATAATCAAAGTCCTTCTGCATTCATATGAAAAACCATCTTCTCATAGAGAATGTAATGCCTGAACTTTTTGGTCGCAAATACCATTGCAAAGCACAACTTCTCCATATAGGTATAGTTAATTTCCGATATGCCCAACTTCCAACTAGCAAAAGCTATCGGATGGTATCACTTTTCCTCCCATATTTGGAATAAGCAACAGCTGATACTATACATTGTTGCTACTGAAAATATATAGAACATTTCACCCCTTTTAAGTGCTTTTAAAACATGTGATTTGGCAAGCTCCTGCTTCACACCATCAAAAGATAATTTGCAAGCATCACTCCATGAAAACCGACAGTTAAAGGACAATAGGTTTGTCAGTGGCAACTTCCTTTCTGCCAAGGCATTGATAAATCGCCAATAATACCCTATTGATGACAAAAAGCTATGCACTTTCTTTCGAGTATGTGGCGGACTCATGACGACTATGACCTTGATCTTTTCAGGGTTAGTCGTGATCCCTACTGAACTAACCACATGGCCTAACAATAGCCCATAAGGTACCCCAAAGACGCAGTTTTGTTGATTGAGAGTTATGCAAAATTGTCTGCAATGCTCAAAACACTTTTGCAAAATAATCAACTGCCTTTCTCTTATGGTGGCTGTCCCCAGGTCATCAATGAATACTTTCAACTCCTCTGGGGAGATGTCACCCAAGGTCTTGTTAGCTATTCTTTGCCATGAACTAGGTGCATTACATAAACCAAATGCCATCATATGGTACGCAAAGGTACGTAAGACAGTAATAAATGCCATTTTTAGCTTGTCTTGCTCAGTAATCGCCATTTGGTTATACCCTACAAAGAAATCCATGAATGAATATTCCCTACCTGCTAATTGATCCAAAATTTGGTCAATAAATGGCAATGGGTAGTAGTCTTTAACAGTCTGCTTATTTAGCTATCTAAAGTCTATGCAAAGTTGGATTTGATTATTCTTCTTCTTTCTGATCACAAATTGTGAACAACATTTAGTATGCTAAATCGGGAAGATCAAATCAACTTTCGGCAACTTCTATAGCTCCTCGAATAGCCTGTCCCTTAGTTCAAAAGGCATGCTCCTTACTTTTTGACGTGCGGGCCAACTTCCTTCCTTTAGAGGAATGGTATGCACAGCCAGACTGGGGGGAATGTCCCTAAGTTTGTCATAGCTCCAAGAAAAGATGTCATGGAACTCTCAAATTAAGGACACATAATCCTTTCTCTCTTCCAAATTGAGAATGGAACCTAATTTGATTGGTCATGAATTGTTTGGCGTACCAAGGTCCAGCTCAATAATGTATGCGTCTCTTATCCTATTTTGAGGCTCTATCAGCTCATTCAATGTGATTTGATAAATGTAATTTGTAGTGGACCCTTCTTTAGATCCATCACTCGATGACGTCTCACTAGTAGATGGATCATCTACTATTTCTAGTTTAGTAGAGGATAAAGGAGCTCTCTCACTCTGAGGAGACTCAAGGTAAGCATCTACTATTACACGGTTGGCACCTCCACCTAGAATCACTCGACAAGCGGGTATATCGACTTGATAGTCTATTTGTAAAATCCATGGCCTGTCTAGCAAAACTCGATAGCTAGGATGCCCTGCAAACGTTATCACCCTAAAGTCCAAATAGCATTCCACGCTTGCAATAGTAAAGTGGACTTTAGTGATGCAATCTTCTGGTTGCCTTAGACTATCATTAGCCATCCTAAGAAGTGTGGAGCCGTCTTTTTGGATTTCTAGACCTAGCCTCTCCATCAAATCTGAACTCATGATATTGACGGAGGATCCACTATCCATGATAGCATGCTCCACTACTATTCTATCCACGTACGCTAGAACCCTGGGACAATGCTTTTCAGGATGATCAAACCAATCTTCTCCCACTCGTGTTATGCCCAAAGGTTCTACAATATACCCAATATGCAGGATTTTCTTGAATTCCTTGAATACTCCTGGAGACAATTTAATCAATTGCAGGAGATTCACATATGGTTTCACTTCGCAAAGAGAACTTGCTAAATCAAAGTCATGGTAGTTAGCCAAAGTTCTCTTCTCTCGCCAAACCATTCTCTCCTTTGGTCTTTGGACCGGCTTTGGTGCCTCTTTTTTAACTTTTGCCTTCTTTCTTGGCAATCATTTATCTTTCTCGGGACCAACTTTACTATCAATAGGCCGTAGAGGTCCACCTTCCATATCAGAATTCAAAACTTGCTTTCCCCTAGCATCTTGCTTAGGGTTTTCCTCGATAGGTTTTACAGTTCCTTTGTCACCCTCTCTAGTCTTTTGACCTCTTGTTAATGCTCATAGATTAGAAGTTTCAGCGTCATTGACACATACGGCCTCAATAAGACTAACTCCACTGCCATGAGGCAACTCCTCTACATTAGCCTTTCCTCTTTGTAGTATTTGTCTTGGTCTCTCATCTTGGTAAAGATTATTCCCTTGTGTGTGATGGTTAACTGGACCTGGCAGTTTACTCCCTTGTTGGAGAGAACTAATCTTACTCCAACTGGTATAGCAGCTAAGTGGCCAAACTTTTTGCAAATATCGCATTTGACATTCGGACAATTCCTAGGGAAATGTTGGCCACCACACCACTTACAGCTGAATCTTGAGGGGGCACCCTCTTTCTGGTGTCAACTCCTTATATAACGTGTTCGCTCCTCTACTTGTGGGACACGTCTTAGCAACCCATCGGGAAGAGAGTCTAGAAAGCGCCGCCTGGCACTCGCAAGGAATGTCACAGGGTTTGCGATCTAGGTCTTCCCGAGTCTGCCCCGAGTGAAAGTATTCGGCCGTTCCCACTTAGGATCGACCTGAAGTCAGGGTTTCTTTCCTATCAGCAAAGTCTCTAGGAAATAGCTAGCCTTGAGCTCCAGATGACCCACTTTGAGTAGGAACAACAGAGTCAAAGTGAATTTATGCTGCAGTTGGTTCATGGAGAATGGGAAATGAGAGGGATGCAAAGCTCAACCTCCCTACCCATAAGGCATAGTCCCATTCCGTTTTGCTAAAACAACATAAATCAGGATTCTAACTCTACTGATGCTAGGTCTTCGCAGTCTCGTATCACATCTTTTGAGAAAAGTTCCTAGCTAATCGGGACCACCCTTCCGTAGGACGATCCCAAGTCATGTCCACCGCACTTTCCTCGGTTTGCTTAGTTATCTAATTACCTACCACATTATGTTTGACATGCAAAAGCAGATTCCTTAATTAATCAATTTAAACACAGGTTTCTTCACATAACTTAGGCACTGACACAAAAACAATGTCAAGAAAGTTCCTTTTTCAAATATCTGATCTTTATTTATCATAGTCCAAAAATACACAAGTATCATGCCCGAAGGCTATCCCAGCAATCAACAAGATTGCTACTCCAAGTTTCGCCTGTAGACTAGTACACGGGCCTCGAGATCCCATCTCGAGTCATGTCGGCCTCTTGTGTGGGATCTGGAGGCAAGGAATTTACAGCCAGAGCCTCCCCTGGCACCCAAGCATCCTCATGCTCCAAGCAGCACCCACGAAGAGGCCTCTTGCGGCGGGTTAGTTCCATATACCCGGCGCGGCTAACAACCCCCTTGGATAGGGCCAGGCAGACAATTGGAGGTAACTGAACTTGCCTCTCCCTCCAGGCTTTTAACCCGAAGCATTAAGTGTTTTTCCTTGATTTAGTTCCTTGATCAAAGAAGTTCAAACAATGTACCTAAGTGTACAGTCACGATCATTTCAGAGGTCGTTTGTATGACCAACTGCTAAGGTGTGATTCCTTTTTCCCGGATGCTTCCAGCATCCAATCTTGGATCGTTCGCGACTTGGCGAGATCCCAAGGGCTTGGCAATATAGGTTGCTTGTTTCCCCTTTATCTTTGGGTTAGGGTTTGTACCCTATCAACTCTAATTGTCCTTACCTTAGATCTCCTTGTAAAGTAGATCCTGGACAACCCCATTGTCCTTGGTTGGTCAACCTGCTGGTTATCTCTTAGGTCTCTTGAAGTACCTATGTACCTTTATCTTTGATCTTAATTGATCAAGATTGCCTATCCCTTTCACCATGGCTGGTTGAGATGATTTTGTTTAGAACAGTTTCTACTCCAACTTAAGTATAATCTTCTTAAGCCTTCTTAATAATGTTCACAAGCACTAAGATCTTACCTATCCCTCTTGAAGTCACCAAGGACTTTGTCATGAGATTCGTGGATCTCAATCCCATTTTGGTAAATTACAAGCAACGTTGAATTTTCCCAACAACTTTAATGCATGCAACATAATGCCATGTCTTCATTTCAATGCTTACAATTTTGCTATAATCCATACGTTATTTTAAGCCACACATGCGAATGTACTTTCTATGCATGCAATCTTAACATTATCCTCTATGTAACATTTTACATGATCTATAACCTTTTTGAATGGTCTAACTTTATGTGATCATTGTATGAGTCTAGCTGCACTTTAATCTTTTCTACAGATTGTTACATATACCTTAGAATCCATCTTGTGATATGGAGATGCACTTTGTTTCTTTCAATGTTCTCTAAAATGCATTTTAAGCAAGAACTTGTGCAAGGAGTAATGCACTTTATGCAAGAATTTTTTGTAATTTACAATGCAGTTTCTAATCAATTTCACCTATTATGATGTCATCCTACAACGGTTATCTTGTTTGTTACATACATCACAACTATGTTCATACCTAGGAAATTATCAAACACGCAATTAATGTGATGCATGTGAATATGTTTTTTCTGCCGTAATATTTATAACCTATGATTTAATAATGGAACAATCTGGGTTTGGAGTGATGCCGTGATTCCAGTGGTATTGATGCCTGATGAACCGTTCGCGGTTGCGGTGCCACCTTGTTTCGAACCTCCATCCATGCTTGCAGGGTTTCTGGCCATCTTTGTGGAACTACGCTTCGGGACCATACTCGAAGACACGTGCACGAGTGATGGGATTCTCGCACTCTCCTAGCAAAATTCTCACCGCCTCTCCTTAAGTGGGGAAATAAAATAATGAAGGGGGAGGGGTGTATCTTCAGGAATTCTTCTTCTTCTTCTTCTCTTCTTCTCCTCTCTCTCTCTCTTCTTCTTCTTCTCTTCTTCTCCTTCTCTCTCTCCCTCTTCTCTCTCTCTCTCTCTCTCTCTCTCTCTCTCTCTCTCTCTCTATCTCCTCTTCTTCTACTTCTTCTCCTTTTTCTTCTCTCTTCTTCTTCTTCTTCTCTTCTTCTCCTCTCTCTCTCTCTCTTCTTCTTCTTCTTCTTCTTCTTCTTCTTCTTCTTCTTCTTCTTCTCCTTCTCTCTCTCTCTCTTCTTCTTCTTCTTCTCTTCTTCTCCTTCTCACTCTCCCTCTTCTCTCTCTCTCTCTCTCTCTCTCTCTCTCTCTCTCTCTCTCTCTCTCTCTCTCTCTCTCTCTCTCTCTCTCTCTCTCTCTCTCCTTCTTCTTCTTCTTCTTCTTCTTCTTCTTCTTCTTCTTCTTTTCTTCTCCTTCTCTCTCTCTTCCTTCTTCTTCTTCTTCTCTTCTTCTTCTTCTCTCTCTCTCCCTCTTCTTCTTCTTCTTCTCTTCTTCTCCTTCTCCCTCTCTCCCTCTTCTTCTTCTTCTTCTCTTCTTGTCCTTCTCTCTCTCCCTCTTCTCTCTCTCTCTCTCTCTCTCTCTCTCTCTCTCTCTCTCTCTCTCTCTCTCTCTCTCTCTCTCTCTCTCTCTCTCTCTCATGATGAACATCCCAAGGGGGGGATTTTATGTTGCCTGACAATGGCCACAGTGCAGGGGGCACGCTGCTAACCAGGACGATGGAGGGGGGGCGTTTCTTGCTAATACAGAGGGGGGCGCTGTCCGTTTAGACCCCCAGGGGGGGAGCTGCTGCCTTTTGTAGAGGGGGGGAGGGAGGTGGTATGGGGGAGGGGAGACGACTATTTATAGCTGCCACCCTCCACCTGGGGGACTTCATGCCCCCTCTCACACTTTTCTTACTCTCTCTCTCTCTCTCCCCCTGCCATGCACTCGGCAGGGGGAGAGAGAGGGAGAGTAAAAAAAATTGGCTAAATTTTTTTAAAAAAATTAAGGGGGGGTTCTCATGAGGGGGGAGGCACGGGGGTCACGAGGGGGAGATATTACATCCTCTCTCCCTTAGAGGAATCGAGATAGTATTTTCGTCCATCCAGGTGGCATCCTCTTCTGGATAATCTTTCCACTGGATGAGGTATTCTCTCAAGGTCCTTGATCTCAAATGCCTCTCCCTAACATCTAGGATTCTATCAGGCCATAGCTCAAGGACTCTTTGGCTAGGCATTACAATTTGCTGATCATCAAGTACATGATTCGGATTAGGTAGATACTTTTTCAATAGGCTAACGTGGAATACATTATGAATCTTTAGAGTTGCAGGCAACTGTAGTTTGTAAGCATTCGGCCCTAGGCACTTGATGATCTTATAAGGTCCACAATACCTCGGACTTAGCTTCTTGTACTCTCCTAAGGACAGTGAACTCTTTTTAGGGCATACACGGATGAACACCATATCACCTTCGACGAAGGATCTGTCTTGCCGTTTCAAGTCAACGTAAGCCTTCTATCTATTCTTGGCAGCTTGAATGTCTTGTCTTATTGATTTGATTTGATCATCCATGTCTTCCAGCTGTCTTGAAGGTTCTACCCTCAAAGTTGGATCTGAGAAAAAAGGGGTACGACAATCATGCCCATACAATGCTTGGAAAGGGGTCATCTGAATACTCTGTTTGTAAGAAGCATTGTAGGCAAACTCAACCAGTGGTAAATATTGAATCCACTTCTTGGGTTCACGACAGAAGTATGCCCTAAGCATATCTTCAATTACTTGATTGACTCGTTCTATTTGACCATCAATTTGGGGATAGTAGGCTGTACTGAAACAGAGTTGAGTTACAATAGCCTCAAAGATAGCCCTCTAGAAGTGTGATGTGAAAAGAGAGTCATGATCACTAATGATTCTTCTGGGTAACCCATGAAGTTTGAATATTTCCTTGATGAATAATCTTGCGATGTATGAAGCTTTATAGTTCATCTTGACAGGGATGAGATGTGCGACCTTGGTGAGCATATCTACTACAACCATAATAGAGTTATTGTCAAGATTGTGGGAGAGAAGGAAGGAGTCTCACTTGTAGCTTTCTCACTTACACAATGGGGGAATACACACAAAGGTGGAGGCTGAAAACAATTTTCCTCTTCTTAGTTGTGTAAGCCAAAAGGAACTCTAGTACAGAGAAATAGAAGGACCCTATATATGGGTCTCAAACCAAACTCAACTAACTAAAGTGGCATACTAACTGAGCCAGGAACTAGAGTAGATAAGGATAGCTGTCATCTAGCTATTATTCATGGGCGGTGTACCAACCGCATCTGCAGTTAACAAGTCGATGACATAAATGCACAATGGTCACCCTGGCATATCACGAGTGGAGCTCGATATCTCAACACTCCCCCTCGAGCTCAATCCCAATTCCTACATACCAAGCAGGTCTCTGAACTTGCACAGCTTCTCTGCGCCCAATACCTTCGTAAATATGTCAGCTACCTGATCCTCTGTGCTAACATAAACTAGATCAATAAGACCTAGTAAAACCTGTAAAATATTACGCGGCGCAGTGAACAGAATCTGAGAAAGAGATAGAGAGTACACAACAGATAAGAGAAGAATCAGTAAATTCTTTAACTCCAAACAACTGATACAAAGATGGCTCTGTCCACCCGTGCGCTTCCACTGTGTGAAGCTTAGATGGCGATCTAGACAGAAGATAGGTGAAGAGCTTAAGACTAGCTGGAACAACAGCTCTGACTGTGTGAAAGATGAGTGAGAGATGGCTACGAAGGGGTTTAGCTTTTATAGCCTGTGCAGGTCGTTAGGTCAGCCTGCTGAATGACCTACCATATGAGCCTCCACTAGTCGGCCAGGGAATATTCCAGGGAATATTCCCTTTACCATCGGGCTGGGGGCGCTGCCCCCGGACCCCCGCCAAGGGGGCCGCTGGCCCCCTTGGGACCCCCCAGCCAGGGGCCACTTCCGCAACCCCCGAACCCCACAATAGGGGCCCCTTTTAACTCCCTTACACCGCAACTCGATGCAATGTGCCTCGAGTTGCTACCAGCTTAACCACTGCGTCTAACCCAAAGATTAGACCCACAACAATCACCTTTTTGCCATCCGATCACATAGACCTCATCTGATATACAAGTCAGGACTCAACCAATGTCCGGGCTCACATTTGGCTTCTCCTCATAATGGGGGTCTTACAACTTTGAGCACCATGGATCATTGGTAGCACCTAATGAGGGTGGGGCATTGATCATATCTAACAAAACCCTCTCTGCACATAGTGATAATGCACCTCAATGTGCGTTGTTCTAGCATGATAGACTGGGTTATTTGCCAAGTGTATACTACTCATGTTATCACAATAAATGACAACTGGCCCATCTGTAGACTGATGCATATCATAAAGTAGCTTATGCAATCAAGCTACCTCACATGCAGCCATTGCTGCACCCCTGTACTCAGCCTCTGTACTCGACAAGGCAACTGTAGGCTGTTTCTTGCTGCTCCAAGTGACTGTAGTACTCCCAAAAGAGAACACATATCCACTAGTAGATCGTCTATCAGAAATACTACCAGCCCAATCAGCATCAGTGTATCCATGCAACTGTATCTGAACGTGAGTCTCATAAAATAGTCCGTACTACAATGTGGACTTCACATACCTGAGTATGCGTCTAGCCGCATCCAAATGCGATTTCCTTGGACCCTGCATAAATTGACTTACCAATCCAACAGCATAGCTCAAATTTGGCCTGGTAATAGTCATATAAATCAAACTTTCTACTATGCGTCTGTACATAGTAGGGTCTTCCAGAAGCTCACCTGCATCTGCGCTCAACTTCACATTCTGCTCCAAAGGAACGAAAATAGGCTTACACCCTGTCATCCCATATTTGGACAACATGTCCAATCTATACTGCCTGTGCAAGAGCCGTATTCCACTTGGTGATCTGATCACCTCAATGCCCAAGAAATAACGTAGCTCTCCCAAATCCTTTATCTCAAACTTCTGCTTCAATAGCATTTTCACATGAAGGATATCTTCATCACTATCACCTATGATAATCAAATCATCAACATAAATGACTAGCAGCATAATACCTTTCTCTGTTTTTCTCACATAAAGTGAGAAATCTGCCTTGGAAATCTGAAAGCCAATAGTGACAAGATACTGTCCTATCTTGTCAGGCCATGCTCTAGGTGCTTGCTTCAAGCCATACGAGGCTTTCTTCAACCTGCAAACAAACTCAGGGTGAACAGCATGCACATAACCTGGTGGCTGCTCCATATAGACCTCTTCTTGCAAATCACCATGCAAGAAGGTATTCTTTACATCCATCTGATATAAAGACCATCCCTTTGATGCAGCCATAGCAATGACCGCTCTTACGGTTGCCATCCTTGCAACCGGACTAAATGTTTCTTCATAATCAATGCCATATGTTTGTGCATACCCCTTGACTACTAATCTTGCCTTGTATGTGTTCACAGAACCATCTACATTGTGCTTCACCTTATAAACCCACTTACAACCAATTGCATTCTTATCTTTAGGCAAAGGTACCAATTCCCAAGTAGCATTTGCTTCCAAAGCATCCATTTCTTCATCCATGGCTTTCTCCCATTTTTCTTTTCTCATGACTTGCTCAAAAGAAGTGGGTTCTGGTTCCTGTATAACTTTGACTATATAGGCATAGTGAATGGCTGTAAATCCATCATATTTCAGCCTATCCACAGGATACCTAGCTCTGGTAGACCTGCACAAAGTAGGCTCACTTCCAGGTGCTCTCAAAACATCCCTGATCTTCCTTACTCCAGGTGTAACAACAGAAGGAATACCCAACTCATCATCAATGCTCTGTTCTGAGCCACTGGATTCACAATCCACATAAGAGTGACCTGCATTCACATCAAACATGGGATGATCTATCTTCTCTTTTCCTTTTCGTGATACCTGCATACCACTATCTACATTGCTTTGAGAAGATTCTCCTGATCTCAATCTGTCTGTCCATGGCGACGAATGTGAATCACTGCTAGAGGACACTCCAGGTCCACTAATATCTTGTGACTGCACTGTGAATTATGTGCAACATTACCATTTTGTGCATCTACATTATCAATCACATTTAGTGGTTTATACCAGCTACTCATCTCATTAAAAAAACATCTCTGCTCACTGTAAACTTACGAGTAGAAGGATTATAGCATCTATACCCTTTCTGCTCTAAAGAGAGTAACCAATAAAGATGCACTTCTCAGCTTTTGGATCCAACTTGGATCTCAACTCATCTGGCACATGAACATAGGCAATGTAACCAAAAATTTTCAAATGAGGAATATCTGGTTTCCTACCAGTATACCTCTCCTCTAGAGTCACGCCATGTATTGCTGCAGTGGGAGTCCTGTTCATTATGTAGACTGATGTAGCAACTGCCTCAGCCCAGTAAAAATCTGGCATGTCTTTTTCATCGAGCATGGCACGAGATACCTCTCCAATATGCCTGTTTTTTCTTTCTGCAATTCCATTTTGCTGTGGGGTATGACTACATGAATATTGCTGCTTTATGCCATGCTCCTGCAAGAACCTTGCAAACTCATTTGAGAGGTACTCTCCCCCTCCATCTGACCTTAGGCATTTTATTTGGAGGCATGTTTCTTTTTCAACCATAGCTTTAAGAGTTTTGAAATGCCCAAAAACTTCACTTTTCTTTTTCATAAAATACACCCAAACTTTTCTGCTATAGTCATCAATAAAAGTGACAAAATAATGACAGCCTCCAATAGATGCAGCTTTAGTAGTCCACACATCAGAGTGGATTAATTCCAATGGCTTCTTACTCTCTTGAATATGTCTAGGAAATGGTTTCCTTGCTTGTTTTTCAAATTGACCTGTCACAATAGGATGTGCAGTATCATCACCAGTCTCCACAAATCCTAGTTTTTCCATTTTCCTAGCATCTTGCATCCATTCTGCATGACCTGTCATGTGGTTTGGCGCATCTGAGTCAACATACCACACTTCGTTGCTTTCTTCTGTACTTGTCACAGAATTGTTCATGTGCTGCACCATAAATAAATGCTTATTTCTGTCATCACCCTGTCTACTAGAAGATGCATAATTCCCTTGTTGCAATTTTCCATTCATGATGTCATTCTACTTTTTATAGCAGTCTTTAGCCATATGACCCATTTTACCATAGTAGTAGCATTCAACATTACTGTTTGCATTTTGGCCTCTTTGCCATCCACCACGATCTCTTTGGCTCCCCCTGCCTCTAGAGTTACCATGTCCTCCTCCATAATAGGACTGGTTTTCTTGAGTTTGCTACATATTCTGATGTCTACCACGGCCTCTAGATCGGCCTCCTCTACCTCTGCCTCTACCTCTTCTAGCATTTGAGTAGAAGACAATTTCTTTTGAAGTTCCTCCTGAAGAAGACGCGCCACCATTTCTCTGCTCCCCAGAAAGTAGAAGAGCAATCAACTCCTCAAAATCAGGAAATCTTTCACGGACGAAAATGGATGTTTGGAACTGTGCATAATCCTTTCCTAGACCATTCAAGGTCATAGAAACTAAATCATCATCTTGCACTAAAGACCCAATGGAAGCAAGTGCATCTGCAATCTTCTTCACCTTCATGTAGTACTCATTGATGCTCATACTTTCTCTTTGCACATTGTGCAACTCTTGCTTGAGCTACATTTTCCTGACTTGCGTATTTGTGCTATACATTTCTGACAAAGTATCCCATGCCTCCTTTGGCGTACTTGCATCCTGAATATGCACAATCATAGAGTCTGAAATACTAATAGACAGCCAGTACATAACTTTTTTGGCTCTCTCATGCCATCCTTTAAATGCCTGCATTTGCTGTTGATTCGGAACATCAGGAAGAACTGGTTCTTCTTCATTTCTTGCAACAAATTCCCAATATCCTTTTCCCATAAGGAAATTCATCATTCTAAACTTCCATGCTTGGAAGTTGTTATTGTCAAGCTTTTCAGTGACAATCTGTGAAAGAGAATCAAATGCCATTACAGAACACTGCAAAAAATTCTGTCACTGCAAAAAACACAGCTTCAGCCTCATAAGGAAAAATTTGCAAAACTGACGAAAGTGGTATTTGACCACACAGTCACTTCCTAGTGACGATTTTGCATCAACAGGCAACAAGGATGATTCTGTAACTCCCAATGTCTCTGCGCACAGGCATATGATGCAATTTCTATGGTAACTTTTCACCGACCTGTAGAACAGTGGTTGCACAACAAAAACATGGCCTTTTCTTGAGTGCATGCAGAAAACTTCCGCCTCCAAAACAGGCCCCGAAATGGCCTCTAATAAAAAAAACAGGGCAACCTGGGGCTATAGCCCTCTCCCGCAGCATATACTGCCCTCTTGCTACACCGCGAAGGGCGTCTCAATCTGAGACAATGCACTCTTGCACTTTCCGGCTGTGCTACCTGCTACAGAGACTTGCTCCCAACCTCGAAAAATGAAAGCAACAGTGGTCGTCTTACCAGAATACCGCGAACTTGGTTTGCTTTCTTGAGATCCTTACCACGAGCCAGGCTCTGATACCTTGTCAAGATTGTGGGAGAGAAGGACGAAGTCTCACTTGTAGCTTTCTCACTTACACAATGGGGGAATACACACAAAGGTGGAGGCTGAAAACAGTTTTCCTCTTCTTAGTTGTGTAAGCCAAAAGGAACTCTAGTATAGAGAAATAGAAGAACCCTATATATGGGTCTCAAACCAAACTCAACTAACTAAGGTGGCATACTAACTGAGCCACGAACTAGAGTAGATAAGGATAGCTGTCATCTAGCTATTATTTATGGGCGGTGTACCAACCGCATCTGCAGCTAATTGACCCTGCACTCAATCATCTCATCAAAATGTGTTATTTTGACTTGCCATGACTTGCCCAATTGACTCATCCATTCCTTAGACGATGGACACTTGCATTGATAAGTAGTCTTCGTTTTTTTCAGAACCTCACATAAATCAAACAAATGTGCAAACAATGGAAATGGAATAAAACAATTAAGATGCACATCTTTGAAGCATGTGGTAAGTTTTATAGCACTATTGATGTTATATTTTATCTTTGACTTACATACTCCTGAAAACTCCAAGCTACCATTCACAAGTAGATAATGGCGGCAATGGGACATGCTACAATCTCTACTTTCTACTACACACAATGAATTATAAAAAAAGCTATTTTGAGTTGCAAGTTGACTTGCAAAGTTATTATCATATATCAAATAACCTATGTCTTCATGCTAAATATGTATCTTGCTGCTCAAACATTTTACATTTTTCCATTCATGCAGAGTCGATGGATATAGAGTTGTCAATAAAACACACTTGAATTAGAACACTACAAAGATTATAAAAAATAACTTTGATGGAAAAGAATAAAAAATGATAGAATTTAAAAAATTATTATTTTATTTATATTTTGCAATGTAGTTCTCATCATGCACATAGATTTATTTCTGTGTATAAACATGTTGGATCAACACTTCTATTACTGTACTTGTCCCATTAAACACTTTTTTGAACTCTAAAATTCTACCTTTTCAATGTTTGCTGAGGTCTGCAACATCCTTATGCTTGACCTTGAAACTCTCTCGAGTACTTAGATGTATCAAAATCCAATCCAACATATAAAATTTATCACAAATCCAATTACCACAACTATATTTCTTGTTGAAGACCTCCATTGCAAGTATGCTATTGATGTTTTTTGTCCGTGTGAAGACATTTATATTAACCAAACATAAAATTTACCTATCAACAAGTTTTTATGTGCTTTTATCATTACACATAAGTGAATTTTTCCATATATAGAATCATTAGTATAGCAATATTTTCATGCACAAGCATCCCTTTGTCATTTCACATATACAATTCTAATATTACGCAATCCTATGAGACTGTAGCACTGATGCTATCTCATGCTATTCCATGGTTTTAGAATCTAAATAAAATTATAATAAAGAGATAAAAAACTAATAGAATATTTTCTTATTCATAGCATTTTAATTGTGGACTTCTAAATACCAAAATTATTATCGTTGCAAACTTAATGTTTAGATCTATTACTAGATATTTCTTCCCATCGATCCTAACTAGATGTCAACAACAACAATTCATAAAAATGTTTACACATGAAACAAAATTTTACGTTTAATCAGCGTAGAGAGCAACATGCTGGAGAAACTTTGTAGCCCTCAATCCTAAGGCTGTTAAAAAATAATTCGATTTCTGGACAATAAGTGTATCTTGCTAAGTTGGAGGCCTAGGATACAATAGCAAAATGTATTTTAACTCAAAATATGAATAATATGTAAATTTTTTCTTTAAATGCAATGAAATTTAACCATGGAGAAATTTTTTAAAAAGGACATTGTACCTATAATTCTTTTGACAAAGAAACCCAGAGATGTTGAACAAGAAGTTGAGTTATTACAATATCATTGTTCCCTCACTGTGATATTCTTGGAGTACAAAAACAAAAGAAATCTCAGCTCAAAGTATACATATAACTTACATAGGCTTTGTCCAAATGAGTTGAAATTTAACCATGGAGCAATAGAAAAAAATGACAACATACCTATGGCTCTCTTTATAGAGAAGCCCAAAGATATTGAAGAAGTTGAGTTTTTAGAAAATCATTATTCACTGTGGAAGACTATTGGAGTACAAAAGCAAAGAAAACCTTAGTATGCATATGACTTGTATAGATTTTGTCCAAATGAGACGAAATTTAACTATAAAGGAACAAAAAAAAAAGACAATATACCTATAATTTTTTTTACAAAAAAACCCAAAGATGTTAAAGAAAAAGTTAATTATTTAAAAGATCATTGTTCTTGATTGTGAGAGACTCCTAGAGTACCAAAACAAAAGAAAGTTCATGTCACAGCATGCACATAATATACACTGGTTTTTTCCAAAGGAGATAAAGCTTTACCATAGAAGATCCATGGAAGAGAACAATATACCTATAAATTTTTGTTAAGAAAATCTCATGGATTTTGTAGAATAAGCTCCACTCTCATAAAACATGAGAAACTCACTATGTGTTTGTGTAGAGGCAATGAACTTTCATAGGGTTAGAGATACAAGCAACAATGAGGCTATAAAATTTCATAAAAAAGAAGAATCCAGGAAAGAGAAATGATAAATTTAAGTTTCCCCTAAGAATGAGGGGAAAATTGAAAAGGGGAGATATGAAAAGTCAAACATTAAAAAATAAGAAAAAAATTAGATTCACAAACTTTAGGAAGTAACAGCCTTGTATTCCCCACATTTCCCCTTATTTTATTGTTGAGGGAAGATTTAGGCCAAGATATGGCTAAAAGATTCATCTTACATGAATCTGGAATCCAAGCTCTCTCATTGGTAGGCCTATTTTTGTTTATTCACTCCTTAAGGGGTGAAAAAAGACTCTATATTTCTCCTAATTTTATTTCCCAACAGTGAAATCACTTTGTAGATTCCCTAGGTAATTTTGCCTTTCTTGAAGATGTCTTTCTTAACTATGGTCTTAAGGGGTTTTTACAATTGCCTCTGATGTTAGTCCAGGACTATTATGGGGACTACTTTGCAGACATGTCCTATTTTGACCGCCATTGATGAGGTTAGTATGGGTTATTAGCCAGTTTGCGATTGACCATCTTCCTATTCTATCATGGACACATTAGATCATTCAACAGTATATCTATCAGACACTCCTAGCTATTTATGCATGGGGGTTAGCTAATAATTTAGTGTAGGACCTGCATGGCCATCCACTGGTTCTGGTTTTGTGCTTCAATAGGGTTTATGTGTGACCAAGGGTCGGTAAGTTGTTGAATGGCATGCTTTCTAGCTATAATTTCATTAGGCCAAGAGGGCCATCTTTTTGCAATAAAATGGTTTATCTCATTAGGCCAATAGGGCCATTTGTTTGTTTGGTATGGGTGCGGTTAATAGTTTTTTTTTAATATTGTACTAAAGAGATCCAATGGAGTACCTGGAGGTAGCCACTTGCTATGCAGAAGCTTTTTTTGGCCAAGTCTAGGTGATATCCTTCCTTTATGGGTTCTTTCCCTCTATATGTTATGTGTATATGTATGTGGGGCATTTTTCTTTTTTTGGGGACTAGCATTCAAGGCATGAAGTCCCAATGTTAGATTAGGTGTGTTTGGGGACACCCCCTGTAAAGACATTATTGGGCATTCTAAGAGCTATTTTTGAGAGTAGTCATAATAACCCTATTTTGCTAGCCTACTAAATAGCTATTTCTAGGAATCCTTATTAGTTGTGTGAGGTAGATAGAGAAGCTTGCCAAGTAAAAGAGAAGAAACAATGAATATATTTGAAATCTATACAAGATATGGAGGTGTGTAAAAAGGGGGTTCTAATCCCTCAAATAAGAAAATAAAGAAAGAAAACTTTCAAGAATAAAGGATCATTACCTTGTGAAGGCCTAGAAGATTCCTAGGCAGACCATGATTCCTTGTCTTTTTTGGGGTGACATTTAGCCAAAAAATAAATAAGGATGGTTGGAGCAAAAAAAAAAAAAAAGTGAGCAAAAGAAGAAAATGATTAAGTGTCTCCTTGCGAGAGCTTGGTAGGTTCTTGAGTATCAAGACAGGGGACCTGAGACCAATGCCTTGTTCATATTGGTTCACAATGTACTCAACTCCCTCCTTTTTACACACGTGAGTATAAAGTATTGAAGAAAGAATGTGGTAAAATGAAAAAATATGTGATTTTTATTAATAGACTAGATTGTAGGAGTCCTCACCTAGTAGGAGTCCTTGGTCTAGTTGTCCTAGGTTGAGTAAGTAGGTCATACCACGCTTATCACCACAATGCAATGTGCTGGGGTGGAGGGTGGAACAATGTTTTTCAACCTAAATCCGTTAATCATTTTTCTCAAGAGTTTTCTTGCAAAATCTTATAAAAAAAATGTACCCTAGCCTAAATCCTTCACAATTATATAAGGGGAAAAAAAGTACTTTCAACTTACCAGGGTGCTTGCTTAGCTTGGAATTATTCATCACCACACAATCACCCTCCTCAAAGATTTTATTCTTGATGTGTCAATTCACCCAAGCCTTGTCTCCTGCACTGCACCATTTTCTGTAGGTTGAAATAATTTGGTCTTCATCAAGTTGCAGGAGCTACTTCAGTTTAGGTTGAATAGACTCTTCTGGATCCAATTTACACTCTATAGAAAAACACGAAGAGATAGTACAATATATTCCATGGGTGCCGCTACTTCCAACCCATATACTAAGTGAAACCCATATACTAAGTGAAATTGCTTCATTCTTGTAGTAACTTTATATAATGTGCAAAAAACCCATGAAGCAAAATCTAGCTTTTCATCCTAATCTATTCTATATTCTTCAACAATTTTGTTCAAAATCCACAACAAAATCTTATTCAAGCTTTTAGCCTATCCATGGGCCTACGAATGATGGGGAGTATACTTTTTATATAGAATCATATGCCTACGGGTCAGCTCCATAATTACTTTGTTCAAGAAATTATTACCTTGGTCACTATAAGCTCCATAGGGCATCCAAAATGCATCATTATGTTAGAATACAAATTAAAGCTAGCAACTATTCTAGCAGTATTATCCTTCTCAGGGCTTTTGGTTCCACGCACTTATGACAATAATCCATACAAATAAGAATATACCTATTCTACATATATCTTGCTAGTGGTTTGATTGGACCTACAAAGTCAATTTCCCATTTTTGAAAGGGTTCTAATGGAAACACAAGGTGATCGTTCATACGATCTCGTGGTTGAGGTTGGTCTTCCTTAGCACAAATCAAACAGGATTTAACAAATTGATATGCATTCTTCAAAACTATAGGCCACCACAACTCAGCTTGCAAAATCTTCTAGCTTGTAATTGTAAAATGCCCTCTTGAAAGGCCAACATGAGCTTCCTCAAGAATTGCCCACTATTCTTCTTCTAAAACACATCTTCTCAAACCATCATCAGGTCCCCTTCTATACAGCTAGCCAAAAAAAACTTGAAAATAATTACTCCACAATGGTAGCTTTTTCCCCTAATCGGAACTTAACCAGTCAAGCATGCTACCTAAAATTAGAAACTTTATGAGCTGATCATAATATGCATCAGGATTCTAAACATGTACTCAAACAGGTCTACATCAGATAACTGGTCATTCATCAATGCTTGTTTGCTCATCCTATCCATCAAGTTCACCTAGAAAATCAACAACCATATGCTCCTTTCCAAGCGTATGAACCACTAACACCATAATAGGGCCCAACACTATAGTTTATTCTAGCACTCGCATGGGTATTGAAATGTGAACTCCACATGAGCCTACATCCACTATATGCATTGGTGATGTGGCAAGACTTTACTTATTAGCATGCTAGGCGACCAACATGGAGAATGTACTAGTGATTCTATGGTTAGACTATGCCCATGTAGTATACTCTCGATTATAAAACATTCATTGTGCCACCTCATCTATCCCTAACAAGCTCACACTTAGTAACTTCATATAATATTTTAATACTTTAATATTAGCCATTTATCATGTTTTAGAGCCAATGCTTTGATATCATTTGTCATGAAGGGACTTGAGAGGAGAGAAAAAGAGAAGAGTGAAGACTGCACGAAAGAGAGAAGAAGAGCACAAAGGAGAGAAAAAGTCTAGACATGGAGAGAGAAAGACTAGAAACTGAGAGAGAAAGACATGAAAGAAGGATAGAGATGGCTAATAGCCATGAAAGGATAGGGAGAGCTAGAGATGAAGGACCAATTTTATTATTTTGTTTTAAAAAAAACATATCATTTACATATGTTCTTTGCCCTTTTTATATGTCCCTAGACATAGTCTCACACCAGCTCTCTAAAACAATGCTAAACTAGTTCTAGGACCCAACCCTTGGTCATGATTTACAGTACTTCTCTAAATTTTGTGAGAAACCACTTGACTAACCATTAGGAATCAAGACAATAAAGGAGTCTTGAATTGTTGAAGAATGTGAAGAAATGGCCTAAAAGGCTATCATGGAAGTAGAGAAAAACTTTAAGCATAGGATGTGGCATTTAGCCTTTATTACAGAAGATGAAGTCGAAGAAGTGGATTTGACTTTGCTGAAATTCCTAAGTCCATTAACATAAGTGTTTTTGTGGATCATCAATTCAAGTTGCATTATGCAAGGAATTTGCAAATATCTTCACCTAGGAATATATCGATATGCGGGGTTTTGACCCCCAGATTTGTGAGCATCAAATTAACTTGCAAACCTGTTGTTTAGTGTTGCTACAAGATAAATCCCAACAATGCTAATCAGATCTCATTGACAAATTGTTGTGGGTTGGATTCATTAAGCCCATTAATCGCGTTAGTTAGCTATCAAAAGAAAGGTAAGATTAAGGTGTGTGTGGATTACAAGAAGCGCAATGCAGCCACAATTGCAAACCCATTTTCACTTCCTTTTTCAGACTTCTTATTGGATGATGTAGCAAGTCACTAGATGTACAACTTCATTGATGGGCTTTTAGTATACAATCAAATTCATATGCATCCTAATGATATGGATAAAAAAACAAATGTTACAAATGAATGAGGTGCTTTTATTAGTAGGATTATGAATTTTGGCTTGAAAAATGGTCCTTTCGAGTTTCAAGGAGCTACACATTGGAATTTTGACTCTTACTTGACTTCTTTTATGAGAGTTTTCCTTCATGATTTGTTTGTTAGGAAAGAAGGATGACCATTTGCAACATCTTAGGCTATGTTTTGAAAGGTGTTAACAATTTCAACTTTTCTTAAATCCTTTCAAATCAGTATTTGTACCCATGAATGGAGTTTTGCTTAGACATATTACTTGTGAAGAAACATTGCAATTGATCTATGAAAGATTGAGGTGGTTAGTAAAGTTCATCCTCACAAAATAGCTCCAGAGGTAATGTGGTTTGTTGGTTAGATTAAATGGCATAGTAGGTACCTTCGCTAATTGACTGATACCTGTACTGTGCTTACCATGTTGACCAAGAACCAAGTGCATTTTGTATGGAGAGACTCTTAACAAAAGTCTTTTGAAGCATTGAAGAAAATGTTGGTGGTTGCACCTATTTTATAGCCTCCTAAATGGAACCTCCCTTTTTATGTTTTTGTGGATGCCTCCAATGTTGCAATTGGTGTGGTTTTAATACAAGATGAGGTTCCATGTTGGTTTCAACTGGAATGTGCTAAAAGAACCTAGTGCCAAGATAATTAAGAAAATGATATTTATATGTCTCATAGCATGAGGAGCATGATTGTTTAAAAATCTCAAATATGCCTTGTTAACTACAGGAAGTGGGTGGATGGTCTCCCCAATGAAACCGTCCTATGGCTAGGTGGATCCAATTAGCCAGATGGCTTCTCCCAAAATTCAGAGAAGTGCCATGAATCATGAACAACCCAGGGTTGAGTTCCAAAACTAGTTTAACATTTTTTTAGAGAGCTAATGTGAGATTATGTGTAAGAGGGTGGGTAGGGACACATAAAAATGGCAAAGGACATATGTACGAGATATCATTTTTTTAACACACTAATATAACTTGGTCCTTTATCTCTCTAGCTCTCCTTGTCCTTTCATGGCTGCCAACCATCTCTCTCCTTTCATGTCTTTCTCTCATTATTTTTAATGTTTCTCTCTCCTCACCTAGACTTTCTCTCTCCTTTGCACTCTTTTTTTCTCTTTCATGTAGGCTTCTCTCTCCTCTTAGGTCCCTTCGTGACAAGTGGTATCATAACATTGGTCTTTGATCCATTTCCTCCTCTTTTTCTTCATATCCAGTCTCAATTTTCATCATAAAAACCTATTTTAGACAAGTACTATAGGTACAAGACATGAATTATGTCTAGTAGTGACTTGCATGACACCTACAATTGGAAGAAGACAAATATGGAGATCTTTGAAGGTGAAAGGGATAGATATGGTGGTGGATGGTTGTTACTTAGTTTTAGGTAAGCATTTTGAAGAAAGAGACTTAACTAACGTTAGGAAAGACTTAAGACACAATTACTTTTCAAAGAGTCTTCTTCTTCTTCAACTTTTCCAAACCTCTTCTAAGTTTCATGGTAGACCACATGCTCTACTTCATTTTTCTCCTTCATCTTTAGCTACTGACATTAAGGATCAGTTGTTAGAGGACCTTCCATTCATGATTTAGAGGAGATCAAGCACCATTATTATAAAGTGTTTAACAAACTTTTACTTCAAGATAGCAGGAAAATTCTTCATTGTTTTCAGTAGGAAACTCCATTGGAAGAGCTTAATCAACAAAGAGATCATAGCCATGGCAATGGCACTTCATGTGGTGGAAATTTGAGTTCTATCTTTAGTTTCTTTGGGCTTTTCTTTATTCTCAAAAACCCTAGATTGGGTAGTTAGCAAATTTTCAGAGTAGCAATAGCTCTTAAATACCTTCCATCAAGGCTTGCAATGCTTCTTTCTCCTCTCTTCCAAAGCTTGCTTTAGCTACTCTACCTAAACTTCATTAAGCTACTCCGCTTTTGGTTTTTTCTTTGATAACTTGATTTGCAACTATCTTGGAGCTTGGAGGCTATCAATGAAACGGGAAAGCTTTTCTTTGTACAAATTCAACCTCTCCTATTCAGACTTTGTAGATTGTTCATCATGTGTTAGCCTTTGTTCATATAAGTTTAAACTCTATTGTTCAGACTTGGTAGACTATTCATCAAGTGACAACCTTTGTTTGTAGAAGTTCAACCTCTCGTGTTCAGACTTGGTAGATAGTTCATTTGGTGATAGCCCTTGGAATCATAATTGCAATGTGAAAAGAGTGTTTACCATCTTCACCATGAAAAGGAAGATGGAAGCTCGATTCAAAGGCCGGAGGGAAGGGCTAGGGTGGAAGGCTTAAGTACACCAGTGAGTGCTTTAAAGTGTTGCTCCAGCTGTGTTAGCTCCTCTGCAATTCCCTCAGACATTTGCTTGAACTAGTGAGTGCTTCAAAGTGCTACTAATTTTTCTAAATCAAATAGGAAGTCCATACTCCCTTGAAGAAGATCATCAAACTTTGGAAGAAGTAACTACTCTTTTTTTTGTCAAAAGATCCTCATCAACAATGGAGCATGATCCTTAACTTTG